>NC_081547.1:13651320-13661408 GCF_901000735.1 Corylus avellana | reverse complement strand
TGGAATTCCTCTCCAGTCGCTCGGTTGCTAATACCTACTTGATGAGATCTTTCTTTATTCTTGTTGGAATCCACTTTAGGGTGATGAATTTATGTTTAATCCAAGAATGCATGTAGTTTTGATGTGGTGATAACCTCTAGATATTTCTCTAGGGAAAATAATTGTAAACTCATTATTGTTGATAGTGAAAGATTTAACTCGACTAGGTCCTATAGTTTTTACCTTCACATTGGAGGGTTTTCCACGTAAAAATCTTGGTGTCTTGCTTGTGGGTTGCTTAATTATTATTTTGCTATTGTGACTATTTAATTTGCACAAAGAGGAGTAGATTAGTTCCGCTGAGCATCTGAAATTGGTGTTCACCCTTAACAAAGTTGTATCAGAGACTTTGGTTCATTGTTCATGTGGAGTTCTTGTGTGAATTAAATGGATGAGTCATCTAACAGCACGGTTAAACTCACAGCTTCCAATTATTCAATTTGGAAGACTAGGATGGAAGATATTTTGTGTTGCAAGGAGTTGTTTGACCCCATTGAGTTGAAAGGTGTCAAACCAATTGCAGTAGCCAATGATGATTGGAAGAAATTGAATAGAAAAGCCACTGGGTATATCAGACAGTGGGTTGATCAAAATGTCTTTCATCACGTAGTCAAAGAAGTTGATGCTTATAGTCTTTGGCAGAAGTTAGAGAGTCTTTATGAACGAAAGACTGCTCAAAACAAAGCCTTTGTGATAAGAAGGCTTGTGAATTTGAAGTACAAAGATGGGCATAGTGTTACAGAGCATCTGAGTAATTTTCAGGGATTGTTGAATAAGTTGTCTACCATGAAACTTGCACTAGATGATGAGGTGCAAGCATTACTTGTGTTGAGTTTTTTGCCGGACAGTTGGGAAACCTTGGTGGTGTCACTCAGTAATTCGGCTCCCAACGGTGTGATAACTATGGGTATAGTAAAAGACAGTATGTTCAATGAAGAGGCAAGAAGAAAAGCGCAAGTTATTTCTTCTCATTCAAAGGCACTTGTTATAGAAAGGCAGGGGAGAAGTCAAAGCAGAAAACTTCAAAGGTATGACAGTCGTGACAAGTCAAGAGGAAAGTCCTACTTAAAAATAGAGATAAAATGTTTTCACTGTGGCAAGCTTGGGCATATAAGAAGAGACTGCAGAAAGTTTAAAAGGGAACAATTGAAAGGAAAAGATAAAGAACGTCAAGAAGGAAAAGACACTGTAGCAGTTGCATCTGATGGTGATGTAGTATTTGCTTTTGATGAAGCTTATGCAAATCTCGCATGTGATGAATCTACGTGGGTAGTTAATACAGTAGCATCTTTTCATATTACTCCACATAGAGATTTCTTCTCTTCCTACACTAGTGGCGATTTTGGTTGGGTCAGGATGGGAAATGAGGCAAAGTGTAAAGTTTTGGGCATGAGAGATATACAGCTAGAAACCAGCATTGGGTGCAAATTAATTCTCAAGGACGTCAGACATGTTCCTGAAATGCGCTTCAACTTTATTTCTATTGGGAAACTTGATGATGAAGGCTACCACAATTACCTTGGAGGTGGACAGTGGAAAGTGAGCAAGGGTTCTCTTATCTTAGCTAGGGCAAAGAAGACTAACACTCTCTACAAGACAGCTGCAAGACTAGTCAAGGGAGATGCGATTGTTGTTGAGAATGAAAACTCCATTGAGCTATGGCACAAGAGGCTTGGTCACATGAGTGAGAAGGGACTTCAGATTCTTGCCAAGGAATAGCTCCTACCTAATAATAAAGGTACATCACTAACGCATCTGTACTCATTGTCTTGCTGGAAAAATAAAAATAGTTTCATTTCAAAAATCCTCTTCATCAAGAAAGTCTACTATTCTTGATTTAGTTCACACTGATGTCTGCACTATGAGCACTAAAACTTTAGGTGGTGCACTTTATTATGTGACTTTTATTCATGACCACTCTAGAAAGGTATGGGTGTTTGCTTTGAAAACCAAAGATTAGGTATTGGGTGTGTTCAAAGTTTTTCATATGAAGGTTGAAAGAGAAACTGGAAGTCAGTTAAAATGTGTCCGTGTAGAAAATGGTGGTGAATACAGAGGACCGTTTGAAGAGTATTGCAAAAGCCATGGCATTAGGCTTGAGAAAACTGTGCCCAAGACTCCGCAGCATAATGGCGTAGCAGAGAGAATGCGCAGAACCATCTGTGAGAGAATCAGGTGTATGCTTTCTCATGCAAAATTGCCTAAACATTTTTTAGGTGAGGCAATGAGGACAACAATTGACTTGATAAATCTTTCTCCATCAGTTCCTTTGGATGGTGACATTCCTCAAAGGGTTTGGACAGGGAAAGATGTTTCTTTTGAGCACTTAAGAGTGTTTGGCTGTAGGGCATTTGTCCCTATTCCTAGAGATGAGAGGTCAAAGCTTGATAACAAAGTCAAGCAATGTATTTTCATGGGTTATGGGCACGAAGAGTTTGGTGATAGATTATGGGATCCAGTTAATAAGAAAGTCATACGAAGCAGAGATGTATTCTTTGAAGATCAAACCATTGAAGACTTGGACAAGAAAATGGCAGAGTCTCTTGGTGAATACCGTGTTGATTTGGATCCAATTACTCCTCGTGTGATGCATGATGAACACATGGGAGATGTACAAGAAGAATGTTCTACCAAATACTACCTAAATTAATAGATAATATTTAGTACGTTTTACTCTCAAGTGCACAAGATCAAATGATAGTATAGTGCAGCAAGTACGAGATCGATCCCACGAGGATTGTTGATTTTATTTAGAATTGATTAAAAATATCAAGTTGTTACTAAATTGATATTATGAAAAAGAAATAAAAAGTTATAAAGATAAAGTAAAGTTAAAAGTAGGGCTTTGATATCCACCACTAATTATGCTTAGATAATATAACAATATGCCAATAATCTAATTATATTATGAATACCTAATGTTTGCCAACCTAAGGGCATGGGTGTATACTCCTTAAGCTATTGATTTCCCTAAGCAATGAGTTAGGCATGGGTGTATACTCTAACTCTTTTCTTTCTCAAAGGATTTAGCATGGGTGTATACTAAGTTGTTCTTTAAGAAAGGATAAATCTATGAAAATCAACAAATACACGGAACTTAGGGCATGGGTGTATACTCCCGGTTTTCCATGTTGATTAACCCAAGAATCCGGTGTGGATATCTTTTGTTACTCTTATTAAACCCAGGACTCGGTCATCCAAATTGATTTAATTAACTAATCCATACCACATGCATATAATGGCCAATCACATACATATGAGGAATTCAAGAAAACAGTTATTAATCAAGTTAAGCATCACAATATGATTATCACAAAGGCGCCAATATTGAAATATTAAATAAACATAATTAAGGCTTCAATCTAGCCCTCCTTAAGAGTTATTTATACAGAATAAAAATAAAAGAAAAGGAAAAGGAAAAGAAAGAACCGAAAATCGCTCCTAGAAGTAGCCTCCAATTCCTCTCCCCAAAGTTGTCTCCTTCCGATTGTCATTTGAATTGTGAGGCTTAGAGGTCTATTTATAGGGCTTAGGAGAGTCCTAGAAGCCCTAGTACTCCTAAGAAATTCGGAGATTTAAGTCCTAGTCCAACTAGGATAAAAAAAACCTAAGTCCAAATTGGAATAGGATTCGCCCAAAATTGTGTTCCTTTCTTGCAGGGTGATTTTGGTATTGCGGTGCTTCGAATTAGGAAAATGCTATTTCACAATGATTTGTATAATTTTGAGTTAGCTTTCCAATGTCACTTGAATCACCTCAATCGGATATTTGAGATGAAAGTTATGCTCAAAATACCGATATGTGTGCAGAATCCAATTTTGAATCCAATTTGATTTTGACTTTAACTTGAGAAATTCCGATTTAATCATTTCCTTTATTTGATTAAACTTAACCATGATTGGCTAAGCTTAACCATATCTTCTAGGTCTTCCCAATTTGCTCTTTAAGCTTGGAACTTTTCCCGAAACGCTTTATTTTCTTTCAAAAACCTATAAAACAAAGAAAATACAAAAAGGAAATAAAATAGCATAAACTAACAATATTAAGGAATTGAAGCATATATGTTTAAGGGTTAAAATATGAATATTTTGGCACTTAACACACCCCCAAACTTACATATTGCTAGTCTCTTAGCAATACGAAACTAAAAACAAAATGAAAAACAGAAAATAAAAAGATAAATCCATCTTTCGTGGGATGTATGATTACATTTAGTATATGCAACAAGCCTTTTAAACCCTTAGGAATTCCTTAGTGGAGGAGTGAAGTCTCGTGAGGGTTTTTCAGAAATGTTACCCACAAATATCATGCAATAGTTCATGCTATCCAAAAATTAAGGTATTACTCAAAACCATGATTCTCATTCATTAGCAAGCTTAAAAGATAAACTCCATCTTCACAATGAGTTGAAATTTTAAAATTTAATCACTTACAAAAGACATGCTAAGGCATCACAAGTTCAAAACAGTGTAAAGTGAACTAGCACATAAATATGAAGCTTCCAATTATTTCCAATGTGCAATGTCTCAATATCTCAAAGTTCACTGAAATCCTTATTAGAATGAACAACAATGGCATTTTTTTTTTTTCCTTCTTCTTCTTCGTTAGGTTGTGCAATGTTTGGTTCCCTTAAGCTTTCTAATTGACTCATGTAACGAGTGTTAAGTCAATGACTCCCAAACCAGCTGGTTTTAGGGCATTAGGTGTAGAGACACTTCTAAGACTTACTAACTCGAGTCAAAAAGGCTACGAAACCAAACTAACCATGACATTAACCAAATCAAAATTTTTCACCTTTTGACGTGAGCACTCAATGCTTTTGAGGCAAGAGGTCTAGTTACTTAGTGAAAAGCTTATCAATGATCTTTTTTTTTTTTTTTTTTTTTTTTTTTTTTTAATTTTTTTTATCACGTATATATATGCCAAAGTATCCATCTAATAAATCATCTAGTTTCACCCAAGATATAGAAACACACACATCAGATTTCATGTCATACCCCACAAATTATGTGCTAATGTGCTTGTGTAAGATTAGATTAAACATGTGAATTCTCAACTGTCCTAAGCAAGTAACCAAACTAAAAAACTCAATTATCAAATCATGTGTTCAAAATTTTAATCTCACCAATGAAATTAAATCACAATTTTTAAGATCAACCAAAATTTTAAGACAAACATGATTATATATATATTTCCACAAACAACAAAAATAAACATAAAATAAACTGGGATAATTTTTTTTTTCTTTTCATAAATAGTAAAAATAAAAATAAAATAAAACTGGGACAAAGTGTGTGTAAAGTGTCTCTTATACTCTCAAACTTAAATTACACATTGTCTCTAATGTGTCTATAACATGGAAAGAATTTACCCGGGAGATGGATGAATTGTTTGGAATAGTATGGCTCATAGCACACCCCCAAACTTGAATTGAAGCACACTTATCCCTGCAAAATACTAAAGTAACAAAGGAAAATAAAAACAAAATGAAATAAAAAAAAATTAAAAATAAAATAAAACAAAAATAAAACAAACAAACAAAATAAAAATGATATGCTGTGGGGTGCCTCCTATGAGCGCTAAGTTTAACGTCTTCAGCCAGACTGTGGAACTTTAAACTTGAAGCATCAATCTTTTCTTCTCTTGCACCAAAGGGAATAAATTCTTCCTATTGCAAGATGCTTCCGAATGTCTATAGATCAGGAAGGACCACTTTGAGTTTTCTCCAATAGTTTCTCATCCGGGAGGGAATCATGAACCGGATAATACTCAGGGAATTCATCTATCTTGATGTCCTCAATTTGCTTATCACATAACCCCAACAGACTTCTTTCTTGGATTCTTAGTAATTCGGGAATAGGAGCTGATGTTGAAGACGTCTCAGTGCTCTCTTCCTTTTTCCGATGTAGCTCCTCTAGAACCTCAGTTTGCTCACGTATCATGTCAAGGTCCAGATCAAATTCATATTGAGCAAAGTGCTCTTCCAATGGATCCTCCAGACTTGGCTCACTAAACATCTCAGCTTGCTTGAGGAACTTGTCAAGATCCAAGTCAAACTCAAATTGATCAAAATGCTCATTCAATGGATCTTCAAGACTTGGCTCATTAGAAGTCTTAGCATGCTCAAGTAGCTTGTCCAAGTCTAGGTCACCTCCAAATTCATCAAAGCACTCTCCCATTGGATCCTCAAGACTTGGCTCACAAAAACTCTCCTCAACAGTTTCTTCATTCCCAGGTGTGGTGGTTGGTTGCTCATGATAGTAAGTGCACTCATCCTCCATGTAGCACTCATTAGGATTGGCCACCAACTGACTTTGACACTCTTCTTCTTCTTCTTTAAGTATATCTGATATTTGCTTGAAGTTATCCTCTGTCTTGGCCATGGTGGGTTGCAACCGTTGAATACAGGCCTTGCTGTGGCTAAGAAAAGCTAACAATGTTTCGTCTAAACTAGCATGTGCTTCTTTTAACGCAGAATTCTTCGAAGGAGGTGTCTCTTCTTGGTATTGTTGAGGTGGAGAGGAATATGAATAGTCATATATGGGAGATGGTTCCTCTTCATGAGCTATTATCATGAAAATAGATTGCCTCAGACTGGGACTAAGACATGAATATGATTGACCATACAACTGTGGAGATGGCTCCTCTTCATGTAGTTGTGATGCTTGAATTCCAAGAGCTTGAGCTTGCCATGAAAGATTAGACTGTTGCCTCCATGACGGGTTATAGGAATCAAAATAGCGGTCGTTCCCCCGGTCTAAAGAACAATGTGTTCTTATGCCCAAAAATTTTGTTAGAAATTTGTCTTATTGAAGGACATTCTCTAACATGGTGATAAGGGTCATGGCATAAAGAACATGGTCCATGGGGTGTCGGAATGCCACCCCACATGTGTGAAAATAAAATAACAAAAAGTTAAAAAAGGAAAATAAAAACAAAATTTAAAAAGAAAACTTACTAATATGCAAACTCGAATGACCCTGCATGAAATAAAAGAAAAAAAATCAGATCTATAATTAAAGCAATAACTGTGCTGCTCTATGGATGTGCGATCGATTGCACTGGTGCACTCGATCGCCCTGGTTGGGCGCTCGAGTGCACCTCTACAGGCAGAACAGAAACTGCGGAAAAAACTAGAAAAACAGACAAATTTAAAACAAAAATACATTAAAGCGAAAAAAAAAATTCCAAACAAAATCAAGCAATCCCCGGCAACGGCACCAAAAACTTGTTGTGCCAAATACTACATAAATTAATAGATAATATTTAGTACGTTTTACTTGCAAGTGCACAAGATCAAATGATAGTATAGTGTAGCAAGTACGAGATCGATCCCACGAGGATTGTTGATTTTATTTAGAATTGATTAAAAATATCAAGTTGTCACTACATTGTATTATGAAAAAGAAATAAAAAGATATAAAGATAAAGTAGAGGTAAAAGTAGGGCTTTGATATCCACCACTAATTATGCTTAGATAATATAACAATATGCCAATAATCTAATCATATTATGAATACCTAATGTTTGCCAACCTATGGGCATGGGTATATACTCCTTAAGCTATTGATTTCTGATGTGGTATTTTTATGTCCAAAAATATCAATAATAAAAATAACCACTCGCAATAGGACGAATCTTTGTAGGATACAGCTATAGAGAGGGTGTCGAACCTCAAGGACTGTAGGGATTTTATTATCAAAATTCGAAAGATTAAAATTAACTTAATTAAAAAGATATTTAATTTGATTTTCTTTAAAACTAAAGTGCATGAAAATAAAAGAAATTTAAAATAAGAGAGAGAGTGTAGGGTATTGACTTCACCTCTATCCGTACAACAATGGTTAATCATAATTAATCCCAGAAATTCATTCTCTGCATGTTATAAATAAACAAGAAACTACCTTATTAAAGAATAAGCATAATCTATCTTCGGTTGGCACGGATCATCCACCTAACCACTAAGATGCGGTACGACTCGTCTTCCCTAGGTATGAATTATCAAATTCTTTAATAGGATACATACAATCAATGAATAAGTGTAACCCATCTTCGGTTGGCATGGACTGTCTACCTAAATTACACTAAACTAGGATGTAGTACAATCCGTCTTCCCTAGGCATGGCCTATCAAATCCTATTGATCATATCTCAATTAAACCCATTGTATAACCATCATCCTCATAATCACAGAAAACAAGAATGATTTGATTTCAATAAAAGTAAAATACTTTCTAAGACAAGAGAAGAATTTCACAAATATTGATTTTGGAATTTAAGAACAATTGCATTTAATAATTAAGAACATAAATCAATTGTAGCAATCCTCATAGTTATACAATCAACATGCATAAATTGAAAATCTAGAAATTAAATACAATCAAACCATTGTGCTTGGATAGGGTTACATCAACACCCCACGAAGGGGTTTAGCCGCTCATGATCTTCTAAGCTCCAAAGACAATTTTATGATCTCTAGCTCTAGAAAGTGGTGTGTCTGTTTACAATGTTTAGAGCCCTATTTATAGGGAATTGGAAAACCCTAAAACCCTAGAAATCCTCATAAAATTGGAGGTCAGTGTCCCAGTCCAATTGGGAGACTGAAATCCAAGCCCATGCTGTAGAAGGAGTCTTACCGTGCACTGTACGCTCGTGTGCGCTTGATCCAAGATTTGTTGTGCTCGAGCGCAGTGCGCTCGAGCCTAGCTGATATGCGCACGAGCGCAAGCATGCGCTCGATCCTTGGCCGCAGATGCTCGAGCTCAGGTGCGCTCGATCCCAGGAGTGCTGCGCTCGATCCTAGCTTTAGAATGCTCAGCTTTTTGTCTTTTTAAGCCCAATTTCCAAAGGTTTGTTAAATGAAACCTGAAACTCAAAAACAAAACAAAATCAATCAAATAACAATGCTAAAGAATTAACATATGTAAATTAAAGGGCTTGAATGTGCAACAAAACAAGCCTCACATGCAATATAAAACAGCAAATAAACTGAAAAACAAAAAGATAAATCCAGCTTTTGTGGGATGTACGGTTGCATTTAACATATGTAACAAGCCTTTTAAACCCTTAGGAGTTCCCTAGAGGACGAGTGAAGTCTCGTGAGGGTTTTCCAGGAATGATATCCACAAACATTTTCTAACCATGTAATTCCTAAGAATGCAATCTCATGACCATCATGGTTTTCAGTCATTAACAGGCTTAATAAAACAAACACCATCTTCACAATTTCAGGAAATTACAACTTAGCTTCAATCATGGCAATTATGAGATATTACAAAATTCAATTAGTGTATGTGAACTCAACACATAGTCAAGGGATTTCAAAACTAATCTCAATCATGCATGGATCAATACTCACTTAGCTCCCTTAAGCTTTCTGATTGACCCATTTATCGAGTGTTAAGCCAATGACTCCCAAACCAGATGGTTTTAGGGCATTAGGTGTAAAGACACCCCCAAGGACTTACTAACTCGGGTCAAAAAGGCTACAAAGCTAAGCTACTTTTTTTTTTTCAATCAAACCAAACTTCTCACATTTTGACGCGAACACTCACTGCTTGATGAGGCAAGAGGTCCGGTTACTTGGTGGAAAGTTAAAAATGATTTTTTTTAAAAAAAAAAAAAAAAAAGAAAAAAATTGAAATTATGCCAAGGTCATTTTCCCAATAAGTTACCCAATTTATTCCAAATATTGAAACCAGACATTATTGATTCTAGATTTTATGCCCCACAAACTACATACTGGTGTGCATGTGAAAATCAAATTGAAACAAGTAATATTACATGCTGCCAATGAAAGTAACACAATTTTAATTCCTTAAACAAGTGATCATGTGTTTGTCATATTAAGCCCATAAATGAATTTCAAATCACAACAAGAAAATTAATTGCATGCTCAGAACTAACATGTCTGCCCACACCCCCCAACTTAAAATGCACAATGTCCTCAGTGTGTGGAAAACAACAATAAAACAGTGCTGAAAGGCACCTAACCTGTCACTGTGGCGCAGAAGAAGATGCCCCTGAAGCAGGTGGCAACCGTGCTAAAAT
>NC_081547.1:13641197-13651220 GCF_901000735.1 Corylus avellana | reverse complement strand
TTGCCACGAGAAATTAGAATGGTTGCTCCAATCGAGGGTGTAGCAATTGAAATTTGATTCAGACCCCAAACTGGAGAAATTGGTGTTCATCTGCTCATGTGAAAAATTGGAAAATTGTCTCCAAGATGGACAATTACCTGAACTATGATAAGGGTTAGAGCAGTATGAACATGGTCCATGTGGGTGAAAATGATGAGGATGGTTGGAAAAAACGGGTGGCCTACAACTAAGGGTAGCATTAAAATTACCTAAAGGAAAATTCATGCTTATCCTCACTCTTTAAACAAAGCACACTTCCACATGAAACATTAACCAAATTTTTTTTTTGGATTTTTTTGGTTTTTTTTTTTTAAAAAAAAAATAAAATAAACAAAAATACCAAAAATTAAAAACAAAAAATCAAAACAAAAACTCACAAAACGGACCAAACATAAGTTTGGCAAAATTCAAGGTGATGGCCCGTTTTGGTGTAGTCTGCGAAGGTGCACTCGAGCGCAAGTGATGTGCGATCGAGCGTACATGGGCGCGGGGTGTGCGCTCACGCGCACCTGTGGAAGTGTCGAGCGCAGGCACGCGGGATGCTTGCTGCGTTAGGCTCGAATGCGCTCGAGCGTAGGTGATGTGCGATCAAGCGCTTTGGCAGGGACTAGTTCCTTCGGCAGAGCTGCAACAGAAACAACAAAAACAAACAACTTTTTCTCTTTTTTATTTTTTTATTTTTATTAGTAACTATAAACAGAAACAAATAAAAATAAATAAAAATAAAAGGAAACAAACTGTAAAAAGAAAATAACTAGTAGAAAAATAAAATCAATTTAAACAAAAATCAATTTTCACAAACAAACAAATCCCCGGCAACGGCGCCAAAATTTGATGTGCAAATTTAATTGTACTCGCAAGCGCACGAGTCGTGTGCAATATAGTGTGTGTGCAAGTGCGAGGTCGATCCACAGGGAATTGTGTTTGTGAAATTTAATTTCTATCTAAATCAATTATATCTTAACCTAGTTCCGAATGATTTTGATTTTGAAAATAAACTAACATAAACTAAATAAAATAAAAATAATCAAAAGATAAACGACTAAGGTTTTAGAATTCACCTCACCAAATCAAAGTATACACTCTCATGTTTTCATTCATGCATCCGACAAACAATTAAACACTATATATGTTCTATTGTTTTTTTATAAACCAATTGAATCATTCGATGAATCCATCTCTAGTACAAATCACAACGAATATCCAATTGAGATCAAATCATCCATTGTATCCGTAAATCACAATGGATATAAGTCTCAATCAAATCATTCGATGTATCCGTTGGATGAAACACAACGAATATCCAACATTTTCACGATTTATAAACAACAATCAATCACAATTTTGCCACACAATTGAACTGAAACGAACATACATTACATTAAACGACGGATTTGTACGAACGAAACATAAAAATATAAAACTCATCAATGGTGAGGCTTCATCTTCAACCTTAGTTGAAGAATTAGCCTCTCATGACAAAAGAAATCATAAAGAAACTAAATTACTTCATTAAAATTAAAAACTTACAAAAGAATTCGAGTTCCAAGCTACAAAAAACCAGAAAACACGGAAAGCGACCAAGAACGGCGCCCCCGGCGCGTCTTCGTCTGATCCCCCCTCAATTGTGAGGCTTAGAGGTCTATTTATAGGGGTTAGGAGAGTCCTAGAAGCCCTAGTAATCCTAGGAATTTCGGAGATTTAAGTCCAAGCCCAATTAGGTTAAAGAAAACCTAAGCCCAAATCGGAATAGGATTCGCCCAGAATTGCGGTCCTATCTTGCGGCGTGATTTTGGCCTTGCGGCGCTCCGAATTGGGAAAATTATATTTCACAATGAATTGTATAAGTTTGAGTTATCTTTCCAATTCCGCTTGAATCACCTCAATCGGATATCTGAGCTGAAAGTTATGGCCAAAATACCGAGACGTATTCAGAATCCAATTTTGCATCCAATCCGATTTGACTTCAAATTGAGAAATTCCGAATTAATCTTTTCCTTTATTTGATTAAACTTTAACCATGATTGGTTAAGCTTAACCATATCTTCTAGATCTTCCCAATTTGCCCTTTAAGCTTGGAATTTTTCCAGAAACGCTTTATTTTCTTCCAAAAGCCTATAAAACAAAGAAAATACAAAAAGGAAGTAAAATTGCCTAATTAACCAAAACTAAAGGATTAAAACATGCAAGTTAAGGGCTGAAAATATGAATATTCTAGCACTTATCAACTACTTCTGCAAGAGTTTGACATTGAGATTCGGGATAAGAAGGGCACTGAAAATGTTGTTGCTGACCATTTGTCACGGATTTTATTTGAGACACCCCAGCCGATTCCTGTTCATGACTGCTTCCCCGATGAGCAACTCTTGGAAATTACTCCGAGAAATCCGCCTTGGTATGCCGATATTGTCAATTATCTAGCTACAGGTCGGATTCCTTCTCATTGGTCTAAGCAAGATAAGGACCGCTTCTTCAAGCAAGTTTGATTCTATTATTGGGAAGATCCAGAGTTGTTCAAGTATTGTGCTGATCAGATCATCCGATGTTGTGTCCCTGAGAGTGAATTTTCCAGCATTCTTACCTTTTGTCATTCCCTAGCTTGTGGAGGACACTTCAGTGCCAAGAAGACAGCTGCCAAAGTTCTACAATGCGGATTCACACGGCCCACCTTGTTCAAAGATGCCTATGACTTCTGCCGAGCTTGCGAGAGATGTCAACGCCTAGGAGCTATGTCTCAAAGGGACATGATGCCATTGAACCCCATCCTTATTGTTGAGATTTTTGATGTCTGGGGTATTGACTTCATGGGACCATTCCCACCATCTTGCGGGTATGAGTACATTTTGGTAGGAGTGGATTATGTTTCGAAGTGGGTAGAAGCCATTGCCACAAAGACCAATGATCACAAGGTTGTGGTGAAGTTCCTCCAAGCCAACATTTTCAGCAGATTTGGTACTCCTCGGGATACCATCAGTGATGGAGGTAGACACTTTTGCAACCGGTTTTTCAAGGCCTTGCTTCTCAAGTACTCAGTCACACATAAGGTAGCCACTCCCTACCATCCTCAAACAAGTGGCCAAGTGGAAGTTTCTAACCGGGAAATTAAGCATATTCTGGAGAAGACGGTTAGGCCAGACCGAAAGGATTGGTCCTTGCGCCTCAATGATGCCTTATGGGCCTACCGCACAGCTTCCAAAACTCCCATTGGAATGTCTCCCTATAGGCTGGTAAATGGCAAGGCGTGTCACCTCCCTGTGAAATTAGAACACAGGGCTATGTGGGCCATCAAGCAGTTCAATTTTGACATACAAGATGCCGGTCCCCACCAGAAACTTCAGTTGACAGAGTTGGAGGAGCTGTGGCGAGATGCCTATGATAGTGCTTGCCTTTATAAGGAGCGGACTAAGGCTTTTCATGACAAACATATCTTGCCCAAGACGTTTGTTCGGGACCAGAAAGTATGGCTCTTCAATTCCAGACTCTGGCTTTTCCATGGCAAGCTTCGCTCCCGATGGGACAGCCCCTTCATAGTCACCGCGGTGTCGCCCCATGGCGCTATTGAGTTGCGGGACCCAAAGGATGGCACTCTGTTCAAGGTCAACGGTCAAAGATTGACGCCCTGCATCCAGCATTTTGAGCCAGGTACAGACGTGAAATTCATCGATTTGGTGGATCCCGTCTATTTTTTGGATTAGGGCATTGACACCCTAGGCTCGAGCGCACCCACCATGCTTTCGATCCCAGAACACGGGCCTGCGCTCGAGCCCACCCTGTGTGGGATCAAGCACAGATGCTCTGCACTCAGCACACACTTGCACGACTACGCTCGAGTGCACCTTCAGTGCCACTCGAGCATACCCCCGCCACTCCACTCCATCCTCTGAGCAAGTGCAATCGAGCGCACGCTAGTGCCGCTTGAGCGCACTTGTTCAGAGGCCTCACGTGACCTTTTTAGGTCACAACCCCCTTTTTCTTCCCCATTTTTCCCAACTCTCCCGCAGCCCCGTTCCTCTCCCCCACCACTGCGCGCACCCAACACCACCACCAAACATCACCAATCCCCACCTTGTCGCCGCCGCACTCCCCTACCACTGCCGAAACACCCAACGTCGCCCCGCGTTCTCCCTCTCTGACCACTTTCATCTCTCCTATTTCCCATTCTCCCCAATACCCAACCGCCCCCATTTTTCCCAATTTTTTGTAGAAATCAGCAGTCCGTGGGTCCACGGACTGCTTTGTGTTGGTTTTTCTCTGTTTTGCAGGGGGTTAGGCAGCCCAGTAAGGTGGTTCTTCACCACCTCCATTTTGTGGTGCACACCAAGTGTTCGAGAAATTGCCTCAACGAAGCCCAGCCATGCTTCTGGCCACTGCCTCCACATCCCGCTCTTCCCCTGCTCGGGATATCACCCCCGAGGCCCCATCTCCGCCACTACCCCGCCGTGGGAAGCCATGGAAGCTGATCTTGGAGACCTCTTTTGCCATCGACACCGTCTTCCACAGCCTCCAAGCAACCAAGTGGGCGGTCAAAGAATGCCGACGACGCAGCCTCACTGCCCTGTTCTAGCCAGTCAGCCCCGTTGCGTACGAAGGGCTGGTCCGGGAATTTTATGCCCACCTTACCTTCGACTGTACTCGGCCGGGCATCCTCTCCTCATTGGTGGCGGGCATGGACGTTGAGCAGACCGCTGAAGACATTGCTACTACTTTGTAGTGTTCTCATGCATGCCCATCCGACATTTTCGCTCGAGATGGCTCACCTCGGTACTCAGACCTGCCGGCCAACCTCACCCTGCAGTACATTGTGGATGACATTTGCCGCGGACGGTACACTGATGACCTCTATAACTGCACGAGCAAGGTCTTGCTCCCGTCCCGCCTATGGTTCGTGGACTTCGTCTTGCAACGGAATGTGTGTCCCTTTGGACACAAGACTCAGAGGCGTGGCCTTTTCCTTGCGGCACTCTATGCCTTTCAGAGAGGATTTTGGATTTTCATCCCCCAGCTCATTTGGGATCAGATCCATAAGTTTTGGGACAGGGCGATTGTGAGGCGCACTTAGGGCTCGTCTTCATGGGGGTTTCCATTCCCTTTTCTCCTCACCCAGATCCTGCAGACCCGTGGCATTGAGGGTACACCCACTGATGGGCCGATCTCTGCACACCCCCAGTTTGGCTTGATCCAATGGAACCAGAGTTATTCCCACATGCCGAGACGCCGTCGGGAGCCTGCAGCAGTTGAGGTCGTTCGGGAAGCTAATGGGCTTGCACACAATGAGCCAGATGCAGCTGAGCCGGTCAACAGGGAGGATGCGGCACCGACCGTTACTATGACCATGTCACAGTATGAGTCCCTCCACAAAGAAGTGCAAGACCTCCGATTGGAGCTTGCTACCCAGAGATCGGAGGATAGGCGCCGGGCAAATGAACGGTTTGAAGCCCAGCAAGAATTGTTGCGCGCCATTTTAGCACGGTTCCCACCTACTTTAGGGGCATCTTCTTCTGCGCCACAGTGACAGGTTAGGTGTCTTTATCCCTTGCACTGTTTTATTGTTGTTTTTCCACACACTGAGGACACTGTGCAATTTAAGTTGGGGGGTGTGGGACATGTTAGTTCTGAGCATGCAATTAATTTTCCTGTTGTGATTTGAAATTCATTGATGGGCTTAATATGACAAACACATAATCACTTGATTAAGGAATTAAAATTGTGTTACTCTCATTGGCAGCATGAAATATTACTTGGTCAATTTGATTTTCACAAGCACACTAGCATGTAGTCTGTGGGGCATAAAATCTAGAATCAATAATGTCTGGTTTTTAATATTTGGAATGTAGTTGGGCAACTTATTGGGAAAATGACCTTGGCATAAATTTTTAATAAAAAAAAAAACAAATTTTGATCATTTTAAACTTTCCACCAAGTAACCGGACATCTTGCCTCATTAAGCAGTGAGTTTTCGTGTCAAAAAGTGAGAAGTTTGGTTTAATTGATTAAAATAAATAAAAAATAAAAAATAAAAAAATAAAAAGTAGCTTAGCTTTGTAGGCCTTTTGACCCGAGTTAGTAAGTCCTTAGGGGTGTCTTTACACCTAATGCCCTAAAACCATCTGGTTTGGGAGTCATTGGCCTAACACTCGATAAATGGGTCAATCAGAAAGCTTAAGGGAGCTAAGTGAGCTAAAAAAAAAAAAGAAAGAGGAAATTGTTGCCTTGGTTGTTTTATCCGATGGGGAGTCCAATGAATTTAGAGTATTGATCCATGCATGATTGAGATTAGTTTTGAAATCCCTTGACTATGTGTTGAGTTCACATACACTAATTGAATTTTGTAATATCTCATAATTGCCATGATTGAAGCTAAGTTGTAATTTCCTGAAATTGTGAAGATGGTGTTTGTTTTATTAAGCCTGTTAATGACTGAGAACCATGATGGTCATGAGATTGCATTCTTAGGAATTACATGGTTAGAAAATGTTTGTGGGTATCATTCCTGGAAAACCCTCACAAGACTTCACTCGTCCTCTAGGGAATTCCTAGGGGTTTAAAAGGCTTGTTGCATATGCTAAATGCAACCGTACATCCCACAAAAGCTGGATTTATCTTTTTGTTTTCAGTCTATTTTCTGTTTTGTATTGCTAAGGGACTAGCAATATGTAAGTTAGGGGGTGTGATAAGCGCCGAATGTTGCACATTCAAGCCCCTTAATTTACATTTGTTAATTCCTTAGCATTGTTATTTGTTTGATTTTGTTTTATTTTTATGTTTCAGGTCTTATTTGACAAACCATTGGAAATTAGGGTTAAAAGATCCAAAAATTGAGCATTCTGGAACTAGGATCGAGTGCAGCATTCATGGGATCGAGCGCACTGCGCTCGAGCGTCTGCAATCAAGGGTCGAGCGCATACCTGCGCTCGCGCGCATACCAGCTAAGCTCGAGCGCACCAAGTCTTGGATCGAGCGCACTAGAGCGTACAGTGCACGGCAAGAACTCCTCTCCAGCATGGACTTGGATTTTTGTCTCCCAATTGGACTGGGAGATTGCTCTCCGGTTTTCTTAGGGATTTTAGGGTTTTTAGGGTTCTCCTAATCCCTATAAATAGGGCTCTAAACATTGTAAACAGACACACCGCTTCTAGAGCAAAATTCAGTAAAATAGTCTGTGAAGCTTAGGAAATTATGAGCAGCTAAACCCAAATTGTGGGGTATTGATGTAGCCCTTTCCAAGCACAATGGTTTGATTGTATTTAATTTCTAGTCTTTCAATTTATGCATGTTGATTGTATAACCCTGAGGATTGCTACAGTTGATTTATGTTCTTCATATTAAATGCAGTTGTTCTTTAAATTCCAATTCAATATTAGTAAAATTCTTATCTTGTCTTAGAAATTATTTTACTATTATTGAACTCAAATCATTCTTGTTTTCTGTGATTATAAGAATGATGGTTATACAATGGTTCTTAATTGGCACGCAATCAAAAGGGTTAGATAGACCATACCTAGGAAAGACGGACCGTACTACACCCTAGTTTAGTGTAATTTAGGTAGACGGTCCGTGCCAACCGAAAATGGGTTATGCTCTTCTGTTGATTGTATTGATTATTTTTATATGTTTTCTTGTTGAAATTATAACATGCATAGAATGAATTGCTATAATTAAATATGGTTAACCATTGATGTGCAGATTGTGGTGAAGTCAATAGCCTACTCTCTCTCTCATTTATTTATTTCCTTTATTTTCCGTTTATTTTATGCACTTTAAATTCACACAAACAAGTCACTCTCTTTTAATTAAGTTAACTTTTGATCTTTTAATTTTGATAATTAAACTCCTGCAGTCCTTGAGGTTCAACACCCTCAATATAGCCCTATCCTACAGGATTCGTACTATTGCAAGTGGTAATTTTTATTATTGATATTTTTGGACACAAAAATACCACATCAAGCTTTTCCTTAACTTGTGCCTCAAAAGCTTCTGCTTCTCGCCCATGTCTCTGAAAGCGTCTTTTTTAATTTTCGTCATATCCGACCTAGGCATGATGTAGAAGTAATGCTGCATCAATTGAAAACTAGGGTATTAAAGCGCTTGCTGTATAAAATAAATTTAATATACAACTACTACATATCATAAATTCTGAACATCTAATCTACACTTACCATCAATGACTTAAATAAATCCTCATTGCATTGTTCTGGTACATCCTTCCAGTTGTCGGATAGCCTGATAAAAGACCAGGTCTTGCAAGTCTTGCCCATCATCCGTCTAAATTTTTTGCCACTTTGTCCTACAGGCTGCCACGTGCCATTATACTCCATGACAACCCTTTTCCCATCAAGAATGTCCCACAACTTGTGCGAGTCATTTACGGTCAACACTTCAAAGTTACAATCGCTATTTTCAATGATGAAGTATATATTAATACACAAATAGTTAAACATATATTATTTGAATTTATGTACTAATTAACTACATGTACCATTATGCGTAAATATGTACATATTTATGGTTCGGAATAGTATACATACATACTTATCGTGCGAACCTAGTTAATAGCCAATACTGGCCAAGCAGGATCATCGTGCGCGTTACCTGTCCCATCATTCATGTCTTCGGTGGCCTGTGTCTCACTATCATCCACAGGTGTGCCGCTGTGTGGTTGCTGATCGAAAAAGCCGTACGGCAATATACTCCTCTGGGTCAATGTGGGTGGCGGGGATGGCAAATGCATGGAGGCCTCAAGGTTGCGAGGACTAGGCTCATATCGAACGGGAATGCTCCACGAGTATTTGAGCTAACTCAGCCGAAGTGCTAGGAATATCGAAGACATAATCATCTTTCGCAGGGATCTGCCCTTCCACATGCTCCGGAAGTATCGGTCAATACTCTAATTGCTGCTGGAGAAGTATCGCAGCTTCCTGCGACTCACTGTCCGTAAGGCCATAACGCAATCTCGACCCAGAAGATTGTGCCCTCTGATACCCTGGTTGTTTCTAGAGTAGCATAGCAGCTTCCTGCGACTAACTGTCGGTGAGGCCATGGTGCGATCTCGACCCAGAAGAAGCTCCCCTCCGTCCTCTTGACTTCCCCTGAGTACTCATATCAACCTGTGAAATACAGCACGTACCCAATTAGTTATGTGTATAGTGTAAGAAATGTTCACCGTTTATTTGACGAAAAATTGACAATCAATGCACAAATAAATAACAACAAACTAATAAATGTAAAATATTTAAGTCATATGGAATGACATAAGCCTCGATTGGTGCAAAGCCAGGTCGGACATATTGGATGTCATCATGCGGATCGTATAGCTGATTATTGTTTAAAGTTAGTGGCTTACTCTCGTGATAGTTGCATGATCATCATCAGACGCTTGACCCTAACCAACGTCTTATACGTTTCTAGGTTTAGTCCTCACCGCACAAGCCCAATTTGGGTTCCTTTCATCTTCGACGTAAAAAAGTTGTTTTACTTGGAAAACTAGTACATACGACTCATCACTAATCAGCTCCCCCTTATGGACAAGCTTTTTGAAGTTGACAAGCGTTATGCCATACTTGTCCACTGTGTATCCTCTGTCTCTTGTGGTGTCCGCCCAATCACACTTGAACATAACATACTTTGTCCTGTCGTAATACTCTACCTCAAGTATTTGAGTTACATTCTCGTAGTATGTTTCGCCATCAACAGTTGGCACGCACATGCCACTATTCTGAGACCTCTTTCCCACATCATGTGTGACAGTGCGAAAGAACTTGCCGTTGACCACATATCTATTATATTGGACTGCTGAGACCATCGGCCCTCTACAATGCATTACTAGTTGGTCACCCATATCCTTCCTGTGTCGATCGTCCGAACAATAAACCTACGAGTCATATACAATGGCGAAGTGTAGTTAGTGCAATGAGGAAACATTATGGAATTTACAAGGTGTGTATGACATTAGTCTTACGTAGTCATGATACCAATGACAAAATTGCT
>NC_081547.1:13627664-13641097 GCF_901000735.1 Corylus avellana | reverse complement strand
GCATTCCTCATACCCACCATAAAAGCCTAATTGTAACAATCTTATAAGTACCTAAATGAGTCTTGTAAATATTCCTAACTATCAAAAGAATGCATTATCACACACATCATATTTCTTGTATTAACTATTAGGCTACCCAAAAATTAATTTGATATAACCTCATAAAAATTTTGAAGGTAAAAATCATAATCTATTATAAAAACTCTAAAAGCCAATGTCGTCGATCAATTCTTTTTTCTATGCAATGTCTTTGATCAATTAAGCACGTAAACAATATTTATATGTACAATGAACAGCAGCATAAACTAAAAAATCATCATACCTCGTATCAAAAACAACAATAGAAAACTCTCTCACCATTATTTTCCTTGATTCATTATAAAATTTACAAAAAGGGAAAATTAAGCAATTAGAATTAAACAAAATATATAAATTAGAATAGAAGATAATGACAAAAATCGAAAAGATAAAAACAGGACCACAAAATATAAAGTCAAACAGAAAATGAAAAATACTAATATAATAGAAAAGAGTTGTCTTCGCTATATACTTTTTTTTTTTTTTGCTCCAATAAAACCTTTAAAGTCAATAATAACCATCAATTAAGCACGTAAACAATGTGCATTAATCATAGGAAAAAAACTATCAATGCACAACATCGCAAACTAAAAAATTGTCATATCTCTTATCAAAAACACTAATAGAAAACTCTATAACTTGCGACATGCACGGGTGTTTACAAATTATATATTCACTCAAAAGCATATATGTATCAAACATAATAGATAATCTACAAATTGGATAAGAACAATTTGAGTTATTATATCATAATGCTGTGTTTTTGTACTTAAAAGTGAAAAATTGGCATCAATCTTAATTTCAATTTAACCAAAAATGAAAAATAGGAATGCATTTTAAAACAACCTTAAAGCATATCAATTATAGATCTGCCATGTTAATTATTTTAGCTAAAGAGTGCAATACAAACAAAATGTATTGTTAGAAATTAATGCTAGAAAAAAAAAAAGTAAAGAAACTAAATAAAAATTAAGAAGAATAATGAAAAAAAAAAAAACAAAAGAAATCACTTGCATTAATTTAATTACAAACATGATAGATAGGATTTTTTTTTTTTTTGTAAAAAAGTTAAGATAAATATAACAACAGTTTCAGTGACATTGTTTTGAATCATATTTCAACTAAATAATATAATTATAACAATTCAATTTATTAATTGTAATATTTATATAGCAAGGAAATCTATTGAGAAAAACGTACACTAACAACATTAAGCAAATTAATGCTACAAAACAAAATAAAGGTATTAAATAAAAATTCAAGAAGAATAATGGCTATACCTCTAGACGTATTGTAAATTATTTCCAAAAGAAATAAAAAACAATCACATGTATTCTATATTTACAAACATGATAAATTAGAATAATTTGAAGAATTGCAATTGCTTTTTGAACAGTTTGTGTAAATATTTGTAGTTAGATGAATTGCAATTGCAAATATGATTTCTTATTAGTATGTGTTTATACATTTTTTTTTTTTTTTTTTAATTTGAAAAAATATTGAAATCAAAACAAACTAAAGAACGTTGGAAGTGAAAAAAAATTTGTACAAACAGAATCAAATCTAAATTTTGAAATAGTTTGAATAGGAGGACGATCTAGAAACACAATATTGAAATCAAAACAAACTGAAAAACATTTGGAGAGAACAAAAATTTTACCAACGTAATTAAATCTAATTTTTGAAATATTTTGAACAGGAAGACGATCTAGAAATAAACTGAAAAAACTTTGGAGAAAAAAAATTGTACAAATTAAATGGAACCTTTATTTATTTATTTATTTATTTTTTCCTGTTTAAACTGTAAAGATGGTTAGTTTATCACGTTCAATGGAAGGGGAAGCCATGTTTGAGTGAAAGTGAAACAAAATATTGAAATCAAAACAAACTGAAAAACACTTGGAGAGAACAAAAAATGTACTAACATAATTAAATATGATTTTTGAAATATTTTGAACAGGAGGATGATCTAGAAACAAAGTGAAAAACGTTTGGAGAGAAAAAAAAATTGTACAAATTAAACGAACATTTTTTTTCTCAAGAAGCACAAAAAGAAAAAGAAAGAGAAGAGAACCTTATTGACGAAGATGATTTTCTTCTCTTTGTTGTCGTATGTGATGTTTTCAAATGTAAAGACAGTTAGTTTATCACGTTTAATGGCAAGGGAAACAGTGTTTGAGTGAAAGTGTGAAACATTGTAACTTTTGATTGTTTTAAACTTAAAATGACACTTGGCAGCATTTTAAAACGCCACATGTCACAATTTTATGCCATCCTACTTAAAACTCTCCTATTATATATTTGAACAGGAGGACGATTTAGAAACAAAGTGAAAAACGTTTGGAGAGAAAAAAAAATTGTACAAATTAAACGTACATTTTTTTTCTCAAGAAGCACAAAAAGAAAAAGAAAGAGAAGAGAACCTTGTTGACGAAGATGATTTTTTTTTCTTTGTTGTCGAATGTGATGTTTTCAAATGTAAAGACAGTTAGTTTATCACGTTTAATGGCAAGGGAAACAGTGTTTGAGTGAAAGTGTGAAACATTGTAACTTTTGATTGTTTTAAACTTAAAATGACACTTGGCAGCATTTTAAAACGCCACATGTCACAATTTTATGCCGTCCTACGTAAAACTCTCTTATTATATATTATATTAGATTAGATTAGATAAGCAACAAGTGTTTCTCCATAATAGGTAGGACTTTTCTATTTAATCTCGTGCAATACATTGGAATAAGACAGTATTCCTCTTCATCTTTCTCCAAATTCCTTGTCCTTCTGTGTGGACTATTTTTGGTCTTTCTCTTTAAACTTGGTATCAAAGCGGGTGTGGTTGGTTTTCGGTTCTTGGGGTTGTTTGTTGGTTTCCTTGCTGTGTTGGCAAACTCACGTTCATTCTGCACTGGTGGCCATAGAAGACCAAAGTTTGTGATTCTTCTAGAAGGCCTGAAGCATTTTGGGTGATTCTGTGCCACCAGAGTTACCGGCAAACTTGTGTCGATCGAAACTTCTCATTCTCAATCGGCATAGGTTTCATGAAGGGCTGTGTGTGGGTGAAGAGGCTCGGGGGTTCAATCTGAGTTCATCTATGCGAAATCATGGCGTTTTGATACGACATTGAGTTTTTTTGGGCGGCTCTGTGCGATGGTGGTGGAAGAAATACAAAACGACAAGTCGTTTTATAAGAAGACTAAAATGAGTCGTATAGGCATGGACAAAACGACATGTCGTTTAGTTCAAACACGAACGATAGGTTGTTTAGATGGAGGCATATGACATCAAAGACTTCGGAACATGGGATATTCATCAAAGATTTGTCGTTTAGTTTGAAATCAAAGACTTGGGAAATCTGAAATATTTTGTTGCCATCAAGGTAGCTAGATTGAAACATGGGATGTTCATCTCTCATTGAATATATGTACTTGATCTACTTGCAAGGTAGTTGACAATCCGGTAGTTTCATGATACTCAACACAAGAAGAAGGATTGACAATCTTAAGCTCAAGCGTCCTCCTAAACATAGAGCAAAACAAGAAGATAGAGGGGAGTGATGAAAATTTTTTATAAAGGCAAGTATCAATGATTAGTTGGCAGATCATATATTTGTCGAACGATTGTTTAGGTATTGCCTATGTGGTCAGTGTAGTGAACTAGTCTATGCACTCACCTCAAGGTTCTCATATGGAAGCGGTTTACCGAATCCTTTGGTATTTGAAATCTTCATCAGGTAAAGGGGGGTTTACCAAATATGATCACCTGAAAATAAAAGCTTATACAGATGCTGTTTGGGTAGGGTCAGTCACGGATTGAAGATCTACTTTGGGGTATTGAACTTTTGTGGGGGAAAATCTAGTTACTTGGCATAGTAAGAAACAATCAGTGGTTGCTAGATCTAGTGTAGAAGCTGAACTTCGAGCCATGGCTCACGAGATATGTGAATTATTATGGTTGAAGATTCTATTGAAAGAAATCTTATATGATTATAAGGCTTCAATGAGATTATATTGCGATGATAAGGCTGCCATTAATATTATTCATAATTCTATTCAACATGATCAAACTAAGCACATTGAAATTGATACACTTTATCAAGGAAAAATTATGTGCAGGATTAATTTGTACACCTTATTTGAAGATAGAGGAATGACTTAACGTATATTTTGACAAAGGGAGTGTCCAGTAGTGCTCTTCATTCAACATTATGCAAGATGGGCATTTGAGACACTTTTGCCTCAGTTTGAGAGGTAGTGTTGAATAAGGAAACTTTTCATATGCGTTTATTACGTGATTTGATTACATTTGATTTCATTCCTATTATTTGTAGTAAGCAATAAGTGTTTTTCCATCATAGGAAGCAGGACCTTTTTATTTCAATTCGGTATAAGTGTACGAAGCGTTACATTGGAATAAGACTATATTCCTCTTCTTTTTCTTTCTTCAAATTCTGTCTTTCTCTGTCAACTATTTTTGGTCTTTTTTGGGATAAGTGGTGATTAAACATTATATCAAAAGAAAGGTTCTGATTTCAAACATTGTTTTCGTAATTCATCTCATATTTGAATTAAATATTTGACGTATTGGGTCATATTAAAGATGTGTTTAAGCCCACACATGAGGAGTTGTAAAATATAAGGTCAATGATCAAATCCATCCTTTTTTATACGCCAATCTCTAAGGGAGGGTTAGGGATTAGAGACTTGTTGAGGTTCAATCATGTTCTCTTAGGTAAATGGTTTTGCCATTATGGGATTGAGAGGGAAGTTTCAAAGTCTTACCAGATTTGAGGTGGGAGGTGGTTCGAATATTAGGTTCTGGCATGATCTATGGCATGGGGATATGGTCCTTAACGAAGCCTTTCCAAGTTTATTTGGTATTGCATGTGCAAATGATGCTTTTGTTGCAGATCACTTGGAAATTCCTTGGGGTTCCATTTAATGGAATGCAAGCTTTGCTAGAGCGGCTCATGATTGGGAGGTGGATGTCTTTGCCTTGTTTTTCCAGGTGTTGCATTTAGGGATAGAAATTGGAAGGCAAGGACAAGATGTGGTGGGACCCTTCCAAAAGAGGGTGGTTTGGTGTTAAATCATTTTATAGTGTCATAACTTTTAGTGACCATCTTCGCCTCCCTTGGAAGAGTGTTTGGTGGACTAAAGATTTGTCGAGGGTGGCTTTTTTTGTTTTTTCGGTGGCCCTAGGAAAGATCCTTACTATAAATAATCTTCGGAAGTGGCGCGTCATTGTGGTGGATAGGTGTTATATTTGTTAAGGAATGGGATGTTGTGGATCATCTTCTTCTTCATTGTGAGGTTGCTTGTGCTATGTGGAATGTTTTCTTCAATCGGTTTGGGCTACTTTGGATTATGCCTAGACGAGTGCTTGACTTGTATGTTTGCTAGTGGACAGTTGGCAACACTCGGAATGTTGCTGTGGAAGATGGTACTTTCACGCCTTTTGAGGTATTTTTGGAGGAAAGGAATAATAGAAGGTTTGAGGACCATGAGAGGATTTTGGAGAAGATTAAGTTTTTATTTTTCGACACCCTATATCTTTGGATAGTTGCTTTTGTTTATCCTTTGATGATTAATTTTCTTGAGTTTCTTGTTCTTTTTGCTTCTACTAGGTGACTTCTCTTATATATTCTATGTATACTTGGGATGCCTTACATTTTTAATGATATCTTGATAACTTATCAAACTAAAAGCATTTGGGACAATAGGTGATTTAATAGTTTTAAAGTCAAAAATTGGCATCCAAGCATGTGATGGTCATTTATGAACGATGTCATGTAACAACCTGTTAGACAAGCAGATTTGTTATCAATTACAGCATTCTTTTTTCTTGTTTTTTAAATGCAGGCCGTTCAATTCCTCCTGGCCTCTCGTGAACGTCTGAATTCACAAAATTCCAATGGTGAGGCTGAAGAAACAACATTGCAGCAGGTGGACCCTGTTCAAGTGAGTTGTTATCTCTCAATAACAGATTCATCATGTCTAAGCTCCCAAAATTGAAGTGAAAAAAATAAGAGGAAAAAAAGGGTGATTTTAAACATTGCTAAAAATGCAAACTCGAGAGCTATTTGCCTATAAAATGGGTTGAGGTTAGAATATATTGCATTATGGTTGATCTGCTAGTTTGGCAAATGGTTTTAGGGAACTTACAATACTTAAAGTTATTGATATTTAATTGAAACAAACCTTGTATTCATTCAACAAATGGAAATAACTTAAGTTTATTGTGGATAATCTCTTTAGTTAAGAAAAAAATTGATTATTGTACCTTTATTTTCAAGAACTTGTAAAGAGTGAAACCAAATTCTCAACCATTTAGAGCTTCAACAGAAGTGAGATTCTTTGGGGGCTGCGAGAAGGGTTCCAAATCTAGTCTTTGATTTTAGTTAAAAAATTGCTAAGGTGCACCCTTAGGAAGTTGGTATAATTGTAAATGATAAATGTAACGATGTTAAAATTGTAAGGAGGAGAAGACTTACGGAAGCTCCCTCTCTTGTTCTCCCTATAAAGAAAGCATTAATTGAAGAGAAAAAGTAAAGCTTCTTGATCCCTTTTTTTTTTTTTGATTGACAGTTTACACCATTGTGGCGGTCTTTATGAGCCACTTTTTAAATCTTTATGGTTCTCTTTTTGTCACTCAAACCAATCAAAAGCATGTGGTGCAATTTTAAAAATGTGACTGAAATCCACATTGTAATCCACATTGTCAGAGATGTTTATCCGTATATTAGTACATGATTCCTAGTTGGCAGGGAAAGAAAGAGCAGGGAAGTGTATTTTTTGTATATTCTTTTTGAGCCTTAAAGGTACTCTTTAAACCCAATCTTGAAAATAAATAAAGGGAATACAAACATTAAAATTTTTTCTGTAAATGTTTTAAATTATTAGTTCTCCTTTATGCAGGATACATTCAAACATGTGCTTTCCTTTTTATGTTGTTGTATTCTTAATGATAATTGCGGTTTTCACAAAATCTATACTTTTTGCTTCCTTTTTTTTTTTTTTTTTTTTAATATTTAATTGAACATGTCGAGAAATACACAAGGCCTTCCACCCCATTTTCTTTTAAAAGTTGAGAAAATAAGAAACAAAAAATAAAAAATAAAGATGGAGTAATGTAAATGCTGGAGAAAAGTATCTTCTTTTTGTGAGTTTATAAAATAAAGAAAAGATAATAGCCCAAAATTCATTAGTAGAAATGAAAGTTTGTTCTCAAAACATTTTGAATGAACATGATCTGCTACTATATTGGAAGTGTTAAGTCACATAATACAGAATTACATATACCAGATTTAGATAAATAGTGTAGTTTGTGTACAGTTGAGATGAATTCTTCAGTTTACTTTTAGAATATTCCTTAAGATATATATATATTTCCATCTCTTATTTCTCACTATCAGATGCCATTTTTGGGTTTAATTGTTTTTCTTACATAAATTGTTTTTGTTCAATTTTCTTTTTCATTCCTTGTGATGAGATGCAATTTCAGGTTGAATTACTTCTTGGTAAAGCCTATTCAGATTGGAGCCGTATCAGTGATGCCGTATCTGTTTATGACCGCCTCATCTCAAGTCACCCTGATGACTTCCGCGGCTACCTAGCTAAGGTTCCTCTCTCTGGTTTTGTCATGAACATATTAGCCAAATAGTTTAGAATGTTTATTCTTCTTTTTAAACTAATTATGGAAATTATTTTTCTGATTAAGCAGTATATTATATATACAAATGCCAGCTATGAATGCATATGGTAATGAACAAAGTTTTAGTTAAATTTTTAAAGGGTGAACCGGTCCGTTTTATGCATACACTGCTTGAAATCCCACGGTTATCATGTCACTTTTTTGGGCTGTTTTGGTATGTGTCACGTCACCCAGCCATATAATAAATAAATAACCAGAATCATATTGATACAAGGAACTTGATAGTCTTTCTCTTCTAAACAACAGCATACAATAATGTCACTTTTTTGTGCTACTTGTGTTCCTTCACTGTAACTTATTAAAAAAAGTGTTGATTTTTCTTCACCATGCTTCCTTGTTCTGTGTTGGTTTGTGATTCTGTCTCATTCTGCTGCTTGATACTTATCCTTATGCTCTTTAGATAATTTGAAATGAATAGAACTTGCGCCTAAATTTTATTTGTCTAACACTTCTGCAGGGAATCATTTTGAAGGAAAATGGTAAAGTTGGAGACGCAGAGAGAATGTTTATACAAGTGAGTACATCAATTTCTATTAGCAAATGTGTGCATAGTATAATGCATGAAGGCATACAAAATACAAGTGCACACAAAAACCCATATATATATAGAGTAACACCACACACTCTCATTCTTTCACTCTCACTCTCAATCTCACTCTCATTCTCACACACCCTTAGGTGACTCCCACTCTCTTCAAAATCCAATAATATTGTATTCCAAATCCAATGGTGAGAGTGGGAGCTGCCTAAGGTGTATGAAAGTGAGAGAATGGGAGCACGTGTAACATGATATATATATATATTATTTGGTATATTTCTGTATCTATATTGGTGCATGTGTATATATATGCATGTATTAAGCTCTTTTAATGCAAGAGAATTTCTATGGAGACAATTGGTATCTGCAAGTATCTAATAGTAAAAAAGTTAAGGTAGTTTTATACAGCTTACACTGACAGGAAAGGAGTTCATCTACACTAACATTTGCTGCTCTAATTAATCATAGTTCAAAACCGACGGTGGTGGTGGGGTGTTGAAGGGTGAAGTAATTGTTGCGTAGATTAACCGTACCCGGAATAAAAACGCCTCACACCTTTTGACTCTTCTTTGTTAATACTGAGAGGTTAATTGGATTGGAGTTGGAATTTGAAAATCTGAGTCTGCTCACCTTGTTTCCCGTACTTAAATGTGTAATTACAATTATTACCGTGCTGGTGTAGAACCTTGGCACGTATGCATGCATGTGTACATGCACATAGGATATATAGACACGTATGCACGCACACAAGATATAAGATGGTATGTATCAAATGTTATGTGCAGGCACGATTCTTTGCACCAGAGAAAGCTAAGGCACTTGTAGATCGTTACTCGAGATAGTAACTGCTTTTGGTGTTGCCTGCATGCCTGGTTCAGTTATTGGGAAAAATGTTGTCTCAGGAGCATGAGCATGTTATTACATTTTGACCATTAGATTATAGATACATAGGCCTCAAGAATTCTTGGAAGTTAGTTTTGCTTAATTTCTAGATTATTTGGGCTTGTAAAAGAATTAGCTGATAACAAATAAGGTCGGATCCGATGTTGCCCATTACCCCGATTTTCTATGTTATATGGTGAACAAAATTCAATACATCGGTAAAATTTAAATTCTTTACTAGTGAAAGTTGAATAGGATTGTAGGACCTTGTTTCTATTTTATACTTTTTCCTTGTACTTACCATTAAAGGGGTTCAAAGCTAGTCTTCCTACAATGATGCTTCTCTTGTACCACATGTTATGATTGCATAATGAGTAAACTTCACATCACAATTACACTCTGCTGGCATGGTATAATAATCCTAGGAATTTTTGGTTTTTTTTTGGCTTTTTTTTTTTTTTTTTATTTGGCTTTTTTTTTTATTTTTTATTTTTTTTATTTTTTAACTAAGACTGATCAGAGGGATACTAACCCATGCCACATCAAAATTGTGTGATTGTGGTGTGAAGAATAGCATTTCTATTACATAATACATAAGAATCAGTTCCAAAAACAGAGGTTGTGCTGAATTTATGTTTGGGAAAAATCATATCTAGTCCCTAGGTTTTCATTTGATTTGGATTTATTAATTGGGTTTCTAATTTGAAAAATAATGCCCATAGGTTTTGTACAGTTTTTAAATAGGTCATTTTGTTACTTTACCGTCAAAATTAACAGTTTGGCATTTGCCACCTGTCTTATTTGACATGCCAGCATCTATGTTAGAATGTCAATGCCATGACATTAAGTGCCAAGTCATCCATAGGAAAAAAGAAAAACAAAAGATCCAACTCGAGAAACAAAAACCATCTTTGTCATCCTAATCTTTCAGCTTTGTAGCAATAAGATCATCATGGGTGAAAGGAATAGAATCCTCTCCAATCCATTTGGATTGAAGAATATTTAGTTAATGGTCAGGATCTTTCTAAAGAGATATTGAGGCCATAAATGAGACATCTGTCTTATTAATAAAAAAAATAATACAATATTATATATATTTTAAAAATAATTAAAAAACATAAAAAATATAAAATATAAAAAAAATGAAGGGGTGGTTGGCAACGCTAGTTGGGGTTGGGAGTGGCTTCGGCGGTCTGAGGTGGCCGAAGCCACCCCATGACCCTTTGGGGTGGTCTGGCCACCCTAGACCGGCCCTTGGGGGTGGATTGGCCACCCGCAAGGGTTAAATCATTTTTTTTTTTAGCCCTTGGGGGTGGCCGGAGCACCCCCGCCACCCCCAACCCCAACTGGGGTGGCCGGCCACCCCTAATGGGTGGCCAACAACACCTTAATTTTTTATTATTTTTAAATATATATAATATTTTCTTGTTTTTCTTTTTTATTAATAGGACAAATGTCCTATTTATGGTCTCAGAGAGAGATCCTTACCATTAACTGGGTATTCTCCAGTCCAAAATAGATTGGAGAGGATCCGGATCCTTGGTGAAATGTAGAGAATTTATGAATTAAAATTTTGTTTTAAATGATGATTTGACAACATATCTGTTTTGAAGCAACATATACACCATTAGATTTATGAAAATCTTATTTTGACAATGAAATGGATCCCCATTATCCCATTTGAGAACCATCTCTTATCAACGACATGACTTGTATTTAGCAATAAACAAAAGAGAGAAAAAAAAAAAAAAAAAATGCAGGTTTAGAATATTTGTCCATATATGTTATATACAGCGTGTAACAGATCTTGCTAAAGTCGCCTGTAATTTTCAGGATTAGGTAAATTCATAGAAACATATTTTCTTACACAAATTTACGAGACACTAACAAAAAGAATTAAATAGAGACAAATGACAATCACAAACTTTACTTCTTTTTTTTTTTTTTGCCTTTCCTGTGTATATCCCTGAGGCCTTCGACCAAAAGAGACCCACAAAGGATAACATTTTTGATTCATATTCCAATTGAGTAACTGAGGTTACTCAATTTAGGGTAAAAACAAAAGAGGGCTTCAAAAATTGCATGCCCAAATTATATTCCCAGGAAGAAGGTAAGTGCACCTCATTCGAAACCGGAAGTCTTTCTTCGCCAAGTATGTGTATTAACACTCCCCCTCGTTGTCGACTTTGAATTGTATCTGAAAATCATTTGAGTACCAAAAACAATCATGCATTGTGATAAATTTTTGATTATGCAGAGTAGAAATTAGACAATCTCTCTCTCTATATATATATAACTTTAGAAAAAGTGAAGTGTACTCTTGTCATTACTCACCCATAAGTTGTAGATGTTGTTTCTGACTCACCCCTCAGACTGAGTGAAGCTATCCCTTCTGACAATGACTGTACATTATCAACTCTACTTGAGTGGATTGGCCATCTCATTGGAACAACTAAATTCCTGTACCAAATAAAATCATTAATTAGCTATGCATTAAGAAAATCTTGGTAGTTGGCCTTTTCTTTTCTTTTTTTCATCTTTATTTTTATTTTTTATTTTTTATTTTTTAAGAAATAAGTTTGCAAAAAATTTGACTTGAAGAAACTTTTTTTTTCCAATCCCGTCTATAAAACTAAGTGCATTAGCAACAACTTCTTGTAGATTTTCTTTAAATTTAGAGAACTAAACTATTTTTACTTCCTATTCAAATAAACTTTAAAATAGCTTCTCTTATTCTCTAAATATTCTTTCAAATAAATGTTAGAGGAAAGAGAAATCATTTTTTATATTAAAATAATGTTAAATGAAGCAAAAGTGCTACCCTTTTGGTTTCATTGGAAGTCTCTCAGAGGTAGTTTTTTTAGGAGTTTTCCAAACATTTAGGGAACTTAATATGATTTAAGAAACATGTTGCTAGTGCTCTAACATGAATATTTAGAACATGTAAATTTTCATATTAAATCATGCTGCCTCCAATTAGAAAATCTAACTAGTATTGCATATAATTGAAAAATTCCCCATTCTAGCTTCGAAAGGGAAAAATTCAAAATTAGTTATTGTGGTTTACCTGATTTACAATTAGCTCTCTATGTTATCAAAATGAACTCAGAGGTCTATGAGGTACCCCCAAAAACAGTTTATTCCCTATAGTCAAATTCTGTCTACTAATTTAACAGATTCTGTTAATGTAACACTGACGTAAATAGGACAAGTGTCACAATTTTACTGTCTCAAATGTTTAGAATCTATTAAGTTAGTGAACAAAGTTTGACTGTAGAGACTACATTGTTTTTTGGCATACCTCAGGGATTTCTAAGTTCATTTTGATACCACATGAAGTTAATTACAAATCTGATAAATAACATGGAGGGACTGATTTTGCGTTTTTCCCTTATAAAAATTTAATAGCAGGTAATCAATTTACATGAATGAAAACAGCAAAATGCATACCCATCGAAACATTTGTATTTGCATTGATTCATCTTGGCCTCTGTATATCTCTCAAATATGATATCAAGAAGACTTGCTAATTTTGGCATTTGAGATAATGACACAATTCTCCAGATCTTCAAAATCTGAATATAGCAGGAATTTTGCTTGAGAATGTCTACGGTCCAAACAAGAATCTGGTTCCCATTCACCGTGTACTGCTCTAGTAATTGGGAAGAAGTTCCGCCATGTACAAACACCTTTTTCTTCTTCTGTGCTCGACGGTTTCCATTTGCAAGGCTTGTCAACAAAGAAACTACTTCCTTGCAAATATAAGGGTTTTTAACTCTTGACATATATTCCAAAAAATCATCGCTGAAGAAAATCTACATTGAAAAACAACAGTAATCAATAATTTATAAGAATATTTTGTTAAAATAATGCTGCGTACTACACTCTCATTTCGCTGGATTGATCTGATAGTGTCCATTAGCTCAATGAGATGAAGATCGGATGGTGGGTGTAGTAGTATATAGCATTACTTCATCCAAGATTTTAAAGAGGCATAGAATGGTAAATACACTAGTTATGCGTTAAAAATGTTAGGGAGATCTCGAGTATTTTTTAGTGATAGGACGATATATCATATTGAGACACCACTTAATTCAAAAGCTTTAATTTAAGAGTATTGGTTTGGGCCCATCAATGCTATATTAACCCCTCAATATCTTTCTATGGGAAGTGCTCTCTCTCTCTCTCTCTCTCTCTCTCTCTCTCTATATATATATATATATATAT
>NC_081547.1:13600925-13627564 GCF_901000735.1 Corylus avellana | reverse complement strand
ACGCCTTCCATCAAACTCTTCTAATGTCAGAAATCGTCCATGTCTGTTGGCGCATTTCTGTGCAATAACCCGTGGGAACCCTGCTCTGGATTGGTCCCAAAACACCTCAGACGTTTCCACCGCCACCAAGTCCTCGACAATGCGCACCAACCACAACAACTCATCCTTCTTCAAAAAAGTGGACTTTTGTATCCTCTTACTTCTTTCAAATATCCTCACCCCTGAGCTTTTAATCAGTAACTCAAACTTCTTGGACTCCACAGACCACTCTCTTGAATCAGCCATAATCACTAACCAAACAACTAACAAACTAGACTCCCAAACAGATCACACGCGCCACCCTCACGCCTGCACACAGGCGGAGGTGGAAGAGAGAGAAGAGAGAAAAACATGCATAGTTGGAAAAAGAAAAAAATTACTTGTTAAATCAGGATTTTTATTAAATCAGGATTTATCTTATCCCGACATGGTATTCTGTATTGCAACTTGAGAGACTAGGTACATATCCAGCAGGATTCTTCACTACAATGGAATATTTTCTATAATATTCTCTGTAAGACTCTATTAGCTAAACTTTCAACAATACCCACAAGTCGCTAGTGGAGGATAGAATACAGTAAGATGCAGTATCTGAGTGAGTAAGAGAAGTAGTGGAAGAGGAAGAGGCCCGCTTATGGGCTAAGAATTGAGCATACTCATCTTTTAGAATGGAAATCAAATCAGAATCTAGAATTGGGCTCGAACTAGCAGGTGAAAGAGTTCGACAACTCCGAGACACCGAACAAATTCCTAACCATCAGGTCCCTTGGGGTTATGGTCTCGAGTCCAAATGTGGTTGGAGAATCCTCTTGGAAAGAAACCTGATTGGCAAACCCAGATGGTTTGCCATGTCAATCTCAACAATAATTCCCTGAATGATTACTACGGCCACAATGAGTGCATTTGCGAGGCTCATGACTTTCAATCCAACCACCTCCTTAAGAATCACTTCCACCACGAAAACCACAACCAATTTGACCGCCATGTCCCCCATAGGAACTACTAGAACCACCACGAGCAGCAATAAAAGAAGCGAATCACCATTGTGCTCATAACTCAACTGAGAATCATGATCACAAAGAGTAGTGCATTGAATTCAACAAAAAACCTCAGGATGAGATGGAAATTTTGAATCACATAATATTTGCGCATGAATAGACTCATACTTGGGTTTCAAGCCAGGAAGAAACCGAACCACATATATATCTTGACATTGCTTTTCCATAGTCTTTAGGTTAGTGGATAGTGGCTGCTACATGTTCCTCTCCTTACAGATGGCCACCACCTGATTGTAGTATCGTCCATAGTCTGAGCACCTTGCTCAAGCTCAAAATATTGTTTATACACCTGATAAATCCAAATGATATTTCCAGTACCAGAGTACATATGTCTGAGATGATCCCAAATATCCTTGTCAGTAGAAAGATAGATACATAAAGATCCAATGCGAGGCTCAATATTGTTCAGCATAGGAAAGAGAATTTGATTATCTTCTTGTTCCTAAAGGCTAGTGGAACTAGTGGGCTGAGGCTTATTCGAGGTTAAGTGATCATATAAGCCTTTTCCTTTGAGAAATACTTCAACAGATGGTGCCCAATAAACATAATTCTTCCCATTCAGCTTCATAGAAGTCATATGAGCATTAACTAGGGGAGCCAAAGGGACAATCTCTAATTTAGTAGGCATAATGTTGATCGATGTCACCGATCAGTGCAACAACAGCAACAAATAAGCCAAGTAATCCACCCAATGCACCTAACAACCATCCACAATAAGCAATCAAAATAATTAGAAAACTCCTCACAGTGCGTAAACAAGCCCAAAAACAGCTCAACCGAAACATATCAACCAAAATATTGTATAGAGAAAGAAGAACCAGCCTGAATCGACCAAAAACCACTAAGAACCAGTCTGAATCGACAACAAACCACTGAGAACCAGTATGAACCTTCTTTGAAACACTAAGAAGTAACCTGAACCGGTCTAGAACCATCCTATCCAAACTATAGTTATCCTTAGACTTGAAATGGCCTAATCTGAATTGGAGAGAACCTTCAACCAAATGGAGATCTTCATCTCCAATAACTTGTTGAAACCTCACTGGCAGCAACCAGACCTCATGGTCGACAACAATGGCGATGGCCATAGACCCAACTGACGACCACAATCGAACTTTTCAACATCCATCCAACTTGCGACCAAAATCCTCAAACCACCAACACGAGCATCTCCGGCCACCGAAGACGGGGATGAGTATCACAAACAACACTGATTACACCAACCAAACACCCTGAGCTAGTTTTCTATACTGGGCATCAAAAACTAAATCACAGCAGCCACTATTGTGGTTCTGTTGGGTACACTAACACCACTGACGACAACAGAAAATATGGCAGTGATGGCCCCCTTAGGTTCCCTCCAAAAGGGGGAAGTTTGACGTTAGATCGTTCTATAACATTTTTGTATCTCATGATATCACCCCCTTTCCTTGGAAGAAGAGTATTTGGTGTAATAAGGCCCCCTTGAGAGTGTCATATTCTGTTTGGACAGCCACCTTAGGGAAGATCATCACAATGGACAACCTTAGGAAACAACACGTTATTGTGATTTATTGGTGTTGTATGTGAAAGAGTGTGGAATCTCTCTTTCTCCATTCTGAGATCACTAGTGCCTTGTAGAGTGCGTTTTTTCAGCCATGTTAGGTTTAGCTTTGGTCATGTCTCCGAGAGTAGTAGACCTTTTTGTCTGTTGGAGAGGGTTGTGAGGCAGTCCTCATAGCACAACTGTGAGGAAAATGGTTTCATCTTACCTGTTGTTGTATCTTTGAAGGAAAATGAATGATAGAGGTTTTGAAAACAATGAGAGGCCAGTGGCGGAACTTAAGTCTTTCTTTTCCAAAACTCTTTTTCATTGGACAGCCACTTAATTTTTAATGTGCTTAGTTTTCATAATTTTCTTGACTTGTTCCCCGCTTGCTAGCTTGGTGTTTTTCTTGTATACTTCGTGTGTGCTTGAGTTGTTCCGTTGCGCTTTTAATGATATTCTTTTACTCATATATATATATATATATATAACAGCAAATAACATTACCAAAATTACCCTAGGGTGTTACAAACTTCCTGTGCGTTTTTCGAGCTATTTCCCATATATGATGACAAGTCTTAGTAAAAATTGAGCTGGAAGTAAATTGGTAGGGGTATACTAGATGTGCGAGGACAATTTATTTTGAATCTAAGGTTAAGGTTTCACTTTTTCTGCTTGCTATTGTAACTCTGTAAATTTTCATTTTCATTCTAGACTGACTAGAATGTTTCAGGGGTTATAAGTTCATTGAGCTTTTTCTTCACATACATGGTGATATTTTAATGGCATAAGTGAAAGTCAAGGCATTTTACGGCCTTTGAGGCAAGGTGTAGGCTTGGAGGCATTGAATTGTTCATTTTAGGTATTGGGTTTTCATAAGTAAATAATTAAAATAGAAAATATTAATTTGTTGAGTGAAGTTTAATCCCTTTTCGCTGTTGTTGAGTGAAGTTTGATATTAAAATTCCTGTAACCTTCTTTTCTTTGGGATTATCTGCATTCTTGTTGGTTGTATAGTTACTTATTTATTTTTCAATTAAGGTTGGAGACAATGTGGGTGATTGTGCTGCTCGAGGTGCTGATCTTTTTGAAAGTATTGCAGCTGAAATAATTAGCGCTATGATACTTGGGGCAACAATGGCCCAGCAGTGTAAAATTGAAGGCAAGTAGTGTGTGTGTGTGTGTGTGTAGTCATACCTTTTTCTATATATATGTATGTGCTAAATTGGCTCACCTATAATCCATTTGTTTATGCAGATCCTTCAGGCTTCATCTTGTTTCCTCTTGTTGTTCACTCTTTTGACCTGGTAATTTCTTCAGTTGGAATACTTTCAATCAGGGGTACACGGGACTCTGGCTCGAAGTCTCCTATTGAAGATCCAATGTCAATTCTACAGAAAGGATATTCTATTACAATAGTGTTAGCTGTTCTGACCTTTGGTTTGGTAATATTTCATCTATAATTAGGAAATTCTTTTTTAACTCTTTTTTTTTCCAATGTTTACAATTGCTAATTAACATTTCCTACTTCGATATTCTTCATCATTTAGAAACATTTTGGCTGTAGATCTGTATTTGTTCAAGCAGAAATAACCACATTATATTTTGCTATTTATTTGCTGGCATTCTGATACATGATTATTCTGCTGGTGTGAAATACTCTACAGTCCACCCGTTGGTTGCTTTATACTGAACGAGCTCCTTCTGCCTGGTTCAACTTTGCCTTGTGTGGTTTGGTTGGCATCATTACGGCATACCTTTTTGTTTGGATCACCAAGTACTATACTGACTACAAGCATGAGCCTGTACGCACATTAGCACTTTCAAGCACCACAGGCCACGGGACTAATATAATTGCTGGAGTCAGTTTGGGCCTGGAATCAACTGCGCTTCCTGTTCTTGTCATTAGTGTATCTATTGTTTCAGCTTTCTGGCTAGGTCGTACATCTGGGCTAGTGGATGAAGCTGGAAATGCAACTGGTGGGCTGTTTGGCACAGCTGTAGCTACAATGGGAATGCTCAGCACTGCTGCCTACGTTCTTACCATGGATATGTTTGGTCCAATAGCGGATAATGCTGGTGGAATAGTTGAAATGAGTCAGCAGGTAAGCCTTAAGTGATGAGTTCTTTAAGACTTTGACTCAAATGATGTAGAAAATTGTGCTTTTTCCCCTCTCAATATACAAGCTAAGCATATATCATTTTCTAACAGCCAGAAAGTGTCCGAGAGATCACTGATCTTCTCGATGCAGTAGGGAACACCACTAAAGCTACCACCAAAGGATTTGCCATTGGTTCTGCAGCACTTGCATCGTTCCTTCTGTTTAGTGCTTATATGGATGAGGTAGCTGCATTTTCTCAGGAACCTTTTAAACAGGTAGGGAAAATGTACTTCCACTATTAGCTATTGGCATTTGTTTCAAGTACTGTTGCATCCTGTCTTAGTTTTGCAATTCCAAATTGGCTTTCAGGTTGACATTGCCATTCCAGAAGTTTTTGTCGGTGGATTGTTAGGCTCCATGCTTATTTTTCTATTTAGCGCCTGGGCCTGTGCTGCAGTTGGCCGAACTGCTCAAGAAGTTGTTAAGGAAGTAAGGAGGCAGTTTATTGAGAGGCCTGGCATAATGGTGAGCATAAATTTCTTTAGTAATTTGTGCATTGTACTTTAACCATGTGTTTTAGGTGGTGATATTGTTTCAACTTTCTTGCTGCAGGACTACACGGAGAAACCAGATTATGGCCGTTGTGTTGCCATTGTAGCATCTGCATCTCTGAGGGAGATGATAAAACCTGGTGCTTTGGCTATTGTTTCACCTATAGCTGTTGGTGGGTTGCTCTTGTCACGTTGTTGCCTTTTCTGTATTTTCATGTGCATAGCTTTTTACCATTGTTGCTGTAACAAAAGATTTTAGAGAAAGAAATAATGAATGTGCAGTACATTTCCATTGTAATGTGGAAGTAATGTATTGCATAGTTCTGATTATGTGATGCAATATGATCAAGTTTTCATGATTTTTAATAGGATGGATGATATATTGCTTTCAAGGAAAAGACATGCTTTCGCAATTTATATTGAAGATTTATCATTAGGGCCTCAGTTAGTGTCATGTTCTGAGGATGCGGTGTGAAGTAGTGCTGTAAGAGCTGCTACAATGTGATTCATATATGGCTAACGAATTGAACACCAGCTGTTGATGTAATGACATATACTCGCACATTCTTTGGCCTAATGGTTTTCTAATTTAATATTTATAATCGTTGGCATTTATTTTGTTGTTATTATTACTACTACTGCCACTTTTATGCTTGTAGTAGTATAAGAATACAACACATATACACTCCAAAAATAGCTGGGATGCTTGTATTTGTTGACTGTCCTAAAATATATGGGAGTTTCTAGAAATAAAAGCATTTATCAATTTATTTTTTTCTATTACCTTAAATTTGAACCAGCCAATTTCAAATTTGAACCTGCTTTTTTCCTTCCTTTCCCTAGAGAATACTGATAGCAAGAATTTTTATTCTTGGTCCTCCTAAGGGTATTTTAGAAAGCTGTTAATTTTATTTCCTTTTTAATTTAATTAAATTTTTTTAATGCATAGCATTTGCAATCAACCTTTCTATTTTGGAAGGGTGATTTGATAGTAGTACCATGTGATGGAATTAGTAGTAGCAATAGCGGTTGTGGCAGGTGGTGGTGGTGGTGGTGGCTGCAGTATCATTTTAAAATTTAAACATGCTGTATATCCACTCGAGTAGTCCATATGTTGAAAAGTAATTTGTTGATCTATATTACTATTTAGTTTTTATTTTTATGGTGTATACCTATTAATGACTTCGTCTTTTGCACGATCTGTTGTATAAGTTTATATCCCATATAATGGACTCTGAAGTTTGCTCATATCACCTGCAGGTTTCCTGTTCCGGATTTTGGGTTACTATACAGGGCATCCTCTACTAGGGGCTAAAGTTGTGGCCGCCATGCTGATGTTTGCAACAGTGTCTGGAATTCTTATGGCTCTTTTCCTGAACACAGCAGGTGGTGCCTGGGATAACGCAAAGAAGTACATAGAGACAGGGGCTCTCGGAGGCAAAGGGAGCGATTGTCATAAAGCAGCAATTACAGGAGATACGTAAGTCTTGTTGATGTTCCCTTTTTCCTTATTGTTCTTGCCATTGCATTTGTTGTCATTATATAGGATTAGTACCAATGGTAATGGTAGTAATTGGAGATTGTCCTTTCGTGGTTTAACTGTTGAAGGAAAACTCTGTAACTCCCATTCTAGTAACTCTTAGGCTCCATTTGGATCTCGGTCTATGAACAGTATTATACGAAAAAGAAATTGAAGGATCTTGTGTAGTTGCTTAAGAAATTAGGCTCCTCAAGGTTTATGCCAAACATTTAGCCTCTACAATGTCCCTTTCTTTTCTTTTTTTTTCTTTCTTTGTTAAATATAAGTAACATGGATCACTTGATGGTTCCTGCAGTGTGGGAGATCCATTCAAAGACACCGCCGGACCTTCCCTTCATGTCCTCATAAAGATGCTTGCGACAATTACGCTTGTAATGGCTCCAATCTTTCTGTGACATTTGTTTATATACCTATTAACTATTAACTATTGCAGGCTCACCCCCTTTTTATGGTCTCAACGGCATACAGCACCCATTTCCCTTGAATACATAATAGATATTATGCAAATATACGGATAGGTACTCATTCATGTATATCAAGGGTGCGTGAGTAATAGTGATAGGTAAGACATGCTCCTCCTCATTTTTGTTTCAAATGGTTAGCTTTTTTAAATAAAAATAAAAAAAATAAATAAATAATATTGGTGTATGTTTGGAGTTATCCACATTCAAACTTCATTGTTCCATTTTTGGCTGCTTGAGCTGAAGGAAGTAATTAAGGCTATGTTGAAAGAACCTTTTCTTCAATAAGATCCTAGTGTATTGCATTTTGCTTGGTAATTTAACTAGTAATCGATTAGGAGCCAAATTAAAATTATAAAATAGAAAAAAAGTGACTAGCTTTTCTCTTTTGGGTCTCGTTTGGATTGTTCTAAAGCTGGGTGCTCGAGTCCTTTTTCTCTTGCTGGCTGCACTTCCAACTTTCTTTTTCTCAACAAGGAAGAGAGAGAGGCCTTTCTGTTTCAGCTTCCATTCCTTGTTTATTCTCTTCTTTCACATTTATTAACCTTAGAATGATCCATTGGCTTTTGAATATTTATTTCTTGTACGTATGCTTATTATTGATAGAGAACTTGGGATGGGAGAATACAATTATGGCTAATGCCTTTTTCCCCAAGTGCATTTCGTGCCCTTTCCACTCTTTGGGACACTTAGTAGCTATAACCATAGACAAACCATCAAGGTTGGTAGTTTAGTGGTTTTAAAGAAATCTTGAAAGTTATTAGGTAACGTATATTAAGGCATACACTTGAATCTTGCAATGACAATTTTCTTGTCTGATTACCGTAAATCACTATGGGTCTTATTAATTTCTTAATGGGGCAAGGTCATGTTATGGTTCATTCAGATTTGAGAGAGCATTTGTGATTTTTACCGTTTAGGCTTTTCCTGTATGGTTCTCACCATAGTAGCTACTTTGGTTATCTACTACTGCCTTTCAATAATTAAAAAATAAAATAAATAAATAAAAAAACATAGACAACAAGAACAAATAAATTAATTCTTTCATTAAGAAGGTAAGAATATTAAAATGGAAGTTTGTAGTCAAGAGCCATGACGTACAACTATTGGGCGCATTCTTTAATACAAATTATTTGATGCATCTCATTATTATAGTTAGGGTTAAATACTCCAAACCCCCTTAGGGTTTTTCAACTTTATTTTTTTTTTCTCTTGGGTTTCATTTTTATCACAGGAGGTCCCTGTAGTTTTGATAAATGACCAAGTTAATCCATCTGTTAGTTGACCGTTAGGACTGACACGTGGACCAATCAGATGCTGACACGTGGCACCTACTTAATTTTTAAATTTTTTTTTAAAAAAATTAAAATAATGTTTTTTTTTTTAAATAAAAAAAATTTAAAAAAAAATAAAAAGGAAAAAAAATTGGGGTCCCTTTGGCCATGGGGGTGGCCTGGTGGTTGGGGGTGGCCGAAACCCACCCCCAATGGGTACTGGGGGTGGCTCGCCATTGGGGGTTCGACCACCCCAAACTCAGTGGTGGGTGAGCCACCCAGTGATGCTTGGGGGTGGTTTAGAATACCCAGGTATCTTAAAGGGAATTGATTCGGCCCTTATGGAGACAAAGGGAGTGAAAACTTATTACCAATTTTTTTTCTTTCTTTTCTTTTTTTTTTATTTTAAATACATTTTTTTTTTTAATTTAAAAAAAAAAATTAAGTATGTGCCACATGTCAGCATCTGATTGATCCACGTGTCAGTCCTAATGGTCAACGGATGGACTAACTTGGTCATTTATCAAAACCACAGAGACCTCTTGTGATAAAAATGAAATCCCAAGAGAAAAAAAATAAAGTTAAAAAACCCTAAAGGGGTTTGGAGTATTTAACCCTTATAGTTATTATATATTGTTTTCTTTACCTAGCAGGCTAGCATTAATACTCATATACCTGATACCAAGCCTGCTAAGCTTGCCGGCTCAGAGAGGCTCGAGACAAACCCCATTGACCCAAATGCCCGACGATCTTAAGAAAGAACACCACAAGGAATCCCCGCTTACCATTGTAACCTCAAGTATTTTCAAGATTATCAGCAGTATGTTAGGGAACAATGCGCGCCACACCCTATGACCCTGCAACAGCAGTAGGTGCATTTAATTACTATTTTGCGAAGAATACTAAACTATGCCGAAAGTTAACACCTAGTAGAAGATGTGCCTTTAGTCAGTAATTAAATAACACCCATGAATATGATCATAATACTATACAATCACGAGATCACACCCGAGAGAACTCATGCAAAGAGGAGAAAAACCATGAGCGTAAGAAAATGCAAACCTTCACGATCGAGGTATGGGACACTCACTCACTTCTCACCCTAATTCATCATCTCTAGAAAATTACTGACTTGGGCACTGAAGACCTCCCGTCGGACCACCCGACAAGCCTCTATGCTCACTCAACCCTTTTCTTACAAATGCGTGCTCGTGGATTAGAGCTCGGGACGTGATCATTTGAATTGGTTCATTAGAAGGTAAGAATATTAAAATGGATATTTACGCTCAAAGCTATGCCATTCAAATATTGGAGCATTCTTTAATACAAATTATTTGATGCATCTCATTATTTTTTTATATTTGCATATAAATAATCCTCCTTGCGTTTTATTTACGTCTGCCACACGAACCCGTATAACAAAAAAGACTTAATTAGAAAAATTTGCTAATTGGTGCTACGTTAGATTATTGATCCAATAGTTGTTTGCAAAGACTTGGCTTAGGCGTAGTAAAAAAATTACGACATCAATAGTCCAAATTTAATTTTGCTCTTTCTTTTTTTATAAAAAGTTTGAAATTAAATTTAAACCGTTAAAATATGTTATAATTATTTTACATAAGCTAAAAGCCAATCCAAAAAGAAATATCAACCCTAGTGTAAGGGTGGGGGTTAGTTTATCGGGAATTCAACTTTCTTAATGTCAGACATTGAATATGCACCTTAAAATCCACTGCTTAGCCTAGGAATTTTTACGCTTTATAGCATTCACATCTGATTCAATAAGTATTTAGTTAAAATTTAGCTATATATATATATATATATATATATATATATATTAACTTTATTTATTTAGCTTAAGCGTTGTTGAGCTATAGTGCTAGACAAATTTGATAAATATTGTAGCAGCTAGTTAAACTAATTAACGACAGTCATGGCAAACCAATCAATTAATGTTATTGGCTCTTGTTTAGCATATACTATGTCAACTATATATGCCGCATGGTATAGTTAATTTAAATTACAAATATATATTTTTTAAAAAAGATGTAACCAGCCACTCCTAACTGGAAAGGGGGGTTGCACCTCCCTCTAAGACACTCCAGTGAGGAGAAGTTGCCCCTCATAGGGGAGGAGTCACCACCTCTCATTTGGTGAAGAGCGGCCCCCTCACCAAGGCCGCCTACCTCTATTTTTTTTTAAATATATATATATATAAAATTTAAAATAATTGTGTCATGTGAAACATCTCATTCATACATGACATGTTAAAAGCAAGGGAAAATGATCATCTCAATTTCAAATGAAATGGAGAGTATCCATTTAGTGCATTTAGGAGAACAAATTTGTTCAAAAAATTTACCCCTCTAAAAAAAGACTATTATCTTCCTAAATGTACTAAATGAATACTCTCAATCCGTCTTCAAATGGAAGTGAAGTAACATTAGTGGATTGATTTGACGTAGTGACATAATGCTAATTAATTACTCTATGAATTAATAAAAGAACCTATTTAAAATTAGAAAAACCTAAAAAGCTAATTGTGGAAATTAAAAATCAAGAGCTAAATTAATTGTCCCATTGAAACCTAGCATCTTTTTCTCTTTTAAATGCAAGACCGACAAAAGAGTCCAATTATAGCCGGCTTTGCCCACACCTCAAATACCCAAGCCCAAATTTTTCCCATTCCTGAATCCTCCTGCTGCCCCCCTATCTCGCAGCAACACCTTATCTCCAAAACCCCAATTCTAGGGTTTTGGCCATTCCCCTTCCCTCTCCTCCAAACCCCCAAAAAAACCCACACCAGGATTCGCACCAACCTTTCATTTCTTCATTTTGATCGCAAATGGAACAACCACCAACCCCAAAAAATGCACTTCCAAAAGAGAAAAGCAGCGGCAACAACCAGAGGAAAAAGCTGCCGACCGCAGGAGAGCTGGTATCCCACTATGAATCCCAAGGGCTCGACTCCAATGAAGCCTCCATAAAGGTCATAGAAGACCTCCAGAACGCCCTCTTCAGGGTCATTTCCTCCGGGAGAGGCAGAAAAGACAAGTTCATGGCTGAGACCTCGAGAAAGATCGATGCCACCAACAGCAGGCTCGCAATTCTTGACATGAAAGTGGATTCCAAGCCTGGGTATGGAGAGACTTTTGCCATTGGGGTTGCTTCTGGTGTCGCCTTGAAAGGAATTGGGAGTGTCATGCCTCATGTTCTTGGGGCTCTTGGTCAGATTTGGAATTCTGTTAGGAGTGCTACTAAGTCTTCTCCTTGAATGAATCTTTTTTGTTCCTCAGCTTTTGTGTGTTTTTTTTTTTTCCTGAATATCTTCCTGGGTTTGTTTGGACTCGTATTGAATACTTGGATTTGCAGGGGTAAAGTGAAAGGAAAATTTTTGTTTCTCTTCTATGTAGGAATTTCTCTTTGGAATGAGCCTTCTCCTTGATTACATACAAGTTTCTGATTACATCTGTTTTCTATTTTAGCAATGTAAAATATAAATATCTATTTTAGCTGGTGATTTTTTTTTTAGGATTAGTAACTTTTTTAGTATTTAGGCTTTTAGGTTTTTTAATTTTCTCCCTAGATTTTAAAACATAACTAAACTAATATCTCAGATTTTCGAATAAACCAAATCGCCACCTCCGTTAGTTTCCATCAATTCCCCACTAACAGTAGTCTACGTCATCGCCACGTAAGCACTTTATATAGCGACACGTCTACTTTTATTTTTATTTCTTTTTTTTTAAAAAAAAACTAAAACTAAGCTACACGGTAAATCCACGTCGGAATCCCATTAAACGAAAAAATCACCAATTATTTCATCTCCTTTCTCTTCAACCCGAAGCTTCCCTCTTCATTTGCTTCTAAATCACATGAACCCTAGACCACGAGCTACAATCAGACTCACATGTAGGTAGGTACGGGAATGTCGAGCTAGGTTTCCTTCCGATCCTTTCCTTCTTCTTCGTCAACCCACAGCTACACACCCAGTTAAATCGAGCTTAAAACGTTTGTCCCCAAATCGAGCTTCAATTTGGTTAGCAGACGCAGACGCTCGTGTTGCACGCGTAAGGGATCTCCGTTGATAGTGAGAACTCGCATTGGAAGGCGCAGAGAAGAAAATATCATCAGGTCGAGAACAGGCACTCAATGGAAAAGAACCTTCTCTCGGCTTGGATAAGGTATGTACTCAAACTTAAGCCAAATTCCACCTTTGGTTTTTTTGGTGATTACAATACCCAAATTAAGCTAGGGTTCACGCTATTTTCATTAGGAGCAGCATATGAAGTTATCATCTGGATCTAGGTGTACTTCGGTGGACTGTACTCAGATGTGCTTGGTTTGTTATTGCTCGTTACCTGCACCTTTAAAGACATCCTGGACTCCAGAAAACCTTGGAAGCAGATTTTGGGGCTGTGCTAACTATGATTCTAGCGTGAGTAGTTTCATTGCACCACAAATCTATACCTGTTTTACATCAACACACATGATGTTTTTCAAAATTGAAGTGTTAATGACCATGTAGAAGGTGTGTGTATTGGTTTGATTGATATTTTATATAAAATATGTAGAGAAAAGTAGCATGCCGATTTTTCAAATTGATGGACAAACTAATTTGTGAAAGGGGTATGAAAGTTATTCATGCGTTGTTGGTTAAGATTAAAGAGCTGGAGAATGAAAATGTTCATCTTTTGGCAATGGTGAAAGACCTTGGGAGTGAACGTGATGACCTTCAGACTGAACGTGAGGGTTACATTGCAAGGGTAAATCAGCTAGAGAAGGATGATGATAAACAATTGGAAATACTTGCCTACATAGAAAATGAGAAGGATATGTATAGGGCAAGAGAAAAATTTTTCATGTTTGGTTTATTGTTGTCATGGCTGATAATTGTGTTGATTGACATTATTGCAATAATCAAGTAAATGAGTATTTTATAATGTTGTATTTATGTAAGTGGATTAATATTGTATTTTGTAATGTGTTTTTTTTTTTGGTAATGTTGTATTTATGTTAGTGGATTGGCATTAATGCTTTAAAAAATTAAAAAAGCATTGCTTGTTAGTTGTTTATTTTTTGTTTTTTGTTTGAAAAAGTGTCTTGTGTTTGAGTTATTTGTAAATGTTTCTGGTTTGAAACCTAATTGCAAACTTGAAAGAATTGAAAACTTTATGCATCTTTGATGCATCTTTATCTTCCAACAAGACCTAATAACACATTTGATGCATCTTTATCATCCAACAAGACCTAATTGAAAACTTGAAAGAATGGGCATAAATTCCAACTAGAGAAGTACTTGTATTACTGCATTTCGACAAGATGGACCATATCATGTACATTCAAAAATAAACAAGTACGTTCACAATCTGGACCATATCTACATCCCAACATCAAACAAACAACTATGCCATAAATTCAAACAAAACAAATATGGCATAAATGTCCATTAACCCACATTGTCAAAAAAACCATAAGGGGCATATTTGTACTCTCATGTTGGACATCACATAAAAAGATCACATAACAAGTAAGTTTTGTTAATGTTGGACATCACATAAGAAGATCACAAAAAATTACACAATTTTTGTATTCACAAAAATCCCTATTGTGTTGGCCTAAATTGTGTTGGTAGTGGATGAGGTTAGTGTTGCCCCACTAGCTGTGATGGCCTAACCTGCATCAACATAGGCAATACAATTAGTACCATGCACACAATTTATCCTTATATGGCAGTCCAATCTACTACACAACAAACGAAATTCAGGAACTCACATTGATTGTAGCCTTGCTGACTTTCTACCTTCAATCTTGATGGGACTCCTACTTTGTCCACTCGGGGTGGCAGCTTGTTGGGGTATGTTTGTTGCATGAGTTGTCTGTGAGGTACCTCATTGTCACACCATATAATAAAAAAAACTTTAATTTAATTCAAAAATATTTAAAATGTCAAATGTCAAACTACCGTAGAATATTATGTACAAACTCACCTCAGTGTCGGTGTTCGGCTTTGTCTTCTTAGCCTTCTTTGGCCATATCTTCCTATGGATTCTGTGGTTGGGTGCAACTCCTAGCATTGTGGCCCAGCTGATTGTAGTTTCCACACCGTACATCATACCTCTTTTAACTAACCTTAACACTTTCATTAGGCTCGTTTTCATCAGCTCCTCTTATTCTCACCTTCTTCGGCCTACCTCATTGTTTTTTGGGTAATGGTGGTAGTGTGGGTTCCTCATCACTGGGAATAGCCCAATCTTTAGGGCCAGGCATTAGCCCAACGCTAAATGCGTATGGCTTCTTATATGTATCCTTTGAGTACCACTTACTTACACACTTCTCTGGACTTTCCCTATTTGCATATATTGCATAGCAAGCATGAGGGCATGGAATCCCATTCAACTGCCACCTGCCATATCCACATGTTCCTAAATTCAGATTGACAAGCCTCCTAGCATCATGACTGTGGTCAACCTCAAATGTCAAGTCATTACTCTAGTGGGAGATGTAATTCATAGCCTCTGACTTGTTCCTGTCTAACTTCTTCACAATCTTAGGGCAAATAGTATTGGTTGACGTTGCCGCTCCATTTCTTTTTTGGCTAATCTGGTTCATCAATTGCCGCCTTATCATCTCCATGCCAGTAAGAATGGATTGATCTCTAGCTTCAAGTACCCATGAATTGAAAGTCTCAACTGTATTATTCAGAAGTATGTCACTGTAGCTGTACTCTCTGAAAGCATGCCTTAACCACATCTTTGGGTTCACCTTCACAATATAATCATGGGCTGCAATATCCATTCCTTTTATCACAGACATGTTGTACTTGAATTGATTTGCATTTGATGCTCGAGCTGCACCCTACAATGCATCCTTGTATTCCTTGCCTTTGTAACCCTTGTTCTTGAAGTTCACATGCAAATGTCTAACACATAACTTGTGCTCCACATCAGGCATCAAATACTCTATGCTTCCATCAGTCCCTGTGTAAGAAGATCACAATTTAATTAACACATGTTAAATATTAATGTTCTCACAAATTAATAATATTCATTCAATTAGGATGTCAGGTTATTACCTTTTGTCTGTCAGATATAAATGATCATGTGTGCTCCCTTGGATTCTCAATATCCTCCAACAAAGTGTTAAAAAACCATGTCCATATGGCTCTACTTTCAGTCTCGCATAGAGCATATGAAATTGGGAAGATGTCATAATTCCCATCCCGTGCAATGGCAGCATGTAGCTGGCCACTATGCTGACCTTTCATAAAGCATGCGTTCACACATATCATCGGCCTACATCCAGCTAAGAAACCCCGCTTACAAGCAGCTATGGAAACATATATCCTTTGGAAGAATACACCATCTCTTTGTATATAAGCTGAGCTACCGGGATTCTACTTACGTATTGCACTACAATACGCTCTTGTAAGTTTGTACTGCTCATCATCCGACCCGATTAACAACTTCAATGCCATTCTTTTGGCACGGTAGAAAGCAAGCAAAGTCATCTCCACATTGTAATCCCTTCGAATCGCCTCTTTCAAATCACTTGCCTTCCGATTAGCTTGATCCCTAAAGCTATTAATGTATCGGTGTGCTGCCCACTTGATTGAAGCTTGTTTGTTGTAATAATGACTTCCACAGTTATGAACATCAAATAATGTCTTTATTTGGAAGTATTTGGTGTTATTCTTCCATGACGCATATACTCTCCATCCACAATTTTTCTTATAATGGGTTGAAACGCCATTTTTCTCGTTATGCACGTATGTGTAATTGAATGAATTATGTACTGCATACAGCTGTAATACCTCTTTAAACTCCGATGGGTTTGCAAATAACTGTCCCACATATATTTCTACCTTCTCTTTGAGGTTCTTCAACCCACGCCATTCCGAATACTTCATTCTTTTTCTTTTTCTTTTGGTTGTACCTTCATCACCCTCATCTTCACTTTCTAAACTGCATAGTTCAAGACTTTCAACACCCTCTTCATTCAGTTGTTTGAATTTACCATTTCCAGTGTTAACCTCCTTAAAAGCTGACGATGATACACCCCATTGCTGGAACCACTTTGATGCAGCCTTCCTAACCACCCGTAGAATTTCTTCATTTTTTCTGACATAAATGTCCTCATTTCCATCAGTATCTTCAAAATCAACTAATGGAAGAGGTTGAATTTCTACGTCATCATGTTCATCTTCTCATCTCCATGACTTGGAGGCTACTTAGATTTGGATTGCCTGGTTTTGGATTGCCTTGTTTTGGACTGCCTGGCTGTGGACTGCATAGCTGTGGACTGCCTAGCCGTGGACTACATCTTCTCCTTTTTCTTATCCATGGCAGTTTGCTCAATCTTCTTTTGCTGCTTCTTTTGTTTTCTTATCTGCTTCACAGTTTGATCAACCTTCTCCTTTTTGACCTCGTTCATAAGCACCTCTTCATACTCATAAGTATCCTCATAATTCACAAATCCGTTTCCATATCCCTCATCTTTCTCACTAATCCTACAACCAGCTAGAACTTCAATAATAGCCCAACTATGTTCATTAGGTCGAACTACACCTTCTTCTACAACTCCATCAGTTTTTTTATCAACTTCTCCAACTCCATCATTTTTATAGTCTACAACTTCAACAATGGCCAGACTTTGTTCACTATCTATAACTCCATCATCTTCTACCACTCCATTTTTTTTTCTTCAACTACAAAAACTACATCCTTCAACCCTACATCTCCTTCGCTTTCACCAACTTCTACATCTCCATGATCTACAAACACATGAAAGTTTTTGAACTCGCATTCAACCACCCTAAACATCTATTTGACATGATTTCTCCTCGTAAGTCCACAAAATTCATCATTATCATCAACCTTGTAATAGAGAGAAGGCACCCTTCCATACTAATAACCAAGGTAGGATTGTAATGTCTGAGTAGCATAACATAGAAAATATCTAAGTCAGGAAAAGTCATCAATTCCCCCCCTACATACTCCATACGTGGTCTACTAAATGATCCATGATGGTAAATAACGAGATCAATGGATCTTGTCAGTGGTGATCCTGCATGAACAAAATAATGGCCATGTGAGACACTTACATACCTACGTACCAACTCCATCTATCATGCACATTGGTCCCCACCCAGTGGCGGATCCATGATTTTCACTCATGGAGGCATTTTTTTATGAATAAAAAAATAAAATTAATTAAAATATTAAAAATAATAATTAAATATAAAAAATGACAAGCTCTTATTTCTAGATATACTCTTCGGATTTGGTCTCTATCACTAGGATTATAATCGTACTTTTTTTTTTCTTAAACAAGATTTTCAAGCAAATTTGTTAAATCTACTTCAAAACGAGGTCGTTTAGAATTTGATTGGAGCTCGATAGAATCATTGTTTTTATCTATAATCTCAGAGAACTACAATTACATATTTATACAATTAAAATATAAAACAAAAACTATATAAATTCATAAATAATTAAATATAAAAAAAAAAATTATCAAGAATAAGCTGAATTAATGGCAATATAAAAATTAAAACAATCAATTGAAAAGAATAATTTAAATCTCAATCTAAAAATTTGATTACATATTTACATGATTACATCCCTCAATTTTTTTGTTGAAGTTATTATCAAGAATAAACTGAATTAATAGCAATATAAAAATTAAAACAATCAATTGAAAAGAACAGTTTAAATCTAAATCTAAAAATTAGATTACATATTTACTAAACTTTAGGCTTTTTTTTTTTTTTTTTTTTTTAAGTGTGAGTTTTGGTTTTTGTTTGTTTGTTTGCTTTATTTATTTATTTGGAGAAAAGGCTGTTGTTTTTAATCATGTTGTGTTGTGATGTTTGAAGTATGTAGTGGCTTGGATTTTTATAGTCTTTAGAGTTTGGTGTCTCAAGACTCTCAACCAAATCCACTGGCCCATTGATGTTTTTTTTTTCTTCTTTCCAATGCCCACTTTAGTGTTAAAAAGAAAGAAGCTAAAATTTTGTTCTGGTTCACAAAGAGTCCAAATAGCAAGGACATGATTGTCAATTGGCCTAGAAACAGTCCAAAGGTCACTTATTTAAACGATGTGTTTAATTAAAGGGCATGATTGTCAATTTGCCATCATCTTCTTCCTCATTTCATCTAACATTCTAACCTAAACCTAAAACATCATGTAATTGAAAACTGTAGCAGAAACACTACATCAATCGTTTGCCCCTGATAACTGGGGCATAATTATGGCCGAAGGGGCATACTTATGGCTAAAAGGGGGCATTAACACGGCTGAGGGGCATAAGAAAAATTTTTACCAAGAGGTAAGGAGAATTTTTAGGGGTCGAGAGGGGGCATATGCCCCCTCTTTACCCCCCTAGATATGCCCCTGTCCCCACCCACCAAACAACCCCACAACGATAAAAAAAAGTCTTCGAAAGTAGACAAACTCAAACATTAGCCACCCACTATACAACCCCACAACAATAAAGAAGTCTTCAAAAGCAGACAAACTCGAACAATATTTCATTGACAACCAGCACAACACAACACAAGAACCAGTTTTCGATGTAAAAAAAGGTGAACTTTATACTGGGCTTCGGAACAGACAAAAAGTACTACACTAAGAGACAACTAAAAAAAATTCAACCATAAAAGTGAATGCAACCTCTCAATTGCATATGCTAAATACTATTAAAAAAACGTCCCACTGGTCGGGAATTTTGTTTGGCAAAGCAAAAGTACATACCTCGAGCTCTATTTCTCCTAGGTGGTCTCATTTTACTCCTCCCGTACAAGGTCTCTGCCAACGTGCTCAAATCAGGCCGCCCGTTGCGATTCAACAATAGCCCAGACCACTCCACCCACAATAATCCTCAAAGTCAAACCCTAACTACTTCAATCGAAAGCCAAACCCAGACTACATCCAATCGAAAGCCAAACCCAGACTACCACCAATCGAAAGCCAAATCCAGACTACCGATGGGAATCCAACAACCCTAAGTCGACCCATTCCACCCACAATAATCCTCAAACTCAAACTTAGACTAATCGAAAACCAAACCCAGCCTACTTCCAATCAAAAGTGAAATTGAAATTGAAATGGAAATCAATCCAACAACCCTAAATCGAAATTGTATAAAATTTTGGGGAAAACCGGTTAGTTTGAACCCTAAGGGGAAAATGTCAAATAATTGGTGATTTTTCATTTAATGGGATTCCGATGTGGATTTACTGTGTAGTTTAGTTTTTGTTTTTTTTTTTAAAAAAAAAGTGGACACGTGTCGCAATATACAGTGCTTACATGGCAATTATGTGGAATACCATTAGTGGGGAATTGATGAAAACTAACGGAGGTGGCTATTCGGTTTATTCGAAATCTGAGGTACTAGTTTAGTCATGCTTTAAAACCTAAGGGGGACAATTAAAAAACCTCAAAACCCAAGTACCAAAAAAGTTATTAACCCCTTTTTTTATATATACTTTCTAATAAATTCTATATTCTTTTTTTTTTTTTTTTTTTACATCCTTCAAAGTAAGGAAATGTTGGATTTTTCTCTCTCGTTCACTTAGTGTAGCTGTTCTAGGTGAATACCTAATATTTTCCTTGAAAATATTTTTTTTAATTTTTTTTTATTATATATATGAAAAAGATAAAAAAAAAATAATAATAATAAACAATTGAATAGCAACATGAAAAATAATAAAATATTTATCAATGAGCAGTAGCTGTAGGACTCTATGCATTTTATCTAGTCTCTAACTAATCTGTATGTGGAATAAGAATTGCTGTATGTGGAAGCAGAAGAAATGCTGCATGTGGAATTGGTTGTAGACACCTATTTTAACGTTTGATATTCCTTTTTTTTCTTTTTTTTTTGGGCATTCCTTGAAATTTAAAAAGCATGTAAAAATTTCAATTTCAATTTGAGCATTTATAAGATAGCAATTTATTCTTTTAGGGTAAAGTGCACATACCTCTCAAACTATCACTTAATTGACAATGTTTTCCAAAATTTTCAGTTGTGACAATTGATACCAGACAAAAATGGAGATGGAAAACAAGTACACAAATTCACACTCAAACCACCCAAGAGATAACACCAAAGGGATATAGAATATCACCACCCAAAGGATTATAACAAGGGATACAAAACTAGAACACTCAACACTCTAAGGCTCACACCAAAGAGATACGAAGATACAAGGAGAATCTTCTCTCAAAAGCCAAAGGCTGGTTTTTTAACACAATACTCTAGTCTGACCTACACTTATACACACAAGTATTATATAAGCTTAGAACAACCCTTTAAGCATATGATAAGCATCTAATGAAGTTAAACAAGTAATAATGGCAGAAAACAATCACTAATTCGTGGGGCAGCGAACAGGGGGACAAACAGCCACCTTAATGCATAATCTCGAGAAGGCTGACCACTCCACTTGAAACGGTCATAACTTTTGGCATGCGCCTCCAAATGATTTGAAACCTTTTTGGTTGGAAAGATAAGAGTCTGAACTTCAAGTTAGACCTAGAAATGTTTTCGAAATGATGAAGTAATGGATGACTATGATGTTTTTGAACTCACTAGAACTCTCAAGACTCCAGTAGGATTTCTTCAATATGGGCCTTGTAATTCTGTTGGGCTTGTGGACTTATTTGGACTGAAGCTGGGGAAATTGTTAATAGACTCTTGTTGGACACACCTGTGTCATACTCCCCCGGTTGATGAGGACTTGCTCTCAAGTCCGTGGTCTCTTCAATTTCTTCATATGGTGCTAAGTCACATACATTGAAAGTGGCAGATACACCATACTCTCCAGGGAGCTCAATCTTGTAAGCATTTTCTCCAACGCGTTGGAGCACTTTGAAAGGACCATATGCTCGTGCTAGGAGGTTAGATTGTCGTTTTGTTGGAAAATGTTCTTTTCGAAGATGAATCCATACCAAATATCCTTTTTTGAAAACCATTGGCTTTCTATGCTTAGTGGCCTGTGTTCGATGCTCCAAGGTACGAACAAGAGCATTGAATTCTTTGTCATAGGTGGAATACTTCTATCGGGAGTCAATGAGCTTTTCACTAAAAAAGGCAATTGGTTTGCCTTCTTGGCTGAGAACACCACTAATTCCTAGACTAGAAGCATTGCAATCAATTTCAAATACTTTGGAGAAATCTGGAAGCATAAGGATTGGTGCCTCTGTTACTTTTTGCTTGAGAAGTTCAAAGCTCTTTTGGGCTTCTTCTGTCGGCTTAAACGTTCCTCCTTTAAGGCATTCTGTCATGGGAGTAACAATGGTGCTAAAGCCTTTGATGAAACGCCGGTAGAATGATTGTTAAGTGCTAAAATATTCATATTTTTAGCCCTTAACTTACATATTTTAATCCTTTAGTTTTAGCTAATTTATGCCATTTTAGTTTTTTTATGTGTTTTCCTTGATTTTGTAGGTCATTGGAAGAACAAGAAGCAATTTCGGAAGTCTTGAGCATAAAAGAGCTATTTTGAGAATATGGAAGGCTCTGGTAGTGTGATCAATCGCAAGGGAGCTGCGATCAAGTGCACCCGTGCGTGATGGCCAAGACAGCTGCCAACCTTGATATAGAAAGTGCAACTTTTAAAGTTTTGTAACTTAGTGTGAACTAGGGCTCAAACCTTACGATTTTTACGGTTTCTAGAGTATTCCTAAGGCCTATAAATAGACCCTTAAGCCTCTAGAATAGACACACTTTTCCAAGGAGAAGATTAAGGAGTATACACCTTGATGTACAAATTTAATTGTACTCGCAAGCGCACGAGTCGTGTGCAGTAAAGTGTATGTGCAAGTGCGAGGTCGAATCCACAGGGAGTCGTGTCGTGAAAACTAATTCTTATCTAAACTAATTCTATTTTAACCTAGTTCCGAAGTTCGTCGTGCAAGTGAAATTGAAAACAAAAACCGAAACAAAATGAAATAATTAAAAGATAAAAAGGATACTAAGGTTTTCAGAATCCCCCTCGCCAAATCAAACAACATGTCTTACGTTTTATGCATACAATATTCAATTCAATCCAAATATACTGTTCAAAAGTTGTAAACATGCAAATTAAATCATTCAATGAATCCATCCGTTCAAAGAATCACAACGAATATTTAATTGAGATCAAATCATCCACTGTATCCGTAGATCACAATGGATATTAGTCTCAATCCAATCATTCGATGTACCCCAGAACGAAACACAACGAATATTAAATTGAACATGAGTATACTACCAACATTTAATCAATTAAACTTTATTAAACTGTTGAATTGGCTTTTGAACAACACTATATTACCAACATTTAATCAATTAAACTTAATTAAAGTGTTGAATTGGCTTTTGAACAACACTATATTACCAACATTTAATCAATTAAACTTAATTAAACTGTTGAATTGACTTTTGAACCACACTTTCATAATATAGTCTCATTGTATGTATAAAACGACAAGACATGTATGTTTATCAATGACGAGGCTTTATCTTCAACCTTAGTTGAAGGTTTTAGCCTCTCATGATAACAAAAACGATAAACACTTGAATTGACATCATGAGAAAAATAAAACTTACAATGGGACTGGAGTTCAAAGCTCCAAAAACTCAGAGAAGTCGAAAATTGACAAAGTACGGCGCCCCCGGCGCGCCTCCGTACGTTTAGAATGAAAAATAATGATATTTATAAGCTAATTTTAGGGTTTCAGCGCTGCCAGGTCGGCCGAGTGCGGTCGATCGCACTCTAGGTGCGCTCGATTGCACTCGTGCAACAAGTTTGTTGCTGCACAGGGCGTGAGTGCGCTCGAGCGCACTTCCAGTCAGAATTTGCCTACTCTTGCGAAAAATGAATTTGTAGATCTTCGAGTTAGCTTTCCAATGACACCAAGATTACCTCAATCCGAGCTATACAACTCAAGATATGACCTTTTTAGTGGGACTCGTCGGGTGAAAATCATCGCTCGATCCCAATTTGCTGCCAATGCTCCATGAAGTGTCTTAAGCTGTAAATATCACCTTAAAGCCACATTTTTCGATTAACAACCTCCAAATCACTAAAACACTAAAACTAACCAAAAACATCAGAAATTAATACAGCTAAGAGCTTAACAAACATAAGTTAAGAGGCCCAAATATACAATATTTGGCACTCATCACACCCATTCCCTTAGGTTGACAAACATTAGATATACATGACATGATCAAAACATTGGCATATTGATATATTATCTAAATATAATTAGTGGTGGATATCAAAGACCTACCTTTTTTATTATTATCAACTTAAATCCAATCTTTGTTTTATTTTACTATGGAAATTAATTTTAAGCAAAATTTAGCAATCCTCATGGAAATGGCCCCGTACTTGCACCATATACTGCTATGTTGACCTTGTGCACTTGCAGGTAAAACATACAATTATTTGCCTATTAATTTAGGTAGGTATTTGTAACAACAAGTTTTTGGCGCCGTTGCCGGGGATTGCGGCAAATTTTGTTTAAAATTATTTTCCTTTAATTGTGTTATTTTAATTTCGTTTTTATTTTATTTTCTGTTTTTTCCGCAGTTCCTATTTTGCCTCTGGAAGTGCGCTCGAGCGCCCAACCAGGGCGATCGAGCACACCTCATGGTGCAATCGATCGCACATCCATAGAGCAGCACAGTTACTGCACTAATTATAGATCTAATTTTTTCTTTTGTTTCATGCAGGGTCATTCGAGTCTGTATATTAGTAAGTTTTTATTTTTAATTCCCTTTCAATTTTAACTTCTTTTTGTTATTTTATTTTTGTTTTCACACATGTGGGGCGGCATTTCGACACCCCGTAGACCATGTTCATGTTGCCACGACCCTTATCACCATGTTAGAAAATGTCCTACACTGAGACAAACTTCTAACCAATCTTATGGGTACATGAACACATCATTCTTTAGACCGGGGAACGGCTGCTATTTTGATTCCTATAACCCAACATGGAGCCATGATGTAGGACGATATTTATCTTTATTTTCGGTAAAAACGAAAATAAAGAAAATATCAAAAATAATATTGGAGCAGCGCCGCTTGATCCGAATTTTAACTATTCTCAAACAATGGAAGTACAAAAGGAAAGATTGCCACGATTCCCGCTGATTGTCAATTTTATATTAGGATTTTATTTTATTTTATTAGGACTTTATTTCCTTTCCTTATTAGGATTAGGTTTACTACTACTATAGGATTATGTTTACTTTCCTACTAGGATTAGATTTACTTTCTCTACTAGGATTAGATTTACTTTCTCTACTAGAAGTAGGTTTACTTTCTCTACAAGTATTTCTCTTCTATAAATAGGCTTGCCTATTATGTAAAACTCAATCAATTGAATTATTATAAAATCAGAGAATTCTCTCTCAAATACTCTGCGGAGTTTTATCCTTCTTTTAGCCTGCGGGCTTGTTTTTATCTTTTTGGGTAGAAGACGAAGACGCTTCTCCTTGCAGAATCAAAGACGCTGCTCTTTGATTAGTTACCTTAGTCTTCCGCTACGTCAGTTGGTATCAGAGCAGGCTTTATCCTGATCATGGCCAATCAGCGCAACGGTGACAAACTTCTCCAACAACGCCGCTTGTAGGGGAGGGGCTCTTTCGAAAGCCAAATTCATGGGGTATCCGAGCCGGCATTATCCGGATTCGATGGCCAACTTATACTACAACAACAACTTCTATAACGACGCCGTTCGTGAGAGGGATGTTGTTTCGAGATCCGACTACCAGCGATACATCAAGCGATCAGAGGCTCCTTGGAGAACCGAATTCCAAGAGCTCAAGCAGACAGCGCAGATGATGCAACAGGAGGTGCGCCAATTGTGGGAGTCGTTTGAACGCAGGCAGATGCGTGCCCATTGGAATCACAGAGACACTCGGGAGTACCGGATGAATAACGATCTCCCTTCATTCGATGGTTATCTTCACATTGAAGATTACCTTGACTGGATAATGGAGGTAGAAAGATTCTTTGAGTACATGTGTATTCCGGAAGAAAAGAAGGTGAAGTTGGTGGCTTATAAGCTCAAAGGTGGAGCATCCGCTTGGTGGGAATGGTTGAAGCTCTCGCGATCCAGGGAAGGAAAAAGACCCGTGACATCTTGGCCTAAGATGAAGCGGTTACTCAATGCCCGGTTCCTACCACCAGATGACTATGGGATCCGAAGGGAACCCGTTCGATATCTGTATGTTGACCGATTCCGTGAGGATGACGTAAGCCACTTTCGTCATGTCCATAATCATCTTCATAACTCTCCAAATAGGCCCTTCACCTATGAAGAGAATTTTAATTATGGTGAAGAAGTTGTGGAAGATGTTAAGTTGGTTGAAGAAGTGGAGTTGCCATCTGAGAAAACATATGTGCAGCCACCATCATTGATTCCAACGACTACATCAATGGAGGAACAGCTACCGCCTCCTCCACCACAAGTGCAACTTCCTCTACCACAGTTACAACCTCCTCCACCACAAGTGCAACCTTCTCCACCACAGATGCAACCTTCTCCACCACAAGTGCAACTTCCTCTACCACAGATGCAACCTACACCACATGTGCAACTCATCACGATCATCACAAAAATTGACGATTCTTTTGAAGAAAACAATGAAGTTGAAGATGATACCCAAGAAGAAATCGTTGGAGGAATTTTGGTGGAAGTAGACGAAAAGGAAAAATCATGTCTTGATTCTATCTATATAGATTTCTCCAAGTACTTTTCTTCAGAGGAGCCACATGTGCCATGTCCCACAGAAAACTCGAGGACGAGTTTTTTTCAAGTGGGGGTGTCTGATGTAGGACGATATTTATCTTTATTTTCGGTAAAAACGAAAATAAAGAAAATATCAAAAATAATATTGGAGCAGCGCCGCTTGATCAGAATTTTAGCTATTCTCAAACAATGGAAGTACAAAAGGAAAGATTGCCACGATTCCCGCTGATTGTCAATTTTATATTAAGATTTTATTTTATTTTATTAGGACTTTATTTCCTTTCCTTATTAGGATTAGGTTTACTACTACTATAGGATTATGTTTACTTTCCTACT
>NC_081547.1:13575845-13600825 GCF_901000735.1 Corylus avellana | reverse complement strand
TCTAAAAGAATTATGGCTTGAATTCATTACTGAGCTTAAAATTTTGAACATATGATCTGATGAGAGAATTTATTAGTTTGATTACTTATTTAGGACAGTTGAAAAATCACATGTTTGATTTGATCACACAAGCACATTAGCACATAATTTGTGAGGTATGACATGAGGTCTGATATGTGTGTTTATGCATCTGGGATGAAATTGGATGACTTATTAGATAGACACTTTGGCATATATATATATGATAAAAAAAAAAAAAAGAAAAAAAAAAAAGAGAAGAGAAAAAAAAAAAGAAAAAATTATTATAAATAAATGATCATTGATAAGCTTTTCACTGAGTAACTGGACCTCTTGCCCCAAAGCATTGAGTGTTCACGTCAAAAGGTGAAATTTTTTGATTTGATTGATTTCATGATTAGTTTGGTTTTGTAGCCTTTTTGACTCGAGCTAGTAAGTCCTAGGGGTGTCTCTACTCCTAATGCCCTAAAACCATCTGGTTTGGGAGTCATTGACTTAACACTTGTTACATGGGTCAATTAGAAAGCTTAAGGGAAACATAATGCACAAGGCAACCGCGAGGATCACAATGCGCAAGGCAACCACGATCGAGCGTCAGCACAAGGAGGATCGATCACAAACCTACGATCGATCGCACACAGGCTGCGATCGAGCGCACCCGTGCGTGATGGCCAAGACAGCCGCCAGCCTTGATATGGAAAGTGCAACTTTTAGGGTTTTGTAACTTAGTGCGAACTAGGGCTCAAACCCTACAATTTTTAGGGTTTCTAGAGTATTCCTAAGGCCTATAAATAGACCCTTAAGCCTCTAGAATAGACACACTTTTCCACGAAAAAGGATTGGAGCTCTTCAAGTTCAAGTTTTGAGTTTATTCTTTTCCTTTCTTTTATTTTATTTTATGAAAATGTTTAACATCAAACTTATGTGTAAATAATTTGTGTAGTAGGGCTAGATTGAAGCCCTAGTTATGTTTAGTTAATATTCAATATTGGCGCCTTTGTGATGGTCATGTTGTGGTATTTAACTTGATTAATGCCTGCTTTCATAAATTCCTCATATGTGTGTGCCTGATCAACATATGCATGTGATATGGATTAGTTAGTTAAATCAATTTGGATGACCGAGTCCTGGGTTTAATAAGAGTAACAAAAGAAATCCACACAGGGTTCTTAGGTTAATCAACATGGAAAACTCGGAGTATACACCCATGCCCTAAGCCTCATGTGTATGTCGTTTTCCATAGATTTATGCTTTCTTAAAGAACAACTTAGTATACACCTGTGTTAAATCCTTTAAGAAAGAAAAGGGTTAGAGTATACACCCATGCCTAACTCGTTGCTTAGGGAAATCTATAGATTAAAGAGTATACACCCATGCCCTTAGGTTGACAAACATTAGATATACATGACATGATCAAAACATTGGCATATTGATATATTATCTAAATATAATTAGTGGTGGATATCAAAGACCTACCTTTTTATTATTATTAACTCAAATCCAATCTTTGTTTTATTTTACCATTGGAATTAATTTTAAGCAAAATTTAGCAATCCTCGTGGGAATGACTCTGTACTTGCACCCTATACTACGATGTTGACCTCGTGCACTTGCAAGTAAAATATACAATTATTTGCCTATTAATTTAGGTAGGTATTTGTAACAACAATGATGAAAGTCCACGAAAGCTTTTGATGTCATGTAGGGACTTGGGAATAGGCCAGCTGGTGATTGCCTCAATTTTGCTGGGATCCATCATGATTCCTTCCTTAAAAACAACATAGCCTAAGAACACTAGGCTATTTGTGAAGAAACGATACTTCTTCAAGTTGACATACAACTTCTACTCTCGTAGAGTTTGAAAGACTTGTTGAAGGTGCTCCAAATGATGTTCTGGAGATTTGCTATAAACAAAGATATCATCAAAGTAAACAACAACAAATTTTCCCATAAAAGGTTTAAAAACACGATTCATGAGACGCATAAATGTATTAGGAGCATTAAAGAGTCCAAATGGCATGGCCATCCATTCATAAAGACCATGTCTATTTTTAAAAGCTGTCTTCCATTCATCACCATCTCTCATGCGAATTTGATGGTATCCACCTCGAAGAGGTTGGAGAAGATTGTGGCTCTATGAAGCTGATCAAGGAGATCATCTAGCTGCGGAATGGGAAAGCGATACCTGATGGTGATCTTGTTCACAGCCCTACTATCGATGCATATACACCAAGAACCATCCTTCTTTGGTACTAGAAGTGCTGGAAAAGCACAAGGACTCATGCTTTCTCTCACAAGGCCTTTGGTGATCAATTCATCAACTTGTCTTTGCAACTCTTCATGCTCTCTTGGATTCATTTGATAGGCTGCCTTGTTAGGTAGAATGGAACCTAGAACAACGTCAATGTGGTGTTGTATGTCTCTCATGGGTGGAAGACCCAGTGGAAGCTCTTTCGGAATAACATCAGGAAATTTCTCAAGAACTGGTTGTAAGATAAGAAGAATTTCAATTGGGTCATTTTTCAACTACCACTAGAGCATACCCTTCCCCACATTCTGTTAAAGCTCTCTCAACTTCACATATAGAAAGTAGATTATTACCCTCCCCTTTAGAAGGTTGAGGTGTAGTCAACATTCTTAATGGAGCTAAGGTAATTTTGGTCCCATCTTTTTCAAAAGAATAAGTGTTTTTGAAACCATCATGAAAAGTTCTTCTATCAAATTGCCATGGTCTACCAAGCAATATATGACATGCATCCATAGGAACAACATCACACAAAACTTCATCTTTGTAATTCTTCCCAATAGAGAATTGAACTAAGCATTTCTTTGTTACTTGTATATCATTGCCCTTTTTAAGCCATTGAAGCTTGTAAGGATGGGAATGAGGTTCTGTTTTTAGGTTGAGTTTCTCCACCATGGTTGTAGACACCACATTCTCACAACTTCCCCCATCAATGATGACATTACACACCTTGCCACTAGAGGTGCACTTGGTGTAGAAAATGTTGTTCCGAAGCCAATCTTCTTCTGCGTAGGTGGATTTCAAGATCCTGCAAATTACAAGAGACTCCCCTTGATCCGCATATGTCAAGTCTTCCTCAGACTCTTCATCAACTGGTTCATCCTCATCATTTTCCAAGTCTTCCTCAACAAGTGAGATTATCTTGCGATTTGGACAATCAGAAGCAATATGTCCAAAACCATGACATTTAAAGCATTTTCTACTTGAGTTAGAAGTATTGGAGCGATTTGAACCTATTGGACCTTCATTCTTGGCTAGTTGTTTGGCTTCACTCTTGGCTGGTTTGGCAGCTGCATTTTTCGGATATGGAGTGGTCTTGGTAGTAGAACTACTCCCCCAGTTGGTGATTCCTCCTTGATTGAAAGGTCAATAGGTACTCATGCGCCCTTCCTTCAATTGTCTCTCCACCTTGAGTGCTAGCTTACAAACATTATTGTAAGTCCAATAAGGCTGTAACTAAACAACATTACCGATTTCAAAACGTAACGGGCTATCATTTGCTCTTCCAGTTCTACAATATCGCAACGCATCATAGAGTGATCAAATTCTGTTGTGTACTCCATAGAGAGTTCGTTTTGCCGAAAGTTGTGGAATTTAAGAAAAGCATCTTGCCTATAATGATCCGGCAAATACTTCTTCTTAAGAGCCTTCTTGATCTTTGTCCACGTCATAATACGACTTTTCCTTTCACGTTCCTGCTATTTCTTAAGGTGCTCCCACCAAATAGAAGCATGCTTTCTCAACTTGATGGCAACAAGCTTCACATTGTGGTGTTCTGGAACATCTTTGTAATCAAAGATTCACTCAATGGTGTTAAGCCAATCAATGAATTCATCAGGCTGCATTCTTCCTTCAAATTCTAGAATGTCAACCTTGGCATCGTAATGGCGTTGGACACCATGAAGTCTTAGGTTTCGAGGATGAGGTGGAGTGCTGTCACTTGAGGTGTGACTACGAGCTTGGTGAAATGGATTAACACTCTCTCCATCGTTGCTGGAAACTCCATCCTCCGAGAGTCATGATGAGAGGCATCATGTTCAAAGGCTTCAAAATGTTGTAAACGTTCTTGGAGCTGCTGGACTTGTCTCCTCAAGTTGTCCATTTTGATATCTCGCGGGTCTCTTTCTGGAGCTGCTAGGGGTTGGTTAGCCTGAGCACAACGACCACGAGCAGCCATAGAAATCAAGACTTGAGCAACCTTAGCTTTGATACCAATTTGATACCGGACAAAAATGGAGATAGAAAACAAGTACACAAATTCACACTCAAATGACAGATAGAAGTTCACCACCCAAGAGATAACACCAAAGGGATATAGAACATCAACATCCAAAGGATTATAACAAGGGATACAGAACTAGAACACTCAATACACTAAGGCTCACACCAAAGCGATACAGAGATACAAGGAGAACTCTCCTCTCAAAAGCCGAAGGCTGGTTTTTTAACACAATAGTCTAGTCTGACCTACACTTGTACACACAAGTATTATATAAGCTTAGAACATAAGCAAAGGATAAGCATCTAATGAAGTTAAACAAGTAATAATGACAGAAAACAATCATTAATTTGTGGGGCAGCAGACAAGGGGACAAACAGCCACCTTAATGCATATTCCCGAGAAGGCTAACCACTCTACTTCAAATGGTCATAACTTTTGGCATGCGACTCCAAATGATCTTAAACCTTTTTAGTTGGAAAGATAACATTCTAAACTTTGTTATGCCAAATACCCACTTAAATTAATAGGCAAATATTTGGTATGTTTTACTCGCAAGTGCACAAGAACAAACGATAGTATCGCAGACAAATATGAGATTATTCCCACGAGGATTGGTAAATTATGTTTATAAGTAATTTTCTATTTAATTAATATATAAAACTCAATTGTCACGATTGAATTAAAATAAAGAAATAAAATAAAAGATAAACTAAAACTAAAAAGGATTAGGGTTTTGATATCCACCACTAATCAGACTAATTAAAATAACAATATGCCAATGAGCCAATCATACCGGGTATATTTAATGTTTGCCAACCTAAAGACATGGGTGTATACTCCTTAAGCTATAGATTTCTCTAAGCAACGAATTAAGCATGAGTGTATACTCTAATTCTTTTCTTTCTTAAAGGATTTGGCATGAGTGTATACTAAGTTGTTCTTTAAGAAAGCATAAATCTGTGGAAATTGACAAACACATGAGGCCTAAGGCATAGGTGTATACTCCCGATTCCCCATGTTGATTAACCCAAGAACACGGTGTGGATTTCTTTTGTTACTCTTATTAAACCCAAGACTCGGTCATCCAAATTGATTTAATTAACTAGTCCATACTACATGCATATGTTGATCAGGCAAACATATATGAGGAATTCAATAAAACAGGAATTAATCAAGTTAAATACACCAAAATATAATTGTAGCAAACGCACCAATATTGAAATCCTAAAAGACATGATTAGGGCTTCAATCTAGCCCCAATTAAAATATAAACTTCATAACAAAAATAAAAGGTGGAAGAGAAGAAAAATTCAAACTCCTCTTGATCTAGCCTTCAGTTCCTTTTCAGAGCTTGTGCCTGTTTCTCCACACTTTTCCTAGAAGTTAAAATGCCTATTTATAGGCTTAACGAAATCCTAGAACCCCTAGTAAACCTAGAAAATTCGTAGGGTTTAGTCTTATTACAAGTGGGACTTGGAATACCCTAATATGGAAGGAAATGGAATTTTGGCCGCAGTTGACTTGCTCTTCACACACGGGTGCACTCGATCGCAGCTGTGTGTGCTCAATCGCATAATTGCGATGAATCTCTAGTGTTGGGCGCTCGATCGCTGGTGCAATCGAGGATGCTACTTGTGCGCACGAGGGCACGCCTTGCGCTCGTCTGATCCTTTTGCTTGTAGTGCGCTCGATCGCAGGTGCCCTGCGATCGATCGCACTACCAGAGCCTTCAGCTTTTCCCAAAACAAATTTGCTCTTTAAGCCCAATACTTCCAAATTTGCTTCCTTTTCTTCCAAAGGCCTGCAAAAAGACAGAAAATACAAAAAAGAAATAAAATGGCATAAACTAACAACACTAAGGAATTAACACATATAAGTTTAAGGGCTAAAATATGAATATTTTGGCACTTAACATATCCCCAAACTTACATATTGCTAGTCCCTTAGCAATACGATACTAAAAACTAAATGGAAAAAATAGAAAACAAAAAGATAAATTCATCTTTCGTGGGATGTACGATTGCATTTCGCATATGCAACAAGCATTTTAAACCCCTAGGAATTCCCTAGAGGACGAATGATGTGTCGTGAGGGTTTTTCAGAAATGTTACCCATAAACATCATGCACAAGTTCATGTTATCCCAAAAATTTAAGTATCACTCAAAACCATGATTTTCATTCATTAGCAAGCTTAAAAGATAAACTCCATCTTCACAATGAATTGAAATTTTAAAGTCTAATCACTTACAAAAGATAGGCTAAGGCATCACAAGTTTGAAACAGTGTAAAGTGAACTAGCACACAAATATGAAGCTTCCAATTATTTCTAATGTGCAATGTCTCAATATCTCAAAGTTCACTAAAATCCTCATTAGAATGAATAACTATGGCATAACTTTCTTCTTTTTTTTTTTTTTCTTTTTTTTTTTTTTTCTTCTTCTTGGTCAGGCTGTGCAATGTTTAGTTCCCTTAAACTTTCTAATTGACCCATGTAACGAGTGTTAAGTCAATGAGTCCCAATCCATATGGTTTTAAGGCATTAGGTGTAAAAGACCCCTAAGGACTTACTAACTCGAGTCAAAAATTCTACGAAATCAAACTAACCATGACATTAACCAAATCATAATTCTTCACATTTTGACGTGAAACTCAATGCTTTGAGGTAAGAAGTCCAGTTACTTAGTGAAAAGCTTATCAATGATCATTTTTCTTTTTTCTTTTTTTGATTATATTTTTTTTCCACACACACACACACACACATATATATATATGCACCAAAGTATCCATCTAATAGATCATCCAGATTCATCCAAGACTTAGAAACACACACATCAGACTTCATGTCATACCCCACAATCTATGTACTAATGTGCTTGTGTAGATCAGATCGAACATGTGAATTCTTAATTGTCCTAAGCAAGTAACCAAACTGAAAAACTCAATTATCAGATCATATGTTCAAAATTTTAAGTTTACCATTGAAATCAAATCACAATTCTTAAGATCAACAAAAATTTTAAGACAAACATGAACGTGCATATTTTCAAAAATATAGGGACAAAGTGTGTGTAAAGTGTCTCCCATACCCCCAAACTTAAATTACACATTGTCCCCAATGTGTCTATAACATGGAAAAAATTTGCCCGGGATATGGACGAAACTGTCTAGACTAGCATGGCTCATAGCACACCCCCAAACTTGAATTGAAGCACACTTGTCCCCAGGAGATGAGAAAACTGGTTGGACAAAGGTATGGCTCGTAGCATACCCCCAAACTTGAATGTAGGAACACTTGTTCTTAGAATAAATAAATGAAACTCCAACCAAATACCAGTCAAGTGCAACACATTGTTGTATAAAAATAAGCAAAGAATTTGAATTGGACAACAATAAAAATAAATAAATAAAACCTGGAAGGAGATCATGTACCCTAGCTTGATGGAAGACTCAAGTGCATAGAGCAAGCGTCATATGGAATGATGGCTAAATTCTGAGCTTGACGACCCTGAATAAAAAAAAAAAAAAAAAAGAAACCAATCAGATTTGAAATTTACAGCAGCTTCAGTACTACTGGATGGAGGTGCGCTCGATCACAGGGGACATGCGGTCGATCGCAGTGGTACGCTTGATTCCTCTAGTTCGGTGCTCTGTCGCATTGCTGTAGACTAGAAATACAACATCTTAGTACTGCTGTCTGGCAATGGTGCGGTCGATCGCTGAGGACTTGCGCTCGATCGCACTGCCACATGGTAGCTCAAAGTTGCAAACATAAAACAGAGAAAAATTAAAACCACAAAATAAATAAATAAATAAATAATAATAATAATAATAATAATAATAAAAAAAACTAACAGAATTTAAAAACAGAAACAGAAAACAAAAGGCAAAATAAAACAAAACAAAAAAAAATAAGAATGAAACATAAAAGCAAAATTGAAATCAGTAGCTTCAGCACTGCTGTCTGGCTGTGCACTCGATCGTAGTGTACTTGCGCTCGATCGCACAACTCCCCTTGATCCTCCTGGAATGGGCGCTCGAGCGTACTTTGACAAAGCATAAGCATATAGGGCTCACAGGCAGCAATGCGCTCGATCGAAGTGATACTACGCTCAATCGCACTGTAGCAAATTAAATCAGATTTGCGGACAGAACTAGAAACAAAAAAACAAAACATAAAAATTAAACAACAATAAACAAAAACAAAACAAAACAAAACAAAACAAAACAAAACAAAAACAAAAACAAACAAACAAACAAAATTAAAAACTAAACAAAATAGAGAGAAAAAAAAAAACTAAATTAAATTAAAGAAAAAAAATTTCTAAACATAATTTAACACAATCCCCGACAACGGCGCCAAAAACTTGTTGTGCCAAATACCCACCTAAATTAATAGGCAAATACTTGGTAGGTTTTACTCGCAAGTGCACAAGATCAAACAATAGTATAGCAGGCAAATACGAGATCATTCCCACGAGGATTGGTAAATTATGTTTATAAGTAATTTCCTATTTAATTAATATATAAAACTCAATTGTCACGATTGAGTTAAAATAAAGAAATAAAATAAAAGATAAACTAAAACTAAAAAGGATTAGGATTTTGATATCCACTACTAATCAGACTAATTAAGATAACAATATGCCAATGCGCTAATCATACCGATATATTTAATGTTTGCCAACCAAAGGGCATGGGTGTATATTCCTTAAGCTATAGATTTCCCTAAGTAACGAATTAGGCATAGGTGTATTCTCTAATTCTTTTCCTTTTTAAAGGATTTAGCATGGGCGTATACTAAGTTGTTCTTTAAGAAAGCATAAATCTGTGGAAATCGACAAACACATGAGGCCTAGGGCATGGGTGTATACTTCCGGTTCTCCATGTTGATTAACCCAAGAACCCGGTGTGGATTTCTTTTGTTACTCTTATTAAACCCAAGACTCGGTCATCCAAATTGATTTAATTAACTAGTTCATACGACATGCATATGTTGATCAGGCAAACACATATAAGGAATTCAATAAAATAGGAATTAATCAAGTTAAATACACCAAAATATAATTGTAGCAAATGCGCCAATATTGAAATTCTAAAAAGGCATGATTAGGGCTTCAATTTAGCCCAAATTAAAATATAAATTACATAACAAAAATAAAAGGTGGAAGAGAAGAAAAACCCAAACTCCTCTTGATCTAGCCTTCAGTTCCTTTCCAGAGCTTGTACCTCTTTCTCCACACACTTTTCCTAGAAGCTAAAATGTCTATTTATAGGCCTAAAGAAATCCAAGAACCCTTAGTAAATCTAAAAAATTCGTAGGGTTTAGTCCTATTACAAGTGGAACTTGGAATACCTTAATATGGAAGGAAAGAGAATTATGGCCGCAGCTGACTTGCTCCTCATGCACGGGTGCGCTCGATCGCATAACTGCGATCAATCTTTGGTGTTGGACGCTCGATTGCGGGTGCGATCGAGGATGCTGCTTGTGCGCACGAGCGCACGCCTTGTGCTTGTCTAATCCTTTTGCTTGTAGTGCGCTTGATCGCAGGGCACCTGCGATCGATCGCACTAACAGAGCCTCCAACTTTTCCCAAATTTTCTCTTTAAGCCCAATACTTCCAGATTTGCTTCATTTTCTTCCAATGGCCTACAAAAACACAAAAAATACAAAAATAAAATAAAATGGCATAAACTAACAACACTATGGAATTAACACATATAAGTTTAAGGGCTAAAATACAAATATTTTGGCACTTAACTAGCTTCAAGTTAGACCTAGACATGTGTTGAAAATGATGAAGTAATGGACGACTATGATGTTTTTGAACTCACTAGAACTCTCTAGACTGCATCAAGATTTCTTCAATATGGGCCTTGGCATTCTATTGGGCTTGTGGACTTATTTGGACTGAAGCTTGGAAAATTGTTAATGGACTCTTGTTGGACACACCTGTGTCATAATGTTCCCCAAATTACCAAAACATTGTCAATATCCACCCCAAGGCTAGCAAAAAGATAAAATACCTTATATATTTCTCAATAAGATAAAAATATTCCTATATATTTGAAGAAAAAAAAAATGAATTAATATTTTAAAAAATGAAAAAAAAAATTTTATTTTTTAAAACGAAAATTTTTATTTTTTTTTAAACAAGAATTTTTATTTTAAAACTTTATAAAATAAAAATAAAAACAAAAAAATTTCAACTTTTATTTTTAAAAAATTTAATTTTTTAATTTTTTAATTTTTTTCTTGTCAAAAGGAATTTTTTATTTTTTTATTTTTTTATTTTTATATTTGGCCACCCGTTGGATATTATTTTATTTTATTTTTTCAGTTTTAGGTTTTTTCTAGAAGTATTAGTGTTTTATTTTTTTATTTTTTTTTATTTTTTGTTTTACTAAGGGTAGTTTCGTTATTGGGAGAATGTTGACAATGTTTTGGTAGTTTTGAGAGGACATTGTTAGAATTGAAAGTTTGGTGGGAACATTGTCAATTAAGTGGTAGTTTGAAAGGGTATGTAGACTTTCCATTTTCTTTTAATACTGTAAATTTCTATTTTTCAAAAGAATATATAAAGAAAAAAGAAAAGTGTCGCATGAACCAAAGCATGCAACAAATGGAAAAACGCTTAATTTGTGTCAAATCATAAGAAATTTCCATATATAATTCTTGGCATGCTTTTTTATTTTTATTTTTTTCTAATTAAAAAAGGTAAGTAGGAGAGACCAATTGTAGTTATTTTACCTGGACTTAACCTTAGTAGCACTTGCCCACTGGGAGCCGCACATGAGGGGCTTAAACGACGGTTAATGTAGGCGATCTCTCAAGTCTAGCTAAGTCATAGCCTGACTTAGTTACATCAGAGCATCAGTGGGACTTAAGGCAGCTGATACTAATAGGATTGGAGATTTCCATTTAGAAAGTCAAACTCTCACCCTAGTCTTGGCCTGCTTATTCTGCCACCTATACGTATGTATTTTGTAGAAAATTTCTGTCCATTCCTTTTTACTTATATACATATATACATTTTATGGGAGTGGCCAATTTCATATTCTCCCATTGTCTCCTCTGTTTTAAAGATGAAAGATGTGGACTAAAAAAGAAATCAAAGGTAGAGCATCATTTAGATACCAAAGTGCATCTAACCATCACCATACTATATTTGGCTTGCGCAGTGCAAGTGTTGAGTCATTGTATGGACAAGCCACACATATTTCATTTAGATGCAACACATAGAGCGTCATGGTATATCAAGTAGTCTCTAGGACAAGGAATTTTCCTATCACCCACAAGCAACATTCAATTACACGCATTCTGTGATGCAAATTGGGCACGATACAAAGACACTCGATGCTTAGTTACTGTTACACAAACAAACGATAAAATGAAAATGCTCCTAAGGTGTGTTACAAAGTCACTTTCCATAAGAAAATATTTGCCCCCACCAAAATTGGTATGCAATTGGGTTACAACAAATTTTTCTATAGGATACAATGGAGCACTGAAACGTATATTGTTTTAACTGTGTTCTCCACAAACGAAATTAAAAAACCCGAAAGTACCCTTGGATTTTCTATCCCAATCAAAGACAAGAAAAAATATATATTCAAATTTTAAAATTCAGATAAGGATGTCATTCTTAAATATTTAAGAATCCTGTGTACAACACTCCAATGAATATGACTAGGGTTATTAGTATATCTACTCATTTTACCCATTGCATATGCAATGTTAGGTCTAGTGCATGTCATTGCATTCATCAAACAACCAATAATTGATCTACTACTCACTAGTATTTGCATACAATTTCATGCTAGCATCAAAAGGTGTACTCACAGGTTTACAATTGATAAGCGCCGAATGTTGCACATTCAAGCCCCTTAATTTGCATATGTTAATTCCTTAGCATTGTTATTTGTTTGATTTTTGTATTGTTTTTGTGTTTTCAGGTTATAAATAAAGATGCAATTAATTCCATTGATTTTGGGCTTAAAAGCACACGTTGAGATGATTAAGCGTAGCCAATCATAACAGAGGACTTATATGTTGTGGTTAAGTTTAATCAAATAAAGGAAGGGATTAATTCGGAATTTCTCAAATTGGAGTGAAAATCGGATTGGATTCAATTTTGGATTCTGCATATGTCTCGGTATTTTGGCCATAAGTTTCAGATCAAATATCCGATTGAGGTGATTCAAGCGGCACTGGAAAGCTAACTCAAATGTCTACAAATTACTGTGAAATAGCATTTTCCTAATTCGGAGCGCCACATTGCCAAAATCGCCCCGTAAGATAGGAACGCAATTCTGGGCGAATCCTATTCCGATTTGGACTTAGGTTTTCTTTATCCTAATTGGACTTGGACTTAAATCTCCGAAATTTATAGGATTACTAGGGCTTCTAGGACTCTCCTAAGCCCTATAAATAGGCCTCTAAGCATTGAGAAAAGACACACCGCTTCTAGAGCAAAAATTCAGTAAAATAGTCTGTGGAGCTTAGGAGATCATGAGCAGCTAAACCCAATTGTGGGGTATTGATGTAGCCCTTTCCAAGCACAATGGTTTGATTGTATTTAATTTCTAGTCTTTCAATTTATGCATGTTGATTGTATAACCCTGAGGATTGCTACAGTTGATTTCTGTTCTTCATATTAAATGCAGTTGTTCTTTAAATTCCAAATCAATATTAGTAGAATTCTTATCTTGTCTTAGAAATTATTTTACTATTATTGAACTCAAATCATTCTTATTTTCTGTGATCATAAGAATGATGGTTATACAATGGTATTTAATTGGCATGCAATCAATAGGGTTAGATAGACTATACCTAGGGAAGACGGATCGTACTACACCTTAGTTTAGTGTAATTTAGGTAGACGGTCTGTGCCAACCGAAGATGGGTTATGCTATTCCATTGATTGTATGAGATTATTTTCTTGTTAAAATTATAACATGCATAGAATAAATTACTAGAGTTAATTATGATTAACCATTGATGTGCGGATCGTGGTGAAGTCAATACCCTACTCTCTCTTTCATAGATTTACTCCCTTTTATTTCCGTTTATTTTATGCACTTTAAATTCTCACAACCAATTCACTCTCTTTTAATTAAGTTAATTTTGATCTTTTGATTTTGATAATTAAACCCCTGCAGTCCTTGAGGTTCGACACCCTCAATATAGCCCTATCCTACGGGATTCGTTCTATTGCGAGTGGTAATTTTATTATTGATATTTTTGGTCACAAAAACACCACATCAATTTTTGGCGCCGTTGCCGGGGACTGCTTAACGGTTTTATTGTCAAATTTTAGAGATTAACTTTAGCTTAATAAATTATTTTCCTGTTTTAAGTTGCTAAATTGTTTTGCGTTGATTTTATTCTTTTTCAGAAACTGCAAACAGGTCCGTAAGCTGCCTTCTCTATGACTGCGATCGAACGCACCCTACCGTGCAATCGAGCGCACTTGCGGCATTCTGCATCCAGACCCTAAGTGCACACTAAGGCCGTTTGTGAGCTTGTTTGTTTTCTGTTTTAGCTTAATTTTTTTTTTCTGTTTTCTTTTAAATTTCTGTGTAGTTTATGCTAGGTCGTCGTTCTTTATCTTTTCCATTAATTTCTTGCGACCTTGAAATTGAACGCACTCTTAGACGAATTAGATCCCAAAAGAACTCTAATTTGCTAGAAGAGCGTTCCACTGAGACCATGGGGGACGGTAACCACGTAGCATTGCAAGATCATTATCTTCCTACCACTTACACTACTCCCACATGTCTTCGGTTGCCGGAAATTACGGCAACCCATTATGAAATTAAGCCTAGCACTATACGCAGTTTACCCTCCTTTTTAAGGCTTAGCACTGAAAATCCTTATGAATTCCTAGGTGATTTCGAATCAATCTGCGAGACCACTAAAATGAATGGATTCACTGAGGATGCCCTAAGGATGCGTCTTTTTCCTTTCTCCCTCAAGGAAAAAGCCAAACATTGGTTCCAGTCCTTAACACCCAATTTTATCACTTCTTAGGCTTAATTGCAACAAGAATTTCTTAAGAAGTACTTTCCCATAGGCATGACCAATGATACTAGGAGAGCCATTACTACATTCTCCCAGTACGAGGGAGAGGATTTCCATGAGACTTGGGATAGGTTACAGACCTTGCTTAGATCATGTCCACACCACGCTGTCCCAAAATGGCAGCTAGTGCAGTGTTTTTATGATGGCCTGACCGAGTCCAATAGAAAAATGGTAGATGCATCCTGTGAGGGGACATTCATGTTGAAAAGTGAAGATGAAGCATGGTCTATGTTTGAAAACTTAAGTAACAATTCTCTTCAGCAGGTTTCCGCAAGACGAAGGGCACCAGCACCTAAGGCACCCAAGACGGAGAGTTTGTATGAAGCCGGCCATTCTCCAAACATGGCCAACCAAGTAGTCGAGGCTATCACCAAGAAGTTGGATCAAGTTCTGTTGACTGCTGGTTTTGCTCCTAATACTGCTCACACACACACTGAAGCATGTTCATTCTGTTCCAGTCCTATGCATCATGTCAATAACTGCCCTGTTACTGGAAATTATACTGACATTTCTAATGAGCAAGTTAATGCAACTTTCTCCAGGCCGGGTAATGATCCGTACTCCAATACCTACAACCCCGGGTGGCGAAATCATCCAAATTTCTCATGGAAGAATTCAAGCAACTCATCCTCAAGGCCACACAATCACTCTCAATCCAACAGGCAGCCCTACCAACCTCAGTCCACTTATCGGCCTCCACAGCAGCACTACCAAGCTCCCTCCGAGTCTAATTTTGAGGATCGGATTGTAAAAGCAGTAACTGAGCTGACCAGCGAGATCAAGCAGTCAATTAAATCTCAAGAGGAAATAGTCAACTCACATTCTCAATCCATTGCCAAGCTAGAAGCTCAAGTTGGACAACTTGCCAACACCATCAACAAAAGAGATGAAGGAAAGCTTCCAAGTCAGCCAGTGGTAAACCCTAAGGGGCACTATATGGTCGATGAGGGCACTTCATACCATCAGCAAGTTCAAGCCATCACTACCTTAAGAAGCGGCAAAATAGTTAACAATCATGTGGAGGAGAAGAAAGATGAACACAAGGAGGTTGCACAGAATTTGCAGAATGATAAAAGCAAGCCAGTAAGCAATGAGGCTTTGTCATCAGCAGCATCCACTCCAGAGATCCCCTATGAGCCACCAGCCCCCTTCCCAGAACGTCTCAAGGCACCTTCTCACTTTGGGAAACAAGGCGAGAAAATACAAGGAATGATGGAGATGTTCAAACAGGTAAAGATCAATCTTCCCCTTCTTGATGCCATTGCACAAGTACCTGCCTATGCCAAGTTCCTCAAGGACTTGTGTACTCAAAAGCGGAAGACCAGAAACCACATCCCCAAGAAAGTTCTTCTGACTGAGCAAGTAAGTTCTCTGATTAAACACAACACCCCTCCAAAGTTCAAGGACCCCGGGGCTCCTACAATTTCATGCATCATCGGAAAAAGAGAGATTGATAACGCACTCTTAGATTTGGGAGCTGGAGTGAATTTACTTCCCTATTCAGTATATCAGCAGTTGGGCCTTGGGGAGCTGAAGCCCACCATAGTGATTCTGCAACTAGCTGATCGGTCAATCAAGAAGCCTAGAGGGATTGTAGAAGATGTGATCATCCAAGTGGATAAATTTTTCTTCCCAGTCGACTTTATCGTGCTGGATACCGAGCCTGTGCCCAATCCTGAGAAGCTGGTTCCTGTCATCCTTGGGCGTCCATTCTTAGCCACAGCAAATGCATGCATCAACTGTCGAACTGGAGTCATGGAAATCTCATTTGGCAATATGAAAGTTCGGTTGAATATCTTTACTGCGTTTCAGCATGCTCCTGATCAGAGTGAGTGTTTCTTTTTGGACAACATTGAAGAATATATAGAAGACTCACTACCCAGTCTCCTGACAAAGGACCCTGTAGAAGCTTGCCTGAATTATTTCAACTTTGAAGAATTCAACACCGACCAGTACATTCAAGAGGTCCATGAATTGTTAGAAACAGCCGCCAGTGCAGATTTCCATCCATGGAGAGTAGTAAAGGAGCCCTTACCTGTGACATCAAGCACTCCTCCTGTTCCATCCCTACTGTCTCCACCGAAGCTTGAGTTGAAGCCCCTGCTAGAAAAGCTCAAATACGCATTTCTAGGGTCCAACAACACCCTGCCGGTCATCATTGCTTCCGACTTACAAAAAGACCAAGAAGACAGTCTGCTCGCAGTGTTAAAAGAATATAAAGAGGCTATTGGTTGGACCGTGGCAGATTTGAAAGGCATTGACCCCTCCATCTGTATGCACCGGATCCATTTGGAAGAAGATGCTCGACCCTCCCGTCAGGCACAGCGCCGGTTGAATCCCAACATGAAGGAGATAGTAATGAAAGAGGTCGTCAAGTTACTTGATGCAGGCATCATCTACCCCATCTCAGATAGCAAATGGGTGAGCCCCACTCAAGTGGTTCCAAAGAAATCAGGCATCACCGTTGTTGAGAATTCTGCTGGCGAATTGGTGCCACAGCGCACAACCACGGGGTGGCGTGTCTGCATTGACTACCGGAAGCTCAATTCTCATACCCGAAAGGATCACTTCCCGCTCCCATTCATTGATCAAATTTTGGAGCGTCTTGCTGGCCAGAGCTACTATTGCTTCTTAGATGGCTATTCCGGGTATAATCAGGTAGCAGTTGATCCCCAAGACCAAGAGAAGACGATGTTCACATGTCCATTCGGCACCTTTGCTTACCGACGCATGCCCTTCGGCCTATGCAATGCACCTGCCACATTCTAGAGATGTATGATGTCTATATTCTCCGACATGGTGGAAAAATTTTTGGAGGTATTTATGGATGACTTTTCTGTTTTTGGATCTTCTTTTGATAAATGCCTCCATAATCTGTCACTTGTGCTTCAACGTTGCAAAGAAACTAACTTGATTTTGAGCTGAGAGAAAAGCCACTTCATGGTCCAGGAAGGTATAGTTTTGGGCCATATAGTGTCCAAACGAGGTATTGAGGTGGACCGGGCCAAAGTTGAGTTCATTGAAAATTTACCACCACCCATTTCAGTGAAGCAGATCCGTTCTTTCCTAGGGCATGCCGGCTTCTATCGTCGTTTCATCAAAGATTTCAGCAAAATTTCAAGGCCCTTATGTCACTTGCTTGCTAAGGACACCCCTTTTCACTTTGATGAAGCCTGTCACCAGGCATTCAAGCAGCTCCGGTCCCTATTATCCTCTGCTCCCATCATGCAGCCGCCTAACTGGTCATTGCCCTTTGAGATCATGTGTGATGCATCTGATTATGCTGTGGGTGCAGTTTTGGGACAACGGGTAGGCAAGCTTCCTCATGTCATTTATTATGCTAGCAAGACGTTGATAGATGCTCAAGTCAATTACACAACCACTGAGAAAGAATTGCTAGCTGTGGTATTTGCTCTGGATAAATTCCGCTCATATCTTCTGGGATCAAAGGTTATAATTTTTTCTGATCATGCTGCTCTACGACACCTGCTGGCCAAGAAGGAAACAAAGCCTCGGTTGATCCGCTGGATTCTACTTCTACAAGAGTTTGACATTGAGATTCGAGACAAGAAGGGTACTGAAAATGTTGTTGCTGACCATTTGTCACGGATTTCATTTGCGACACCCCAGCCAGTTCCAGTTCATGACTCGTTCCCAGATGAGCAACTCTTAGAAATCACCCCGAGAAATCCGCCGTGGTATGCCGATATTGTCAATTATCTAGCAACAGGTCGGATTCCCTCTCAGTGGTCTAAGCAAGATAAGGACCGCTTCTTCAAGCAAGTCCGATTCTATTATTGGGAAGATCCAAAGTTGTTCAAGTATTGTGCTGACCAGATCATCCGACGATGTGTTCCTCAGAGTGAATTTTCCAGCATTCTTACCTTTTGTCATTCTCTAGCTTGTGGGGGACATTTCAGTGCTAAGAAGACAGCAGCCAAGGTTCTACAATGCGGATTCACATGGCCCACCTTGTTCAAAGATGCCTATGACTTCTGCCGAGCTTGTGAGAGATGTCAGCGCCTAGGAGCTCTGTCTCGGAGGGACATGATGCCATTGAACCCCATCCTTATTGTCGAGATTTTTTATGTCTGGGGTATCGACTTCATGGGACCCTTCCCACCATCTTGTGGACTTGAATATATTTTGGTAGGAGTGGATTATGTCTCTAAATGGGTCAAAGCTATCGCCACAAAAACCAATGATCACAAGGTTGTAGTGAAGTTCCTCCAAGCCAACATTTTTAGCAGATTTGGTACCCCTCGGGCTATCATCAGTGATGGAGGTAGACACTTTTGCAACCGGTTTTTCAAGGCCTTGCTTCTCAAGTATTCTGTCACACATAAGGTCGCCACTCCTTACCATCCTCAAACAAGTGGCCAAGTGGAAGTGTCTAACCGAGAGATTAAGCATATTCTGGAGAAAACGGTTAGGCCGGACCGCAAGGATTGGTCCTTGCGCCTCAATGATGCATTATGGGCCTACCGCACAGCTTACAAAACCCCCATTGGAATGTCTCCCTATCGGCTGGTTTATGGCAAGGCGTGTCACCTCCCTGTGGAATTAGAACACAAGGCTATGTGGGCCATCAAGCAGTTCAATTTCGACATGCAAGCTGCCGGTCCGCACCGGAAACTTCAGTTGACAGAATTGGAGGAGCTGCGGCGAGATGCCTATGATAGTGCTTGCCTTTATAAGGAGCGGACTAAGGCTTTTCATGACAAACATATCTTGCCTAAGCAATTTGTTCGGGATCAGAAAGTATGGCTCTTCAATTCCAGACTCCGGCTTTTCCCTGGGAAGCTCCGTTCAAGATGGGACGGCCCCTTCATAGTCACCTCAGTGTCACCCCATGGAGCCGTTGAATTGCGGGACCCAAAGGATGGCACTCTATTCAAGGTCAACGGTCAAAGGTTGAAGCCTTGCATCCAGAACCTCGAGCCAGGTACAGACGTGGAATCCGTCGATTTGACGGATCCCGTCTATCTTTGTGATTAAGGCACTGACACCCTGGGCTTGAGCGCACCCACTGTGCACGCGATCCCAGTACACGGGCCTGCGCTCGAGCCCACCCTGCGTGGGATCGAGCGCAGCCGCTCTCAACCAAGCACACACATGCACGCGTACGCTCACGCGCACCTTCAATGCCGCTCGAGCGTACCCCTGCACTCCACTCCATCCTCTGCACGAGTGCGATCGTGCGCACACTAGTGCCGCTCGAGTGCACTCGTCCAGAGACCTCACGTGACCTTTTTAGGTCACGAAATCCCCTCTTTCTCCCCCACGTTCCCCCTCTCCGACCACTTTAACCACCCCCATTTCCCATTCTTCCCAATACCCCACCGCCCCAGTTTTCTCCATTTTTTTTTGTAGAAATCAGTAGTCCGTGGGTCCACGTACTGCTCTGTGTTGGTTTTTTCGTTGTTTGCAAGGGGTTGGGGAGCCTAGTAAGGTGGTTCTTCACCACCTCAATTTTGTGGTGCACACCAAGTGTTCGAGCAATTGCCTCAACGAAGCCCAACCATTGAGCCACCTCCAGCAGCGCCGGTCGATAACATGGGAGCACCAGCTACAGTCACTCTGACCATGTCACAATATGAGTCCTTACATAAAGAATTGCAAGACCTCCGCGCTGAGCTTGCAAACCAGAGAGCGGAAGAAAGGCGCCAGGCAGAGGAACGATTTGCAGCGCAGCAAGAACTGCTGCGTGCCATTGTAGCTCGGCTGCCACCTGCTCCAGGGGCATCGTCTTCTGCGCCACAGTAACAGGTTTGGTGTTTCTTTTTCCCCTGCATTGTTTTATTGTTATTTTCCACACACTGAGGACATTGTGCACTCTAAGTTGGGGGGTGTGGGCATATAAATGATAGTTCTGAGCATGCAATTGATTTTCCTATTGTGGTTTGAAATTCATTTATGGGCTTAATATGACGAATACATGATCACGTGATTAAGAAATTAAAACTGGGTTACTCTCATTGGCAGCATGAAATATTACTTGTTTCAATTTAATTTTCACAAGCACACTTGCATATAGTCTGTGGGGTATAAAATCTGGAATCAAGAATGTTTGGTTTTAATATTCGGAATGTAGTTGGGTAACTTATTGGGAAAACAACTTTGGCATAAAGTATAAAAAAAAAAAATAATAAAATAAATAAATAAATAAATAAAAATGATCATTTTAAACTTTCCACCAAGTAACCGGACCTCTTGCCTCACTAAGCAGTGAGTGTTTGCGTCAAAAAGTGAAAAGTTTGGATTGGTTGGTAGCTTAGCTTTGTAGCCTTTTTGACCCGAGTTAGTAAGTCCTTAGGGGTGTTTTTACACCTAATGCCCTAAAACCATCTGGTTTGGGAGTCATTGGCCTAACACTCGATAAATTGGTCAATCAGATAGCTTAAGGGAGCTAAGTAAAAAAAAAAAAACAAAAAAAACAAAAACAAAAAAAAAAACAAAAAGTTGCCTTGGTTGTTTGTCCGATGGGGAGTCCAATAAATTTTGAGTATTGATCCATGCATGATTGAGATTAGTTTTGAAATCCCTTGATTATGTGTTGAGTTCACATACACTAATTGAATTTTGTAATATCTCATAATTGCCATGATTGGAGCTAAGTTGTGATTGCCTGAAATTGTGAAGATAGTGTTTGTTTTATTAAGCCTGCTAATGACTGAAAACCATGATGGTCATGAGATTGCATTCTTAGAAATTACATGGTTAGAAAATGTTTGTGGGTATCATTCCTAGAAAACCCTCACGAGACTTCACTCGTCCTCTAGGGAACTCCTAGGAGTTTAAAAGGCTTGTTGCATATGCTAAATGCAACCGTACGTCCCACGAAAGCTGGACTTATCTTTTTTGTTTTTCAGTTTATTTTCTGTTATATATTGCTAAGGGACTAGCAATATGTAAGTTGGGGGGTGTGATAAGCGCCGAATGTTGCACATTCAAGCCCCTTAATTTGCATATGTTAATTCCTTAGCATTGTTATTTGTTTGATTTTTGTTTTGTTTTTGTGTTTTCAGGTTATAAATAAAGATGCAATTAATTCCATTGATTTTGGGCTTAAAAGCACACGTTGAGATGATTAAGCGTAGCCAATCATAACAGAGGACTTATATGTTGTGGTTAAGTTTAATCAAATAAAGGAAGGGATTAATTCGGAATTTCTCAAATTGGAGTCAAAATCGGATTGGATTCAATTTTGGATTCTGCATACGTCTCGGTATTTTGGCCATAACTTTCAGCTCAAATATCCGATTGAGGTGATTCAAGCGGCACTGGAAAGCTAACTCAAATTTCTACAAATCACTGTGAAATAGCATTTTCCTAATTCGGAGTGTCGCATTGCCAAAATCTCCCCGCAAGATAGGAACGCAATTCTGGGCGAATCCTATTCCGATTTGGACTTAGGTTTTCTTTATCCTAATTGGACTTGGACTTAAATCTCCGAAATTTATAGGATTACTAGGGCTTGTAGGACTCTCCTAAGCCCTATAAATAGGCCTCTAAGCATTGAGAAAAGACACACCGCTTCTAGAGCAAAAATTCAGTAAAATAGTCTGTGGAGCTTAGGAGATCATGAGCAGCTAAACCCAATTGTGGGGTATTGATGTAGCCCTTTCCAAGCACAATGGTTTGATTGTATTTAATTTCTAGTCTTTCAATTTATGCATGTTGATTGTATAACCCTGAGGATTACTACAGTTGATTTCTGTTCTTCATATTAAATGCAGTTGTTCTTTAAATTCCAAATCAATATTAGTAGAATTCTTATCTTGTCTTAGAAATTATTTTACTATTATTGAACTCAAATCATTCTTATTTTCTGTGATCATAAGAATGATGGTTATACAATGGTATTTAATTGGCATGCAATCAATAGGGTTAGATAGACCATACCTAGGAAAGACGGATCGTACTACACCTTAGTTTAGTGTAATTTAGGTAGACGGACTGTGCTAACCGAAGATGGGTTATGCTATTCCATTGATTGTATGAGATTATTTTCTTGTTAAAATTATAACATGCATAGAATGAATTACTAGAGTTAATTATGGTTAACCATTGATGTACGGATCGTGGTGAAGTCAATACCCTACTCTCTCTTTCATAGATTTACTCCCTTTTATTTCCGTTTATTTTATGCACTTTAAATTCTCACAACCAATTCACTCTCTTTTAATTAAGTTAATTTTGATCTTTTGATTTTGATAATTAAATCCCTGCAGTCTTTGAGGTTCGACACCCTCAATATAGCCCTATCCTACGGGATTCGTTCTATTGCGAGTGGTAATTTTATTATTGATATTTTTTGTCACAAAAACACCACATCAACAATCAAATTGATTAAACCTTTTAAGAACCTTTTCAACATAATGTGACTGATTAAGAATTAATCCATTCTCATTTCTTATAATTCTAATATCAAGAATTACATCAGCAATACCCAAGTCTTTCATGTCAAAGCTGGAAGACAAGAATATCTTGGTATTTTCAATGCTCTCACAATCAGTCCCAAAAATCAACTTGTCATCAACGTATAAACATATAATGACCCCTTGATTTTTATATAACTTACTATATACACACTTATCAGAATCATGGATTTTAAATCCATTTGCAATCACAACTTTATCAAACTTTTCATGCCACTGTTTGGGAGCTTGTTTAAGACCATAGAGGGATATAACCAATTTACAAACTTTTCGTTCTTGATTAGGCAAAACAAATCCCTCAGGTTGATGCATATAAATCTCTTCTTCTAGCTCACCATTTAAAAATGCAGTTTTAACATCCATTTGATGAATTTCAAAATTATAAATGGATGCTAATGCAATCAATGTTCTAATGGTAGCAATCGTAGCAACATGAGCATAAGTATCAAAATAATCCAAACCTTTTTTTTTTTTGTTTAAAACCTTTAGCTACTAACCTTGCTTTGAATTTTTCTATGGTTTCATCTACCTTCAATTTTCTCTTAAAAATCCATTTACAACCAATAGGTATGGAACTAGGGGGTAAATCTACTAGTATCCTCCCATTAAAGAATCTGAAAGAACAATGAGGATCATGTTCTACCCCTAAATTTCCAAATAAATAAAATATGGAACTAAGCCATTCATCAAACACATAACATGCACAACGAAATTAAAGCAACCTTAAATGCAAAGCAACTTATATAAGGAAAATAAATAGCTATGCTTAAGATTAAATCAACACAACAATAAAGAACATCCGCACAACCACAACACAAGATTTGTTGACGAAGTGGAAAACCCTTTGAACCCATCAAAGGGAAAACCCATTTCGGGGCAGCCAAACCCAGAAAATCACTATATGAAGATTCACAGTTACAGAATAGATGATATCCATACCCTTGAGCACCTCTAAACTTAGTAAGAACGACAAACCTCCCAGCTTGTCTCTATCGTGACCACCTTCATCCAGCGCATCTCCTTACCGACCATTTTGTTAGACTTATTTGCGGTTGAGTGATGTGTATGGTGTGGTTTGAAATCAAAAACAAAAACTCCAAATGGTGAAAAGCTTCAAGCTTTTTAGGAACTCCACTTGGTGCAAAAGTGGTGAAGCATGGAAAAAGGCTTGACAACCATCAAGAGGGGGAAAGCAAAGATGGCTTCCAACCTAATCCCTCTTGGATCAACATAAAGAGATAATCCACCTTCTCTGGAGACTCTCCCTTATTATTTTCGTTCTTGGAGGTCTAACCTTCTCAAATGGGCCTCATTTTCTTTATATACAAAGAGAAATGGCAAACTTGTCATAAAGCTGAAAAGTCATTTGGAGAGCCAAAACTAGTCTGGGTATTTTGGACATAAATTCTTCATCCGAGCTCCAAATGATGTACACTCAACCTCTCTAGAAAGCTATTTCCCAGATATACAACTTTACCTCGAATGAGTATCTTCAAATTCAGACGTTTGCCAAGTCAAAAATGGTTCTAAACTTTCTGCAGAAATTAGCTGTGTCCTAACGAGATTCAAACCCATTATGATGGGAATTTGGAAGTGACTCCCTGTTTTCTCATCACGTATCCCATTATGACGCCCAAATGACCTAATCACTTCCAAGTAATGCCCAATGGATGTCCGGGTGATGTCCAAGTACTGAAACAATGTAGAACACTTTTGTAAACACATCCAATGCTTTTTCAAGAGCAATGGGAAGATAAATCAAGGAAGAAAACCAAGATACCATGGAAACTATACCTCACGTCTTGACGTGCATCCAATGGAGACAAAATCCTTTTTCTCGTCTTAACGGGAAATGAACTGGTTCATGACGTGGAGAGTAAAATCAACTCAGCCTTGTTATGAGTTCGTCTTGACGAGGCATCTAACGAGGAACCAGGGAGTTCCTTCTATAGTTCCGTCACATTTCCGTCCTGACACCTATCTGACGAGAAAGCCAAGAGCTCTTCACTGTGTCCCATCATAAGCCCGTCTTGACGTGCCATATGACACATAGGCTGAGGCAATTCTCGAAGTCCCGTCACGAGCCTGTTATGACGCCCCATCTGAATTGAAGATAGGGAGCACTACCAAACATCCAATCACCCCAACGCTTGAGGAAGAATGAAAAATTACAAATATCATTAAATAAGGCC
>NC_081547.1:13565126-13575745 GCF_901000735.1 Corylus avellana | reverse complement strand
TGAATTTATCTTTTTGTTCTTGGTTTTTCATTTTGTTTTTACTTTTGTATTGCTAAGGGACTAGTAATATGTAAGTTTGGGATGTGTTAAGTGCTAAAATATTCATATTTTTAGCCCTTAACTTACATATTTTAATCCTTTAGTTTTAGTTAATTTAATGCCATTTTAGTTCTTTTATGTGTTTTTCTTGATTTTGTAGGTCATTGGAAGAAAAAGAAGCAATTTCGGAAGTCTTGAGCATAAAAGAGCTATTTTGAGAATATGGAAGCCTCTGGTAGTACGATCAATCGTAGGGGAGCTGCGATCGAGCGCACTACAGGCGAGGATCACAATGCGCAAGGCAACCGCGATCGAGCGTCAGCACAAGGAGGATCGATCACAGACCTGCGATCGATCGCACACAGGCTGCGATCAAGCGCACCCGTGTGTGATGGCCAAGACAGCCGCCAGCCTTGATATGGAAAGTGCAACTTTTAGGATTTTGTAACTTAGTGCGAACTAGGGCTCAAACCTTACGATTTTTAGGGTTTCTAGAGTATTCCTAAGGCTTATAAATAGACCCTTAAGCCTCTAGAATAGACACACTTTTCCACGAAAAAGAATTGGAGCTCTTCAAGTTCAAGTTTCGGATTTATTCTTTTCCTTTCTTTTATTTTATTTTATGAAGATGTTTAACATCAAAATTATGTGTAAATAATTTATTTAGTAGGGCTAGATTGAAGCCCTAGTTATGTTTAGTTAATATTCAATATTGGCGCCTTTGTGATGGTCATGTTGTGGTATTTAACTTGATTAATGTCTGCTTTCATGAATTCCTCATATGTGTGTGCCTGATCAACATATGCATGTGATATGGACTAATTAGTTAAATCAATTTGGATGACCGAGTCCTGGGTTTAATAAGAGTAACAAAAGAAATCCACACAGGGTTCTTAGATTAATCAACATGGAAAACCGGGAGTATACACCCATGCCCTAGGCCTTATGTGTTTGTTGATTTCCACGGATTTATGCTTTCTTAAAGAACAACTTAGTATACACCCTTGTTAAATCCTTTAAGAAAGAAAAGGGTTAGAGTATACACTCAGTCCTAACTCGTTGCTTAGGGAAATCTATAGCTTAAGGAGTATACACCCATGCCTTTAGGTTGACAAACATTAGATATACATGACATGATCAAAACATTGGCATAGTGATATATTATCTAAATATAATTAGTGGTGGATATCAAAGCCCTACCTTTTTATTATTATTAACTCAAATCCAATCTTTGTTTTAGTTTACTGTTGGAATTAATTTTAAGCAAAATTTAGCAATCCTCATGGGAATGACTCCGTACTTGCACCCTATACTACGATGTTGACCTTGTGCACTTGTGGGTAAAACATACAATTATTTGCTATTAATTTAGGTAGGTATTTCTAACAACAATGATGAAAGTCCATGAAAGCTTCTGATGTCATGTAGGGACTTGGGAATAGGCCAGCTGGTGATTGCCTCAATTTTTCTGGGATCCATCATGATTCTTTCCTTAAAAACAACATAGCCTAAGAACACTAGGCTATCTGTGAAGAAACGATACTTCTTCAAGTTGACATACAACTTCTACTCTCGTAGAGTTTGAAAGACTTGTTGAAGGTGCTCCAAATGATGTTCTGGAGATTTGCTATAAACTAAGATATCATCAAAGTAAACAACAACATATTTTCCCATAAAAGGTTTAAAAACATGATTCATGAGACGCATAAATGTACTAGGAGCATTAAAGAGTCCAAATGGCATGGCCATCCATTCATAAAGACCATGTCTATTTTTAAAAGTTGTCTTCCATTCATCACCATCTCTCATGCGAATTTGATGGTATCTACCACGAAGATCCAAGTTGGAGAAGATTGTGGCTCCATGAAGCTGATCAAGGAGATCATCTAGCTGCGGAATGGGAAAGCGATACCTGATGGGGATCTTGTTCACAACCCTACTATCGATGCACATACACCAAGAACCATCCTTCTTTGGTACTAGAAGTGCTGGAACAGCACAAGGACTCATGCTTTCTCTCACAAGGCCTTTGGTGATCAATTTATCAACTTGTCTTTGCAACTCTTCATGCTCTCTTGGATTCATTTGATAGGATGCCTTGTTAGGTAGAACGGAACCTGGAACAAGGTCAATGTGGTGTTGTATGTCTCTCATGGGGGGAAGACCCAGTGGAAGCTCTTCCGGAATAACATCAAGAAATTTCTCAAGAACTGATTGTAAGATAAGAGGAATTTCAATTGGGTCATTTTTCAACTACCACTAGAGCATACCCTTCCCCACATTCTGTTAAAGCTCTCTCAACTTCACATATAGAAAGTAGATTATTACCCTTCCCTTTAGAAGGTTTAGGTGTAGTCAACATTCTTAATGGAGCTAAGGTAATTTTGGTCCCATCTTTTTCAAAAGAATAAGTGTTTTTGAAACCATCATGAAAAGTTCTTCTATCAAACTGCCATGGTCTACCAAGCAATATATGACATGCATCCATAGGAACAACATCACGCAAAACTTCATCTTTGTAATTCTTCCCAATAGAGAATTGAACTAAGCATTTCTTTGTTACCTGGATATCATTGCCCTTTTTAAGCCATTGAAGATTGTAAGGATGGGAATGAGGTTCTATTTTTAGGTTGAGTTTCTCCACCATGGTTGTAGACACCACATTCTCACAACTTCCCCCATCAATGATGACATTACACACCTTGCCACTAGAGATGCACTTGGTGTGGAAAATGTTGTTCCGAAGCCAATCTTCTTCTGCGTAGGTGGATTTCAAGATCCTGTGAATTACAAGAGACTCCCCTTGATCCGCATATGTCAAGTCTTCCTCAGACTCTTCATCAACTGGTTCATCCTCATCATCTTCCAAGTCTTCCTCAACAAGTGAGATTATCTTGCGATTTGGACAATCAGAAGGAATATGTCCAAAACCATGACATTTAAAGCATTTTCTACCTGAGTTAGAAGGATTGGAGCGATTTGAACCTACTGGACCTTCATTCTTGGCTAGTTGTTTGGCTTCACTCTTGGCTGGTTTGGCAGCTGCATTCTTCGGATATGGAGTGGTCTTGGCAGTAGAACTACTCCCCCGGTTGGTAATTCCTCCTTGATTGAAAGGTCAATAGGTACTCATGCGCCCTTCCTTCAATTGTCTCTCCACCTTGAGTGCTAGCTTACAAACATTATTGTAAGTCCAATACGGCTGTAACTAAACAACATTACCAAGTTCGAAACGTAACCCTCCAAGGTAACGGGCTACCATTTGCTCTTCCAGTTCTACAATATCGCAACGCATCATAGAGTGATCAAATTCTGTTGTGTACTCCATAGAGAGTTTGTTTTGCCAAAAGTTGTGGAACTTAAGAAAAGCATCTTGCCTATAATGATCCGGCAACTACTTCTTCTTAAGAGACTTCTTGATCTTTGTCCACGTCACAATACGACTTTTCCTTTCACATTCCCGCTGTTTCTTAAGGTGCTCCCACCAAATAGAAGCATGCTTTCTCAACTTGATGGCAACAAGCTTCACATTGTGGTGTTCTGGAACATCTTTGTAATCAAAGATTCACTCAATGGTGTTAAGCCAATCAATGAATTCATCAGGCTGCATTCTTCCTTCAAATTCTGGAATGTCAACCTTGGCATCGTAATGGCGTTGGACACCATCAAGTCTTAGGTTTCGAGGATGAGGTGGAGTGCTATCACTTGAGGTGTGACTACGAGCTTGGTGAAATGGATTAACACTCTCTCCATCATCGCTAGAAACTCCATCCTCCGAGTCATGATGAGAGGCATCATGTTCAAAGGCTTCAAAATGTTGTAAACGTTCTTGGAGCTGCTAGACTTGTCTCCTCAAGTTGTCCATTTTGATATCTCGTGGGTCTCTTTCTGGAGCTGCTAGGGGTTGGTTAGCCTGAGCACAACGACCATGAACAGCCATAGAAATCAAGACTTGAGCAACCTTTGCGTTGATACCAATTTGATACTGGACAGAAATGGAGATAGAAAACAAGTACACAAATTCACACTCAAATGACAGATAGAATTTCACCACCCAAGAGATGACACCAAAGGGATATAGAACATCACCATCCAAAGGATTATAACAAGGGATACAAAACTAGAACACCCAATACACTAAGGCTCACACCAAAGCGATACAAAGATACAAGGAGAACTCTTATCTCAAAAGCCGAAGGCTGGTTTTTTAACACAATACTCTAGTCTAACCTACACTTGTACACACAAGTATTACATAAGCTTAGAACAACCCTGTAAGCATAGGATAAGCATCTAATGAAGTTAAACAAGTAATAATGGTAGAAAACAATCATTAATTTGTGGGGCAGCAGACAAGGGGACAAACAGCCTCCTTAATGCATATTCCCGAGAAGGCTGACCACTCCACTTCAAACGGTCATAACTTTTGGCATGCGACTCCAAATGATCTTAAACCTTTTTAGTTGGAAAGATAACATTCTAAACTTTGTTATGCCGAATACCCATTTAAATTAATAGGCAAATACTTGGTATGTTTTACTCGCAAGTGCACAAGATCAAATGATAGTATCGTAGGCAAATATGAGATCATTCCTACGAGGATTGGTAAATTATGTTTATAAGTAATTTCCTATTTAATTAATATATAAAACTCAATTGTCACAATTGAATTAAAATAAATAAATAAAATAAAAGATAAACTAAAAGTAAAAAGGATTAGGGTTTTGATATCCACCACTAATCAGACTAATTAAGATAACAATATGCCAATGAGCCAATCATACCGGTATATTTAATGTTTGCCAACCTAAAGGTATGGGTGTATTCTCCTTAAGCTATAGATTTCCCTAAGCAACGAATTAGGCATGGGTGTATACTCTAATTCTTTTCTTTCTTAAAGGATTTGGCATGGGTGTATACTAAGCTGTTCTTTAAGAAATCATAAATCTGTGGAAATAGACAAACACATGAGGCCTAGGGCTTGGGTGTATACTCCCGATTCCCCATGTTGATTAACCCAAGAACACGGTGTGGATTTCTTTTGTTACTCTTATTAAACCCAGGACTCGGTCATCCAAATTGATTTAATTAACTAGTCCATGCCACATGCATATGTTGATCAGGCAAACATATATGAGGAATTCAATAAAACATGAATTAATCAAGTTAAATACACCAAAATATAATTGTAGCAAACGCGCCAATATTGAAATCCTAAAAAGACATGATTATGGCTTCAATTTAGCCCCAATTAAAATATAAACTTCATAACAAAAATAAAAGGTGGAAGAGAAGAAGAATCCAAACTCCTCTTGATCTAGCCTTCAGTTCATTTCTAGAGCTTGTGCCTGTTTCTCCACACTTTTCCTAGAAGTTAAAATGTATATTTATAGGCCTAAAGAAATCCTAGAACCCCTAGTAAACCTAGCAAATTCGTAGGGTTTAGTCCTATTACAAGTGGGACTTGGAATACCCTAATATGGAAGGAAATGGAATTTTGGCCACAGTTGACTTTCTTTTCACGGACGGATGCACTCGATCGCAGCCGTGTGTGCTCAATCGCATAATTGCGATCAATCTCTAGTGTTGGGCGCTCGATCGAGGGTGCGATCGAGGATGCTACTTGTGCTCACGCCTTGCGCTCGTCTGATCCTTTTGCTTGTAGTGTGCTTGCTTGCAGGTGCCCTGTGATCGATCGCACTACTAGAGCCTCCAGCTTTTCCCAAATTTGCTCTTTAAGCCCAATACTTCCAAATTTGCTTCTTTTTCTTCCAAAGGCCTACAAAAACACAGAAAATACAAAAAGGAAATAAAATGGCATAAACTAACAACACTAAGGAATTAACACATATAAGTTTAAGAGCTAAAATATGAATATTTTGGCACTTAACATACCCCCAAACTTACATATTGCTAGTCCCTTAGCAATACGATACTAAAAACTAAACGGAAAAAACATAAAACAAAAAGATAAATCCATCTTTCGTGGGATGTACGATTGCGTTTAGCATATGCAACAAGCCTTTTAAACCCCTAGGAATTCCCTAGAGGACAAATGATGTCTCGTGAGGGTTTTTTAGGAATGTTACCCATAAGCATCATGCACAAGTTCATGTTATTCCAAAAATTTAAGTATCACTCAAAACCATGATTTTCATTCATTAGCAAGCTTAAAAGATAAACTTCATCTTCACAATGAATTGGAATTTTAAAGTCTAATCACTTACAAAAGACAGGTTAAGGCATCACAAGTTTGAAACAGTGTAAAGTGAACTAGCACACAAATATGAAGCTTCCAATTATTTCTAATGTGCAATGTCTCAATATCTCAAAGTTCACTAAAATCCTCATTAGAATGAATAACTATGGCATAACTTTCTTTCTTTCTTTTTTTTCTTCTTGGTCAGGCTGTGCAATGTTTAGTTCCCTTAAACTTTCTAATTGACCCATGTAACGAGTGTTAAGTCAATGACTCCCAAACCATATGGTTTTAAGGCATTAGGTGTAAAACACCCCTAAGGACTTACTAACTCGAGTAAAAAATTCTACAAAACCAAACTAACCATGACATTAACCAAATCAAAATTCTTCACCTTTTGACGTGAAACTCAATGCTTTGAGGTAAGAGGTCCAGTTACTTAATGAAAAGCTTATCAATGATCATTTTTCTTTTTTCTTTTTTTGATTATATTTTTTTTCCACAGACACACACACACACACACACACACACACACACACACACACATATATATATATATATATATGCACCAAAGTATCCATCTAATAGATCATCCAGTTTCATCCAAGACATAGAAACACACACATCAGACTTCATGTCATACCCCACAATTTATGTGCTAATGTGCTTGTGTAGATCAGATCGAACATGTGAATTCTTAACTGTCCTAAGCAAGTAACCAAACTGAAAAACTCAATTATCAGACCATGCGTTCAAAATTTTAAGCTCACCATTGAAATCAAATCACAATTCTTAAGATCAACAAAAATTTTAAGACAAATATGAACATGCATATTTTCAAAAATATAGGGACAAAGTGTGTGTAAAGTGTCTCCCATACCCCCAAACTTAAATTACACATTGTCCCCAATGTGTCTATAACATGGAAAAAATTTGCCCGGGATATGGACGAAATTGTCTGGACTAGCATGGCTCATAGCACACCCCCAAACTTGAATTGAAACACACTTGTCCTCGGGAGATGAGTAACTGGTTGGACAAAGGTATGGCTCGTAGCATACCCCCAAACTTGAATGTAGGAACACTTGTTCTTAGAATAAATAAATGAAACTCCAACCAAATACCAGTCAAGTGCAACACATTGTTGTATAAAAATAAGCAAAGAATTTGAATTGGACAACAATAAAAATAAAAATAAAACCTGGAAGGAGATCATGTATCCTAGCCTGATGGAGGACTCAAGTGCATAGAGCAAGCGTCATATGGAATGATAGCTAAATTCTGAGATTGACGACCCTGCATAAAAAATAAAAATAAAAAAAGAAAAAGAAAAAAGAAACCAATCATATTTGAAAATTACAGTAGCTTCAGTACTACTGGATGGAGGTGCGCTCGATCACAGGGGACATGCGGTCGATCGCAGTGGTACACTTTATTCCTCTAATTGGGTGCTCTGTCGCATTGCTGCAAACTAGAAATACAACATCTTAGTACTGCTGTCTGGCAATGGTGCGGTCGATCGCTAAGAATTTGCGCTCGATCGCACTGCCACATGGTAGCTCAAAGTTGCGAACATAAAACAGAGAAAAATTAAAACCACAAAATAAATAAATAAATAAATAAATAATAATAATAATAAAAACTAACAAAATTTAAAAACAGAAACAGAAAACAAAAGGCAACATAAAAGAAAACAGAAAACAAAAACAAAAACAAAAAAAATAAATAAATAAAAATAACAAAATAAAATAAAAATGAAAAATAAAAGCAAAATTAAAATCAGTAGCTTCAGTACTGCTGTCTGGCTGTGCACTCGATCGTAGTGCACTTGCGCTCGATCGCACAGCTCCCTTCGATCTTCCTAGAATGGGCGCTCAAGCGTACTGTCGCAAAGCATAAGCATATAGGGCTCACAGGCAGCAATGCGCTCGATCGCAGTGATACTACGCTCGATCGCACTGCAGCAAATTAAATCAGATTTGCGGACAGAAACAGAAACGAAAAACAAAACATAAAAATTAAACAACAATAAACTAAACAAAACAAAATAAAATTAAAAAAAAAAAAAACAAATAAACAAACAAACAAACAAAATTAAAAACTAAACAAAATAGAGAGAGAAAAAAATAATAAATAAATAAAAGAAACTAAATTAAATTAAAGGAAAAAAATTTCTAAACAAAATTTAACACAATCCCCGGCAACGGCGCCAAAAACTTGTTGAGCCAAATACCCACCTAAATTAATAGGCAAATACTTGGTAAGTTTTACTCGCAAGTGCACAAGATCAAACAATAGTATAGCAGGCAAATACGCACGAGGATTGGTAAATTATGTTTATAAGTAATTTCCTATTTAATTAATATATAAAACTCAATTGTCACGATTGAGTTAAAATAATGAAATAATATAAAAGATAAACTAAAACAAAAAAGGATTAGGGTTTTGATATCCACCACTAATCAGACTAATTAAGATAACAATATGCCAATGTGCTAATCATACTGGTATATTTAATGTTTGCCAACCAAAGGGCATGGGTGTATACTCCTTAAGCTATAGATTTCCCTAAGCAACGAATTAGGCATGGGTGTATACTCTAATTCTTTTATTTTTTAAGGGATTTAGCATGGATGTATACTAAGTTGTTCTTTAAGAAAGTATAAATCTGTGGAAATCGACAAACACATGAGCCTAGGGCATGGGTGTATACTCCCGGTTCCCCATGTTGATTAACCCAAGAACCTGGTGTGGATTTCTTTTGTTACTCTTATTAAACCCAAGACTCGGTCATCCAAATTGATTTAATTAACTAGTCCATACCACATGCATATGTTGATCAGGCAAACACTTATGAGGAATTCAATAAAATAGGAATTAATCAAGTCAAATACACCAAAATATAATTGTAGCAAAGGCGCCAATATTGAAATCCTAAGAAGACATGATTAGGGCTTCAATTTAGCCCCAATTAAAATATAAATTACATAACAAAAAGAAAAGGTGGAAGAGAAGAAAAACCCAAACTCCTCTTGATCTAACCTTCAGTTCCTTTCCAGAGCTTGTGCCTCTTTCTCCACACACTTTTCCTAGAAGCTAAAAGGTCTATTTATAGGCCTAAAGAAATCCTAGAACCCTTAGTAAACCTAAAAAATTCGTAGGGTTTAGTCCTATTACAAGTGGAACTTGGAATACCCTTATATGGAAAGAAAGAGAATTATGGCCGCAGCTGACTTGCTCTCACGCATGGGTGTGCTCGATCGCATAACTGCGATCGATCTCTGGTGTTGGGCGCTTGATTGCGGGTGCGATCGAGGATGCTGCTTGTGCGCACGAGCGCACGCCTTGTGCTCGTCTGATCCTTTTGCTTGTAGTGCGCTCGATCACAGGTGCCATGCGATCGTTCGCACTAACAAAGCCTCCAGCTTTTCCCAAATTTTCTCTTTAAGCCCAATACTTCTAGATTTGCTTCATTTTCTTCCAAAGGCCTACAAAAACACAAAAAATACAAAAATAAAATAAAATGGCATAAACTAACAACACTATGTAATTAACACATATAAGTTTAAGGGCTAAAATACGAATATTTTGGCACTTAACTAACTTCAAGTTAGACCTAGACACCTGTTCAAAATGATGAAGTAATGGACGGCTATGATGTTTTTGAACTCACTAGAACTCTCTAGACTGCATCAAGATTTCTTCAATATGGGCCTTGGCATTCTATTGGGCTTGTGGACTTATTTGGACTGAAGCTTGGGAAATTGTTAATGGACTCTTGTTGTACACACCTGTGTCATAATGTTCCCCAAATTACCATTTTTTAAACATTGTCAATATCCACCCCAAGGGTAGCAAAAAGATAAAATACCTTATATATTTTTGAATATGATAAAAATATTCCTATAAATTTGAAAAAAAAAATTAATTAATATTTTAAAAACCAAAAAAAAATAATAATAATAATTTATTTTTTTAAAAAAGGAAAAAAAATTTATTTTTTAAAACGAAAATTTTTATTTTTTTTAAACAAGATTTTTTATTTTAAAAGTTTATAAAATAAAAATAAAAACAAAAAAATTTCAACTTTTATTTAAAAAAAAATTAAAATTTTTAATTTTTTAATTTTTTTCTTGTAAAAAGGAATTTTTTTTTTATTTTTATATTTGGCCGACCGTTGGATTTTATTTTATTTTATTTTTTCAGTTTTAGGTTTTTTCTAGAAGTATTAGTGTTTTATTTTTTATTTTTTTTATTTTACTAAGGGTAGTTTCGTTATTGGGAGAACATTGACAATGTTTTGGTAGTTTTGAGAGGACATTGTTAGAATTGAAAGTTTGGTGGGAACATTGTCAATTAAGTGGTAGTTTGAGAGAGTATG
>NC_081547.1:13554441-13565026 GCF_901000735.1 Corylus avellana | reverse complement strand
GTTTTCCTATCACCCACAAGCAATATTCAATTACACGCATTTTGTGATGCAAATTGGGCACGATACAAAGACACTCGATGCTTAGTTACTATTACACAAACAAACGATAAAATGAAAATGCTCCTAAGGTGTGTTACAAAGTCACTTTCCTTAAGAAAATATTTGCCCCCACCAAAATTGGTATGCAATTGGGTTACAACAAATTTTTCTCTAGGATACAATGGAGCACAGAAACTTATATTATTTTAACTACGTTCTCCATAAACGAAATTAAAACCCGAAAGTACCCTCAGATTTTCTATCCCAATCAAAGACAAGAAAAAATAGATATTCAAATTTTAAAATTCAGATAAGGATATAAAGAGAATTGAATTATCAGAGACTAGTTAATTATCTCTAAAAACTTATCACATAATTTCAAATTTCGAAAATTTGAATTTTCGTAATGTAAACTATTATTCAACTGCTGTGAACTACTAATCCAAACAACCCATGCCATGTGCGTGTGCGTCTGGTGCTTAGCACCACACTATAACATACACTAGAGTGTACCCTAGCATAGCTCATTTAATAGCTTAAGTTTGTTGGGCCTTATAAATGCCAACAAACTCTTCTATCTTTCCAATGTGGGATAATGTTCATTCAATGCTCTTTAAAACCTTCAATTTAAAATATTCCCAAGACACAAAATAATATCACTCTCTCCATATATATATATATATATATATTTATTTATTTATTTATTTATTTTAAAAATATTTCAACAATCCCCCACCATTTTCAAAATCAAAGCAACTCGAGTAGAATAGGAAAACTCATGCATAAATAAAGGTGTCTTGAGGACTTGAATCTTCACTTAGTGATAATATGTTAAACCTAATCAGAATAACGTGGTAGATAAACTTTCAACCAGCTATCCTATTTAAGTAACCGGACATACCTCACACATGCTTTCTTTTCTCGTTCGGTATTTTCTTTTTAAGCCGACACGTGGATTGGCCTTGTGTCTATATCCTGGTTTCATGAGTGCTCTAGAGACAGACCCTAGTCTCAATGAAGGTGGCACCACCTCCGACACTCATATAGGTAGGCTCATTAGAAGTGTCCTGTAGCAAATACACTTCAACAAAACTATGTTATACACCTATTAAGAGCATAACACACAACCTCTTCTATAACATTACAGGTTCCAAATGCCTTAAACCAATATGCCTTGATTTTCCATTATAGATATGACTATAAGCTCGTGACAGAGTAGCCTGACTATCACAATGTAGTGATATAGGAGACATAGGTTTAGGCCATATAGGAATTTCTATTAATAAATTCCTCAACCATTTTACTTCTTTGCTACAAGAAGTCAATGCCACAAACTCAGCTGCCATGGTAGAGTTTGTTTCTTAGAACCCCTAGGAGATAGCCCTCCACCAAGGGTGAAAATCCACCTACTGGTTGATTTGCGATCATCATTATCCGTGATCCAACTAGTATCTGTATATCCTTCAAATACTGTTGTGCCAAATACTATCTAAATTAATAGATAATATTTAGTACGTTTTAATTCGCAAGTACATAAGATCAAAACAATAGTATAATGCAGCAAGTACAAGATTGATCCCACGGAGATTGTTGATTTTATTTAGAATTAATTAAAATATCAAAGTTGTCACGAAATTGATATTGATATGTTGAAAAGAAATAAAGATAAATAAAAGGTAAGGCTTTGATATCCACCACTAATCATGCTCAAATAATAAAATAATATGCCAATGCTCTAATCATATTATGAGTACTTAATGTTTGCCAACCGAAGGGCATGGGTGTATACTCATTAAGCTATTGCCTTCCCTAAACAATGAGTTAGGCATGGGTATATACTCTAACTCTTTCTTTCTTAAAGAATTTAGCATGGGTGTATACTAAGTTGTTCTTTAAGAAAGCATAAATCTATGAAAATCGACAAACACACGGAACCTAGGGCATGGGTGTATATTCCCGGTTTTCTATGTTGATTAACCCAAAAACTCGGGGTGAGATTCTTTTGTTACTCTATTAAACCTAGGACTCGATCATCCAAATTAATTTAATTAACTAATCCATACCACATGCATATGTTGATCAAACAAACGCATATGAGAAATTCAATAAAATAGGAATTAATCAAGTTAAGCATCACAATATGATTATCACAAAGGCGCCAATATTGAAATATTAAATAAACATAATTAGGACTTCAATCTAGCCCTACTAAGTAGTTTAGTTACACATAATAATAAATAAAGGGAAAAGAAAGAACCAAGAATCGCTCCTAGAAGTAGCCTCCAGATTCCCCTCTCCAAAGTTGTGTCTAAAGATCCCATTTCTAAGAGGCTTAGAGGTCTATTTATAAGTTTAAGAATACTCTAGAAAACCTAGAAACCCTCGTAAAATCGTAGGGTTTAGTCCTAGTGCAACTAGGACTAGAAAAACCCTAATATGGAAAGCAATATAAGTCTGGCCGCAGCTTCTAGAATTCTTCAGCGCTCGATCGCAGCCCGTGTGCACTCGATCGCACGAGTGCGATCGATCGTGTATCTTCTGCGCTCGATTGCAGATGCAATCGAGTCTTCTCTTGTGCGCATGAGCACACGCCTTGCTCTTCACAGCTGGACCTCTCTGGAAGTGTGCTCGATCACAGGTCCCTTGCGATCGATCGTACTACCAGAATGCTTTTTCTTGCTTCAAATCTTCTAGCTTTTTTCCAATTTTGTCCTTTAAGCCCGATACTTCCAGGAATGCTTTCTTTTCTTCCAAAAACCTATAAAACAAAGAAAATACAAAAAGAAAATAAAATAGCATAAACTAACAAAACTAAGGAATTAACAAATATAAGTTAAGGGCTAAAATATGAATATTTTGGCACTTATCAAATACCGTAAAATATCCATTGTACAATATACCATAATCCGTGGTCATTGTTAAATATTTAAGAATCCTGTGTACAACACTCCAATGAATATGACTAGGGTTATTAGTATATCTACTCATTTTACCCATTGCATATGCAATGTCAGGTCTAGTGCATGTCATTGCATTCGTCAAACAACCAATAACTCTAGCATATTCCAATTGATCTACTACTCACCAGTATTTGGATACAATTTCATGCTAGCATCAAAAGGTGTACTCACAGGTTTACAATCAAATTGATTAAACCTTTTAAGAACCTTTTCAACATAATGTGATTAATTAAGAATTAATCCATTCTCATTTCTTATAATTCTAATATCAAGAATTACATCAGCAATACCCAAGTCTTTCATGTCAAAGCTGGAAGACAAGAATATCTTGGTATTTTCAATGCTCTCACAATCAGTCCCAAAAATCAACTTGTCATCAACGTATAAACATATAATGACCCCTTGATTTTTATATAACTTACTATATACACACTTATCAAAATCATGGATTTTAAATCCATTTGCAATCACAACTTTATCAAACTTTTCATGCCACTGTTTGGGAGCTTGTTTAAGACCATAGAGGGATATAACCAATTTACAAACTTTTCGTTCTTGATTAGGCAAAACAAATCCCTCAGGTTGATGCATATAAATCTCTTCTTCTAGCTCATCATTTAAAAACGCAGTTTTAACATCCATTTGATGAATTTCAAAATTATAAATGGATGCTAATGCAATTAATGTTCTAATGGTAGCAATCCTAGCAACAGGAGCATGAGTATCAAAATAATCCAAACCTTTTTTTTTTTTTTTTGTTTAAAACCTTTAGCTACTAACCTTGCTTTGAATTTTTCTATGGTTTCTTCTACCTTCAATTTTCTCTTAAAAATCCATTTACAACCAATAGGTATGGAACTAGGGGGTAAATCTACTAGTATCCTCCCATTATAGAATCTGAAAGAACAATGAGGATCATGTTCTACCCCTAAATTGCCAAATAAATAAAATATGGAACTAAGCCATTCATCAAACACATAGCATGCACAATGGAATTAAAGCAACCTTAAATGCAAAGCAACTTATATAAGGAAAATAAATAGCTATGCTTAAGATTAAATCAACACAACAATAAAGAACATCCGCACAACCACAACACAAGATTTGTTGACGAAGTGGAAAACCCTTTGAACCCATCAAAGGGAAAACCCATTTCGGGGCAGCCAAACCCAGAAAATCACTATATGAAGATTCACAGTTACAGAATAGATGATATCCATACCCTTGAGCACCTCTAAACTTAGTAAGAACGACAAACCTCCCAGCTTGTCTCTATCGTGACCACCTTCATCCAGCGCATCTCCTTACCGACCATTTTGTTAGACTTATTTGCGGTTGAGTGATGTGTATGGTGTGGTTTGAAATCAAAAACAAAAACTCCAAATGGTGAAAAGCTTCAAGCTTTTTAGGAACTCCACTTGGTGCAAAAGTGGTGAAGCATGGAAAAAGGCTTGACAACCATCAAGAGGGGGAAAGCAAAGATGGCTTCCAACCTAATCCCTCTTGGATCAACATAAAGAGATAATCCACCTTCTCTGGAGACTCTCCCTTATTATTTTCGTTCTTGGAGGTCTAACCTTCTCAAATGGGCCTCATTTTCTTTATATACAAAGAGAAATGGCAAACTTGTCATAAAGCTGAAAAGTCATTTGGAGAGCCAAAACTAGTCTGGGTATTTTGGACATAAATTCTTCATCCGAGCTCCAAATGATGTACACTCAACCTCTCTAGAAAGCTATTTCCCAGATATACAACTTTACCTCGAATGAGTATCTTCAAATTCAGACGTTTGCCAAGTCAAAAATGGTTCTAAACTTTCTGCAGAAATTAGCTGTGTCCTAACGAGATTCAAACCCATTATGATGGGAATTTGGAAGTGACTCCCTGTTTTCTCATCACGTATCCCATTATGACGCCCAAATGACCTAATCACTTCCAAGTAATGCCCAATGGATGTCCGGGTGATGTCCAAGTACTGAAACAATGTAGAACACTTTTGTAAACACATCCAATGCTTTTTCAAGAGCAATGGGAAGATAAATCAAGGAAGAAAACCAAGATACCATGGAAACTATACCTCACGTCTTGACGTGCATCCAATGGAGACAAAATCCTTTTTCTCGTCTTAACGGGAAATGAACTGGTTCATGACGTGGAGAGTAAAATCAACTCAGCCTTGTTATGAGTTCGTCTTGACGAGGCATCTAACGAGGAACCAGGGAGTTCCTTCTATAGTTCCGTCACATTTCCGTCCTGACACCTATCTGACGAGAAAGCCAAGAGCTCTTCACTGTGTCCCATCATAAGCCCGTCTTGACGTGCCATATGACACATAGGCTGAGGCAATTCTCGAAGTCCCGTCACGAGCCTGTTATGACGCCCCATCTGAATTGAAGATAGGGAGCACTACCAAACATCCAATCACCCCAACGCTTGAGGAAGAATGAAAAATTACAAATATCATTAAATAAGGCCAAAATACACCTAACAGAATCCATCTCATCATTTATCACTTCTTTCCAAAATGCAAAATCTTGTGATTTCATAGCCTTTTCATACGTCAAAAAATCTGAATCTATATTAGGTGAGATCATCTTTTGTTTACAAGATGAATCTTTAGATCCTTCAACCAAATATACAATGAAATCTGGTCCAAAAGATTTTTCTTTTCTCATTCTTTTACTCCTTATTTCAAAGGGTTCACTTGGCTCGCCAGATTCATTGTTATTTCTAATAGGTTCCACCATCTTATCATTTATAGATGGAATTGATGTGGATCAATTTTCATAAAATTCTACATCTCTGGATTCTATAACAATATTTACCTCAACAGAATTATTAGGTTCAACAACTAAGAACCTATAACCTTGTTGTGATGAACATAACCCAAGAAAATACATTCAATGGTTTTTTGTCCAAATTTCCTGATTTTTTGTTCAGGTAATTTGACAATAGCCCTGCACCCTCATATCTTAAAATAATTAAAATCGGATTTTCTTTTCTTCCATAATTCATATGGGGTAACCTTGGATTTCTTTTATAGTACTCTATTTAATATATGGCACGTTGTAAAGAGCACTTCAACTAAAAAAAAACTTTTATTAAGTCCATAATTACAAAGCACGATGTTTACCATTTCAACTAAGGTTCTATTTTTTCTTTCAGCAACTCCATTTTGACGTGGATTATAAAGCATTGGATGTTTCATGAATAACACCTACATATTCACAATAGGAAGGAAAATAAAATTCTCCTCCTCTATCGGATCTAAGGGATTTAATTCTGACATCACATTGATTTTCCACTTCTGTTTTGTAAACTTTAAAATTTTCCAGAACTTCATCTTTTGAAAACGGAATATAAACATAGCAAAATTTCGAAAAAAGAAGGTTACAAAACATTTTCTTACCTCCTCTTGTAGGATTGCTATGAGTGTCACAAATATCACTATGCACAAGTTGCAATAATGTAGAAGATCTATCAATTTTTGGAAAGATTTCCCGGTAATCTTTGTTTTCAAACAAATTCTACATTTGTCAACCATATCATTCACGAAATGAGGAATCAAATTTAAAACAGACATATCATGCAATTTTCTAGTATTAACATGTCCTAATCTATCATGCCACAAAGAAATTGAGTTAATCATATAAGCAGAATTCACAACTTTATTAACCAAATTGAGTTTGAATATGCCCTGAAACAAATACCCCTTGCCAACAAAAACACCCCATTTGGTCAGCACAAACTAATCTGACTCAAAGACACTTAAATCCGAATTTATTAAGAATATCCCCAGACACAAGGTTCCTCCTAATGTCAAGAACATAATACACATCAGTAAGGGTAAGAACTTTCCCAGAAGTGAATTCCAAATTCACTATTCCTTTGCCTTTCACAACAGCAGTGGTGGAATTTTCTATGAAGAGAACACAGCCATCCTCCACTGCTTCAAAGGTCTTGAATAAACTCCTCTCCTTGCAGACATGCTTTGAAGCACATGAGTTAATCCACCACGAACCACCTTCTTCGACCATGAAGATCTCGAATATCATGGCCACAAACTATTTTGATTCAGAAGCCTGCTATTTCTTCTGCAAAAAACGACAATTCTTCTTGAAGTAGCCTTGTTTACCGCAATGATAGCAAGCGAATTTCGCTTTCTTATCATGGTTCTAGTTCTGGTTCTTGTTTTGGAAGCTCGTCCTCTTCTTCTGAAAGGGCTTTTTCTTCTAAAAGGGTTTCTTTGAAGAAGAACCTTCCTCCACCATATGCACTTTTGAGGATAGAAATCCTTGTTCTTCATTCCCTCTTATCTTCAATTCTTCCTCAATCTAAAAGTACTGGCCTAACTGATCAACAGTTATCTCCTCCTTTTTGTATTTCAGAATTTTCTTTTAATCTTTCCAGGAGAGAAGAAATTTGTCAATGATGGATGAGACAACAATTTCTTCATCCATCTTCATGTTATGCTGGCTATATTGACTCAAAATATGCAGAATTTCGTTAAATTATTCAACAATATCCCTAGCATCAACCATTCTATAATTCATAAATTTAGAGAATTTCTTACTTGTAGCATCTTCTAAAAGATACGTAGCCTCGAGTGCATCCTAGACATCTTTGGCCGTCGATTTGCTTTGGTAGATGTCGAACAGAGATTCCACCATAGCATTGCAGATATGACCCTCGCTGATGTAGTCGTCTTGCTCCCACTTCATCCTTGCCCGAGTCTCAAAAATCGTCTCGTTCTCATATGCAACAGGCTTTAGAGTTGTTAGCACGTAAGCCACCCTAATTCCAGCAAGGAGGAAATGCATCTTCTTCTGCCACCTCTTGAACAAAGGTCCATCAAACCTTTCGAGTTTGGTGAAATCCGCAACAAGTTCTTTAGGGATTGTGGTGCCATTGAAGCAAAAAACATTTCTTAAGATTGTTATACAAATAAAGGATAAAACGAAAATGCTACTAAAGTGTGTTACAAAGTCACTTTCCTTAAGAAAATATCTGCCCCTACCAAAATTTGTATGCAATTGGGTTACAGCAAATTTTTCTCTAGGATACAATGGAGCCCAGAAACTTCTGCTGTTTTAACTGCGTTCTTGTAACACCCCGTGGAAATCAATTAAATGATAATTGACTCCATGGTTCGTCTCCCAGCCTACATCCCTCACTGGACAAAACTCATGGATCATTATCTCTCCTAAATGAGAGAATAGAGCGGAAGACTTTAAACCACACAATAACTAAATTCCACAAGTATAATCACCAGAGTAGAGATAAAACATCATATCATAAATAACTTATCAAACGTATGGTCAAAGACTGATCATCAAAATAAACATATTATAGCCCCAAATCATTGTCTGAAAATAAGATAGCAATATCAACGCTGATAAGCGCTGAATGATGCACATTCAAGCCCATTAACTTGCATATGTTAATTCCTTAGCATTGTTATTTGTTTGATTTTTGTTTTATTTTTGCGTTTCAGGTTTTAATTGGTAAACCATTGAAAATTGGGCTTAAAAGGCAATACTGGACACATTCTGGTACCACGATCGAGCGCAGCTGCATTAGGGATCAAGCATGCATGCGCTCGAGCGCATGCAGTCCAGGATCGAGCATACCTGTGCTCTAGCTCACACGGGCGTACAGTGCACGACAAGAATCCATTTACAGCTTGGAATTGGTTTTCAATTTCCCAATTGGACTGGAAGACTGACCTCTGGTTTTCCTAGGGTTTCTAGGGTTTTTAGGGTTCTCCTAATCCCTATAAATAGGCCTCTAAACATTGCAAACCGACACACAACTTCCCAGAGCTAGAAATCAGAAATTTGTCTTTGGAGCTTAGAAGATCATGAGCGACTAAAACCCTTCATGGGGTATTGATGTAACCATATCCAAGCACAATGGTTTGAATGTATTTAATTTATAGATTTTCAATTTATGCATGTTGGTTGTATAATTATGAGAATTGCTACAAGTTGATTTTGTTCTGAACGTTTAATGCAATTGTTCTTAAATTTCAAATTCAATATGAGTGAAATTCTTATCTTGTCTTAGAAAGTATTTTTACTCTTATTGAACTCAAATCATTCTTATTTTCTATGATCATAGGAATGATGATTATACAACGGTTTTTAATTGACATATGATTAATAGGATTAGATAGGCCATACCTAGGGAAGACAGATTGTACTACACCCTAGTTTAGTGTAATTTAGGTAGACGGTCTGTGCAAACCAAATATGGGTTATACTATTACATTAGTTGTATGAAACTTATTTAAGAATTAGATAATTTATACTTAGGGAAGACGGGTCGTGCCGCAACTTAGTGGTTTGGTGGACAGTCCGTGCCAACCGAAGATTGATTATCCTAATTCTTTAATAAGATATTTTCTTGTTTGTTTATAGCATGCATAGAATGAATTTCTTGGATTAAATATGGTTAACCATTGATGTGCGAATAGTGGTGAAGTTACTACCCTACTCTCTCTCTCTCTCTCTCTCATAGTTCACTTTCTCTTTTGTGTTTATTTTATGCTTTTAAATTTACACAAATCAAATCAATTTTCTTTACATTAAGTTAATTTTTAATTCTCATAAATTTGATATCTAAACCCCTGCAGTCTTTGAGGTTCGACATCCTCAATATAGCCCTATCCTACGGAATTCGTTCTATTGTGAGTGGTAATTTTATAATTGATATTTTTGGTCACATAAATACCACATCAATTTTTGGCGCCGTTGCTGGGGATCGAACTCGAGTCACCCACGTGACAGGTAGGAATACTTACCATCCAACCCAGGGGCCGCTTAACGGTTTCATTATCAAGTTTTAAAGAATTAATTTTAGATTAATTACTATTTTTCTTTGATTTCTAATCTTAGTTTTGTTTTTGTTGTTTTTTTTTTTTTTTTATCATCACTCAGGTACGTAGCTGCCCTTCCCTATGACTACGATCAAGCGCAATCGTGCGCAAGTACGCACTCCAGCAGGAATTCAGCAAGCTGCGCTCGAGCCCTCAACTCCTGCGCTCGCACTCCACATGCGGCAGTACGCTCGAGCACACCCTGCAATGAGATCGAGCGCATCAGTAGCAGTCTGCATCCAAATTCCAACGCACCTAAAGGCCGTTTGTGAGCTTTACTTCTCTGTCTTAGTGTGTTTTTATTTTCTGTTTTTGTTTCCATTTCTATATTTATTTTTAGTTTATGTTAGGTCGCCGTTCTTTGTCTTTTCCATTAATTCCTTGCGACCTCGAACTTGAACGCACTCTTTGAGAAACTAGAACCAAAAGGAATTCTAATTTGCTAGAAGAGCCTTCCACTGAGACCATGGGTGACGGTAACCCTGTGGCTTTGAGAGATTACTATCTCCCTACCACATACACTACCCCCCTCATGTCTCAGGCTGCCGAACGCCACGGCAACCCACTATGAGATCAAGCCTAGCACCATACGAAGTTTACCATCCTTTCTAGGGCTTAGCACTGAAAACCCTTACAACTTCCTCAATGAATTTCTCGCAATCTGTTCCACTGTTAAATTGACTGGATTCATTGAGGATGCCCTAAGGAT
>NC_081547.1:13548028-13554341 GCF_901000735.1 Corylus avellana | reverse complement strand
TCCATTACCATTCATTGACCAAATGCTAGAAAGATTAGCTGGCCATAGCCACTACTGTTTTTTGGATGGTTATAGTGGTTACAATCAAATTGCAATAACACCAGAGGATCAGGTAAAGACCACCTTCACATGTCCTTTTGGCACATTCGCCTACAAAAGGATGCCATTTGGTTTTTGCAATGCCCCAGCTACATTCCAGAGATGCATGATGAGCATTTTTTCAGACATGGTAGAAAAAACCATTAAGGTCTTTATGGATGACTTTAGCATTTTTGGGTCTAGTTTTGATGAATGTCTCCACCATTTGAAGAATGTTCTCAAGCGGTGTGAAGAATGCAACCTAGTACTAAATTGGGAAAAATGTCACTTCATGGTTGAACAAGGAATTGTATTGGGTCATGCTATTTCAAGCAAGGGCATAGAAGTGGATAAGGCCAAGATAGAAATCATCTCCAAACTTCCCCCACCTCTGACAGTCAAGGGGGAAAGGAGTTTTCTTGGGCATGCCGGGTTCTATAGAAGGTTTATCAAGGATTTCTCAAAGATCTCTAGACCCTTCTGTACATTGCTTGGGAAGGAAGCAAAGTTTGACTGGACCAAAGAATGCATGACGGCTTTCAACACATTAAAAATGCTTCTCACCTCTGCACCAATTATGCGAGCACCGGATTGGAGCTTACCCTTTGAACTCATGTGTGATGCCAGTGACTTTGCCGTGGGAGCCGTTTTGGGTCAAAGGATCAATAAGGTACCTCATGCCATTTATTATGCCTCTAGAACATTAAATGATGCCCAGCTGAATTATTCCACTACTGAGAAAGAATTATTAGCTGTCATATTTGCTTTAGAAAAGTTCAGGTCATACCTAATTGGGTCTAAGGTTATTGTATTCACTGATCATGCTGCATTGAGATATTTGTTTACCAAGAAAGATGCCAAACCACGACTGATCAGATGGGTATTACTACTACAAGAATTTGACCTTGAAATTAGAGACAAGAAAGGTAGTGAGAACGTGGTGGCAGATCACTTATCCAGATTACTCCATGAGGAGGAAGAAGATGAGCTCCCACTAAATGAAAATTTTCCAGATGAACAGTTGTTTGCAGTTGATATCCAACTCTCATGGTATGCAGATATAGTAAATTACATCACTGCCAAGGTTTTTCCTCCAGATATGTCTAGCCAAGAAAGGAAGCGGTTAAAATCTACAGCTAGACAATACCATTGGGATGACCCCTATCTATTCAAATTCTGCCCTGATCAAATCATTAGAAGATGTGTCCCAGAAGATGAGCACTTGAGTATTTTGTAGCACTGTCACCAGTTTGCTTGTGGTGGACAGTTTAGGGCCGAAAGAACAGCATTTAAGGTATTACAATCTGGGTTTTATTGGCCTAATATGTTTAAAGACGCTTTCTTGTTTTGCAGCTCTTGTGATAAATGCCAACGGACAGGTAACATCTCATTTAGAAATCAAATGCCATTGCAAAATATTCAGGTTGTAGAACTCTTCGATGTGTGGGGTATTGACTTCATGGGACCATTTCCTAATTCATTTGGCTATTTATATATTCTTGTGGGTGTGCATTATGTGTCTAAATGGGTCGAAGCTGTCCCCTCAAGGACTAATGATCACAGAGTGGTTGTGAAGTTTCTGCAGGAAAATATCTTTGCCAGATTTGGAACACCCAGGGCAATCATTATTGATGGGGGAAGCCACTTTAACAACTATGCTTTTACTTCTGTGACGAAGAAATATGGCATCACTCATAAGGTTGGCACTCCATATCATCCCCAAACCAGTGGCCAGGTGGAGATCAACAATAGAGAAATCAAAGGCATCCTTGAAAGGACAATAAACCCCAATAGAAAGGATTGGTCACTACGCTTGAACGATGCACTATGGGCTTACAGGACTGCCTACAAGACACCGATCGGCATGTCTCCATATCGATTGGTTTTTGGGAAAGCATGTCATCTACCAGTAGAATTGGAACACAAAGCGTATTGGGCCATCAGGAAGTTTAACTTCGATATGAAGCAAGCTGGCGACACGAGGAAGCTCCAACTAAACGAACTGGAGGAATTAAGGCGTGATGCATATGAGAATGCCAAACTCTACAAAGATAGAACCAAAGCATATCATGACAAACAACTCATTAGGAAGGAGTTTCAAGTAGGACAAAAGGTTTTGCTGTATAATTCAAGATTGAAACTCTTCCCTGGAAAGCTTAAATCAAGATGGTCTGGGCCCTGCATTGTCACCCAAATATTCCCTCCTGGAGCCTTGGAAATTCACGACCCCCAAACCAACCAATCATTCAAGGTCAATGTACACAGAGTCAAGCCATATCTTGAAGTGAATTTCATACCAAGAGATGAAGATTTCGCACTCCAAAATGGAGCATCCACTTCTGGACCACATTGAGAGAGGACCACAGTCTGGCTGAAGACGTAAAACTTAGCGCTCATGGGAGGCACCCCATAGCATATCATTTTCTTTTTATTGTTAAATTATATTTTGTTTCATTGTGTTTAGCATTTTTGCCGTTTTTAGTTTTATGTTTTCCATTCTGTTACTGTGACCGATCGCACCACACATGCAATCGAGTGCAGGTCTCCATCTGTGAGGTTACTGCACTCTGTTAATGCGATCGAACGCACAACATGTGCGATCGAGCTCACTTGGCAGCATCTCCTAGTTATTTTTATTATTCTCTTCATGTTCTATTTTTATTTTAGTTTGTTTCTTTTTACTTGTTTATGTGTTTTAGTATTTTGCAGGAACAAGTGTGCTTAAATTCAAGTTTGGGGGCGTGCTATGAGCCATGCTTTTCAAGCTAATGTCGACCATCTTCCGGGTACACTCTTTCCTTTACTTAGACACATTGGGGACAATGTGTCATTTAAGTTTGGGGGTATGGGAGACACCTTACACACACTTTGTCCCAACTTCATGTTATTTGTTTTGTGTGTTTGTTAAAAAAAAAAAAAAATTATATATATATATATATATATATATATATATATATATGCATGTTCATGTTTGGTTAATCTTAAAAATTGTGATTTGATTTTATCAGTGAGCTTAAAATTTTGAACACATGATCTAATAATTAAGTTTTTCAATTTGGTTACTTGCTTAGGACAGTTGAGAATTCACATGTTTGATCTGATCTTACACAAGCACATTAGCACATAATTTGTGGGGTATGACATGAAAGTTTAATATGTATGTTTCTCTATCTTAAGTGAAACTGAATGATCTATTAAATGGATACCTTGATCATTGATAAGCTTTTCACTGAGTAACTGGACCTCTTGTCTCAAAGCATTGAGTGTTCACGTTAAAAGGTGAAAAATTTTGATTTGGTTAATGTCATGGTTAGTTTGGTTTCATAGCCTTTTTGACTCGAGTTAGTAGGTCCTTAGGGGTGTCTCTACACCTAATGCCCAAAAACCATCTGGTTTGGGAGTCATTGACTTAACACTCGTTACATGGGTCAATTAGAAAGCTTAAGGGAATCAAGCATTGCACAATCTGACAATGAAAGAAGAAGAAAAAGAAAAATATGTCATTGTTGTCCATTCTAATAGGGATTTCAGTGAACGTTGAGTTTTTGAGACATTGCACATTAGAAACAATTGGAAGCTTCATATTTATGTGCTAGTTCACTTTACCCTATTTTCAAACTTGTGATGTCTTAGCATGTCTTTTGTGAGTAATTAAATTTTAAAATTTCAATTCATTGTGAAGATGGAGTTTATCTTTTTAAGCTTGCTAATGAATGAGAATCATGGTTTTGAGTGATACTCTAAGTTTGGGATGACATGAACTCTTGCATGATGTTTGTGGGTAACATTTCTGGAAAACCCTCACGAGAGTTCACTCGTCCACTAGGGAATTCCCAGTGGTTTAAAAGGCTTGTTGCATATGCTAAATACAATCATACATTCCACAAAAGATGGATTTATCTTTTGTTTTCTGTTTTCCATTCCTGTTTTTAGTTTTGTATTGCTAAAGGACTAGCAATATGTAAGTTTAGGGGTGTCACAAGTGCTAAAATATTCATATTTTCAACCCTTATGTTGCATGTTTTGATCCTTTGGTTTTGGTTAATTAGGCCATTTTACTTCCTTTTTGTGTTTTTCATGATTTTACAAGCTTTTGGAAGAAAATGAAGAAAAACTAGGAGATTTGGGTTCAAAAATGAGAAGATGGAAATTTGGAACTCCCTGGTACTGCGATCAATCGCAGAGTACCTGCAATCGAGCGCAACATCAGAGAAGACACTGCACGAGCTAGGCCAAGAGCGATCGAGCGCAGGCCAAAAGAGGCATCGATCGCAGACATGCGTTCGAGCGCACACGGGCTGCGATCGAGCGCACCCGTGCGCAGGAGACATCCCAAGTGGCGGCTACAATGTCCCTATTTCCATATTAGAGTTTTTCCAACTCCAAATTGTAATAGGATTGAAACCCTACGAAATCCCTAGAGTTTACTACTTTTCGAGGGACTTCTAAAGCCTATAAATACACTCTTAAGCCTTTAGAATAAGGAGGCTTGGAGGAAGAAGAGGATAGGAGCTCTCAAGTTCAAGTCTCGGGTTTATTCTTTTCCTTCTTTTTATTTTATGAAGATGTTTAACATCAATTATATGTGTAGCAAATTTACTTAGTAGGGCTAGATTGAAGCCCTAGTTATGTTAAATTAATATTTCAATATTGGCGCCTTGTGATGATCATGTTGTGCTATTTAACTTGATTAATACATGTTTACATGAATTCCTCATATGTGTATGCCTGATGAACTTGTGCATGTGGTATGGACTTATTAGTTAGATCAATTTGGATGACCGAGTCCTGGGTTTAACATAAGTAACAAGAGATATCCACACCGGATTCTTAGGTTAATCAACATAGGGAACCGGGAGTATGTATCCATGCCCTAGGCCTTGTGTGTTTGTCGATTTCCATAGAACATATGCTTTTCTAAAGAACAACTTAGTATAGACCATGCTAAATCCTTTAGGAAAGAGAAGAGTTAGAGCATGGACCAAGTGCCTAATTTGTTGCGTAGGGAAATCAATAGCTTAAGGAATTAGGGTTTAACCCTTAGGTTGGCAAACATTAAATATGCATAACTTGATCAAAGCATTGGCAAATTGATATACTAGCTTAACATAATTAGTGGTGGATATCAAAGCCTTACCCTTTATTATCATCTCATCAACAATCAATTTCAGTTTGCTTTTGCTTAAGGAATTTATTTTTAAACATAAATTCAGCAATCCTCGTGGGAATGATCATGTACTTGCACCCTATACCACCATGTTGACCTTGTGCACTTGCGGGTAAAACGTACAATTATTTACCTATTAATTTAGGCATATTTTTGCACACCACTTAGCATTGTTATTTGTTTGATTTTTGTTTTATTTTTGCGTTTCAGGTTTTAATTGGAAAACCATTGAAAATTGGGCTTAAAAGGCAAAACTGGACACATTCTTGTACCACGATCGAGCGCAGCTGCATTAGGGATCAAGTGTGCATGCGCTCGAGCGCATGCAGTCTAGGATCGAGCATACCTGTGCTATAGCGCACACGGGCGTACAGTTCACGACAAGAATCCATTTACAGCTTGGAATTGGTTTTCAATCTCCTAATTGGACTGGAAGACTGACCTCTGGTTTTCCTAGGGTTTCTAGGGTTTTTAGGGTTCTTCTAATCCTTATAAATAGGCCTCTAAACATTGCAAACAGACACACAGCTTCCTAGAGCTAGAAATCAGAAATTTGTCTGTGGAGCTTAGAAGATCATGAGCGGCTAAAACCCTTCATGGGGTATTGATGTAACTCTATCCAAGCACAATGGTTTGATTGTATTTAATTTATAGATTTTTAATTTATGCATGTTGGTTGTATAATTATGAGAATTGCTACAGTTTGATTTTGTTCTTAACGTTTAATGCAATTGTTCTTAAATTCCAAATTCAATATGAGTGAATTCTTATCTTGTCTTAGCAAGTATTTTTACTTTTATTGAACTCAAATCATTCTTATTTTCTGTGATCATAGGAATGATGATTATACAATGGTTTTTAATTGACATATGATTAATTGAATTTGATAAGCCATACCTAGGGAGGACATATTGTACTACGCCCTAGTTTAGTGTAATTTAGGTAGACGGTCTATGCCAACCAAAGATGGGTTATACTATTCCATTAATTGTATGAAACTTATTTAAGAATTAGATAATTTATAGGGTAAAGTCCACATACCCTTCTCAAACTACCACCTAATTGACA
>NC_081547.1:13547732-13547998 GCF_901000735.1 Corylus avellana | reverse complement strand
TTAAACAAAACTTTTTTATTTTTTTTTTTAAAACAAAAATTTTTATTTAAAAAAAAAAAACTATTTTTTATTTGGTTTTAAAAAACAAAAAAATTCATTTTTTTTAAACGTAAATTTTTATTTAAATAAAATTATAGAACAAAAAAAAAAACTAAATTTTTTAATTTTTTTCTTATAAAATTGATTTAAAAAAAAAATTTGGCCAACGTTTGGATTTTTTTTTTTTTTTGTTAGTTTTAGGTTTTTTCTAGAAGTTTTAGTTTTTT
>NC_081547.1:13537914-13547708 GCF_901000735.1 Corylus avellana | reverse complement strand
TGAGGGTAATTTTGTCATTGGGAGGAACATTAACAATTTTTGGTAATTTGGGGGGGACATTGTCACAATTGAAAGTTTGGGGGGGACATTGTCAATTGAGTAGTAGCTTGAGGGGGCTATGTGGACTTTCCCCTAATTTATACTTAAAGAAGACAGGTCGTACCGCATCTTAGTGGTTAGGTGGACGGTCTGTGCCAACCGAAGATAGATTATCCTAATTCTTTAATAAGATATTTTCTTGTTTATTTATAGCATGCATAGAATGAATTTCTTGGATTAAATATGGTTAACCATTGATGTGCGAATAGTGGTGAAGTTACTACCCTACTCTCTCTCTCATAGTTCACTTTCTCTTTTGTGTTTATTTTGTGCTTTTAAATTTACACAAATCAAATCAATTTTCTTTACATTAAGTTAATTTTTAATTCTCATAAATTTGATAACTAAACCCCTGCAGTCTTTGAAGTTCGACACCCTCAATATAGCCCTATCCTACGGGATTCGTCCTATTGTGAGTGGTAATTTTATAATTGATATTTTTGGTCACATAAATACCACATCAATTTTTGGCGCCGTTGCAGGGGATCGAACCCGAGTCACCCACGTGACAGGCAGGAATACTTACCATCGAACCCAGGGGCTGCTTAACGGTTTCATTATCATGTTTTAAAGAATTAATTTTAGATTAATTACTGTTTTTCTTTGATTTCTAATCTTAGTTTTGTTTTTGTTGTTGTTGTTTTTTTTTTTTTTTTTTTATCATCACTCTGGTACGTAGCTGCCCTTCCCTATGATTGCGATCGAGCGCAGAACGAGTGCAATTGTGCGCAAGTACGCACTCCAGCAGGAATTCAGCAAGCTGCGCTCAAGCCCTCAACTCCTGCACTCGCACTCCACCTGCGGCAATACGCTCGAGCACACCTAGCAATGAGATCGAGCGCATCAGTAGCAGTCTACATCCAAATTCCAACGCACCTAAAGGCCGTTTGTGAGCTTTACTTCTCTGTCTTAGTGTGTTTTTATTTTCTGTTTTTGTTTCCATTTCTATTTTTATTTTTAGTTTATGTTAGGTCGCCGTTCTTTGTCTTTTCCATTAATTCCTTGCGACCTCGAACTTGAACGCACTCTTTGACAAACTAGAACCGAAAGGAATTCTAATTTGCTAGAAGAGCCTTCCACTGAGACCATGGGTGACAGTAAGCCTGTGGCTTTGAGAGATCACTCTCTCCCTACCACATACACTACCCCCCTCATGTCTCAGGCTGTCGAACGTCACGGCAGCCCACTATAAGATCAAGCCTAGCACCATACGAAGTTTACCATCCTTTCTAGGGCTTAGCATGGAAAACCCTTACGACTTCCTCAATGAATTTCCCGCAATCTGTTCTACTGTTAAATTGATTGGATTCATTGAGGATGCCCTAAGGATGCGTCTCTTTCCTTTCTAACTCAAGGAAAGAGCCAAACATTGGTTCCATTCTTAAAACCGAACTCCATTACTTCTTGGGCTCAATTGCAACAAGAATTTCTTAAGAAATATTTTTCCATAGGAAAAACCAATGACATTAGGAGAGCTATCACTAGAATCTCCCAATATGAGGGAGAACAATTGCATGAGACCTGGGATAGGCTGAAAAACTTGCTTAGAGCATGCCCGCACCACGCTGTCCTGAAATGGTAGCAAGTGAAAAACTTCTATGATGGCCTGACTGAGCCTAATAGATAGATGGTAGATGCATCCCGTGGGGTGACATTCATGATGAAAAGTGACGATGAGGCATGAACTTTGTTTGAAAACCTAAGTAATAATTCTGTCCAGCATGTTTCTACTAGACATAAGGCACCTGCACTCAAGGCACCTGCACCCAAGGTCTTTTTGAAGTAGGACATTCTTCGGATGTCACTACCTAAGTTGTCGATGCTATCACTAAGAGACTAGATCAATTGTTGGTTGCTGGTATTGCTCCTAATTCTGCGCACATGCACACACAACCTGAACCATGCTCATTTTGTTGTAGTCCTATACACCATATAAATGATTGCCCTACCGTTGGAAATTATGCTGATGTTTCTAATGAGCAGGTTAATGCATTTTTTTCACAACCGGGTAATGATCCATATTCTAACACCTAAAACTCGGGGTGGAGAAATCATCCCAACTTCTCATGGAAGACTCCAGCTCCAGGCAACTTAGCCCTAGGACTGCACAATCAAGCTCAATCCAATAGGCAGTCCTACCAACCTCCTTCCACATACCGGCCTCCACAGCAGCAATAACAGGCAGCACCATCTCCTCGATCAGATTCTGACTTCCAAGATCAAATGTTGAAAACTTAAGATCAGATGTTGAAAATTGTGAGCGAGATAAGTCAAACTGTGAAATCTTAATAGGAGATAGTGAACTCACACTCTCAAGCCGTTTCCAAGTTAGAGGCTCAAGTGGGACAAATAGCTAATACCCTCAACAGGAGGGACAAAGGGAAGTTTCCAAGTCAACCGATGGTAAATCCTAAGGGACACTACATGGTCGATGAGGGTACTTCATATCACCAGCAAGGTCAAGCCATCACCACATTGCGAAGCGGAAAACTGGTCGACAATCATGTGGAGGAGAAAAAGGATGAGCAAACGGAGGTTGGACAGAATCTGCAGAGGGATAAAGGTAAGAAAGTAAGCAATGAGGCTTCTTCATCAACTGCTCCCACTTTAGAGACACCATATGAGCCCCGGGCCCCATTCCCAAAACGTCTCAAGGCACCTTCCCACTTTGGGAAGCAAGGGGAGAAAATACAAGATATGATGGAGGTCTTCAAACAGGTAAAAATCAACCTCCCACTCCTTGATGCCATCAAGCAAGTGCTTGCCTATGCCAAATTCAAGGACTTTTGTACTTAAAAAAGGAAAAATAGAAATCACATTCCCAAGAAAGTCCTTACTAAGCACATGAGTTCCCTGATTCAGAACAACACTCCTCCGAAGTTCAAGGACCCCAGAGCTCCTACAATTTCATGTGTTATCGGACATCAGGATTTGATAAAGCACTCCTAGATCTGGGAGATGGTGTGAATCTACTTCCATATTTCGTGTATCAACAACTAGGTCTAGGGGAACTAAAGCCCACCACAATGATTCTGCAGCTGGCTAATCGGTCTATTAAGAAGCCCAGAGGGATAGTCGAAGATATCATCATCAGGGTGGATAATTTTTTCTTCCAATTGGACTTCATCGTGCTTGACACCGAGCCCGTTCCCAATCCTGAGAAGTTGATTCCAGTCATCCTCGGGCATCCTTTCTTAACCATGACCAATGCATGCATCAACTGCCAAACTGGAGTCATGAAGATCTCATTTGAAAATATAAGGGTTAGGCTAAATATCTTCACTGCATTCCAGCATGCCCCTGATCGGAATGAGTGTTTCTTTTTGGACAGCATTGAAGAATATGTAGAAGATTCACTCCCTAATCTGTTGACCAAGGATCCATTGGAAGCTTGCTTGACCCACTTTAGCTTTGAAGATTTTGACACCAACTAATACATTAAGGAGGTCCATGATTTTCTAGAGACAGCAGCAAGTGTAGACTTTCATCCTTGGAAAGTACTGAAGGAGTCCCTACCTCTGACATCAAGCACTCCTCCCGTTCCTTCTCTTGAGTCTCCACCAAAGCTTGAGTTGAGGCCACTGCCAAACAAGCTCAAGTATGCCTTCCTTGGATCTAACAACACCTTTCCTGTCATCATTGCTTCAGATCTACAAAAGGACCAAGAGGACAGTTTGTTAGAAGTGTTGAAGAAGCATAAAGAAGCCATTGGGTGGACTGTAGCAAATTTAAAAGGTATCGACCCATCTATATGTATGCACCGGATCCATTTAGAAGAAGATGCTCGACCCTCCCCTGAGGCACAGCGTCGACTGAATCCCAACATGAAAGAAGTCGTGATGAAAGAGGTGGTCAAGTTACTTGATGTAGGCATCATCTACCCCATCTCAGATAGCAAGTGGATGAGCCCCACTCAGGTGGTTCCAAAGAAGTCCAGCATCACAGTAGTAAAAAACTCAGCTGGAGAGTTGATTCTCCAACGTACAACCACTAGATGGCGCATTTGCATTGACTACCTAAAGCTCAACTCCCATACCCGAAAGGATCATTTCCCACTCCCATTCATTGATCAAATCCTGGAGCGTCTTGCTAGCCAGAGCTACTATTGTTTCTTAGATGGCTATTCTGAATATAATCAGGTAGCTGTTGATTCCCAATACCAAGAGAAGATGACTTTCACATGTCCCTTCGGCACCTTTGCTTAGAGACGCATGCCCTTTGGACTATGCAATGCTCTTGCTACCTTCCAGAGATGTATGATGTCGATCTTCTCCGACATTGTAGAAAAGTTTTTGGAGGTATTTATGGATGACTTTTCTGTTTTTGGTTCCTCTTTTGATAAATGTCTCCATAATCTGCCACTTGTGCTTCAACGTTGCAAAGAGACTAACCTGATTTTAAGTTGGGAGAAGAGTCATTTCATGGTGCAAGAGGGTATAGTCTTGGGCCACATAGTGTAGAAAAGAGGAATTAAGGTGGACCAGGCGAAAGTTGAGTTGATTGAAAATCTACCGGCACCTAATTTGGTGAAGCAGATTCGTTCTTTCCTTGGGCATGTCGGCTTTTATCGACGTTTCATCAAGGATTTCAGTAAAATTTCAAGGCCCTTGTGTAATTTGCTTGCCAAGGACACTCCTTTCCACTTTGATGAAGCATGTCAAGAGGCATTCCAAAAGGTCCGGTCTCTGCTATCTTTTGCTCCCATCATGAAGCCTCCGGATTGGTCTTTGCCATTTGAAATCATGTGTGATGCATCTGATTATGCTGTGGGTGCAGTCTTGGGACAGTGTGTAGGCAAGCTCCCTCACGTCATCTATTATGCCAGTAAGACTCTAATGGATGCTCAAGTCAATTACACAATAATGGAAAAGGAGCTACTAGTCGTTGTCTTTGCCTTGGACAAATTCCACTCATATCTTCTAGGATTCATGGTAATCATCTACTCTGACCATGCTGCTCTATGACATTTGCTGGCAAAGAAGGAAACAAAGCCTCGATTGATTGGATGGATATTGCTTCTACAAGAGTTTGACATCGAGATACAGGACAAGAAGGGCACAGAGAATGTCGTCGCCGACTACCTGTCACGGATTCTGTTTGAGACACCTCAACCTGTTCCAATTCATGATTCCTTCTCAGATGAGCAACTGTTAAAGATCACTCCAAGAGAACCACCTTGGTATGTAGACATTGTCAATTATTTAGCCACAAGTCGGATTCCTTCTCATTGGTCCAAGCAAGACAAGGACCGTTTCTTCGAGCAAGTCCGATTCTATTTTTGGGAAGATCCGGAGTTATTTAAGTACTGTGTTGATCAGATCATCCAACGCTACGTCCCTGAGAGCGAATTCCATAGTATTCTCACATTTTGTCATTCTTTAGCTTGTGGAGGACACTTCAATGCCAAGAAGACTGCAGCCAAGGTCTTACAAAGTGATTCACATGGCCAACCTTGTTCAAAGATGCCTATGACTTTTGTCGGGCTTGTGAGAGATGCCAACGCCTAGGAGCCATGTCTCGGAGGGATATGATGCCACTGAACCCCTTCCTCATTGTTGAAATTTTTGATGTTTGGGGTATTGACTTCATGGGACCCTTCCCATCATCTTCTGGGTATGAGTATATTTTGGTAAGGGTAGATTAGGTCTCAAAGTGGGTAGAAACCATGGCCACCAAGACCAATGATCACAAGGTCGTGGTAAAAGTCATCCAAGCACCACCATTTTTAGTAGATTTGGTACTCCCCGGGCCATCATCAGTGACGGAGGTAAGCACTTTTGCAACTGGTTTCTTAAAACCCTACTTCTCAAGTACTCTATCACACACAAGGTAGTCACTTCCTACCATCCTCAGACTAGTGGCCAAGTGGAAGTTTCCAATAGGGAGATCAAGCACATTTTAGAGAAGACGGTTAGGCCAGATCGCAAGGATTGGTCCTTGCGCCTCAATGATGCACTATGGGCCTACCGCACAACTTACAAAACAACGATTTGAATGTCAACATACAGGATTATTTATGGCAAGGCATGTCACCTCCCTATGGAATTAGAACACAAGGCTTTGTGGGCAATCAAGCAGTTCAACTTTGACATGCAAGAAGCCGGCTCCCATCAAAAACTTCAGTTGACAGAATTTGAGGAGTTGCAAAATGATGCATATGACAGTGCCTGTATTTACAAAGAGGAGACAAAAGCATTCCATGTTCGTCACATTCTACCCAAGACCTTTGTGCCAGAACAGAAGGTATGGCTCTTCAACTCTAAACTCCAGCTCTTTCTTGAGAAGCTCCGCTCAAGATGGGATGGCCCCTTTATTGTCATGTCGGTATCTGCACATGGCACTATCGAATTACGGGATCTAAAGAATGTCACTTTGTTCAAGGTCAATGGTCAAAGTTTAAAGCCCTTTATACAAAGCCTTGAGCCAGGTAAAGACATGGAATCTATCGTTTTGACGGATCCTGTCTATTTTTGTGATTAGAGCACTGGCACCACTAGGCTCTAACGCACCTACAGTGCGCTCGATCCCAGTCACAGGCCTGCGCTCGAGCTTACCCCAAGTAGGAACGAGCACAGATGCCTAGCAGCTGTATAGAAGCTATGCCGGAGTACGCTCGAGCGCACCTTGCTGTGTGCTCAAGCGCACCATTGCCCATGCGCCCCTGCGCACACAAGCGCATCACCACATTTTTCACTCCCCTGCACAAGTGTGCTCGAGCGCAGACGTAAAGGGGCCTCACATGACCTATTTTAGGTCACACCTCCTCTTCATCCCCGTTATTTCTCCAAGCGGTGTGAACTCCCCAGGCCACCTCTTCACTGCACTCTATCACCCCACCTCCACTCCGCCACTGCATCACCACTGCACCTCTCCATCTCTGATTTTCACTTTTATTTTCGCCCATTTCTCCTTCCATTTACCCGTTCCCTTTTCCCCTTTCAGCCAAATTTTCTTATGAAAAGCAGTCTGTGAGTGTTTCCCCACACACGGACTACCTCTGTGTTGGTTTCTCTTTGTTTTGCAGGGGGCTGGGTAGCAATTTAAAGTGGTTTTGCAACCCCCTGGTTTTGAAGCTGCCCACCAAGTGTTCAATAAAATACATGAACCGGCCTGTACAATGCCTAGAACTCGAGCCTCAGCCTCTTGGACCCCCCTAAGCCCGGGACATCACTTTCGGGACTCAAGCCGCTTCATCACAGCCCCATGGGCAGCCAAGACAGCTCCTCTTAGAGACCTCCTTTGTGGTCAAAACCATATTTAAAGATCTCAAAGCCACCAAGTGGGATGAAAAGAATGCAAGCGCCGTGGCATCACAGCTTTATTTCAGCCAGTCAGCCCCATCGCTTACGAGAAACTGGTTCGAGAATTTTACCAAAACCTCAATTATGACTATAATCGGCCGAACATCTGATTTCCATGTGTGAAGGGCGTCGAAGTTGAGCTGACCACCGCCGACATTGCCACTGCTCTTCAATGCTCCCATGATTGCCCGTCAGATATTGTGACTCGGGATGGAACTCCTCGGTACAAAGACCTCCCTTTCGATATCACTCTTCAGTACATTGTGGAGGACATATGCCATGGCCATTACACGGACGAGCTCTGCAATTGCACAAGCAAGGTTCTTATGCCTTCCAGACTTTGGCTCGTGGACTTCATTTTGCAGCAGAATGTGTGTCTATTTGGACACAAAACTCATAGGCGTGGCCCTTTCCTCACTACTTTATATGCTTTTCAAAGAGGTTTTTGGTATTCCATTCCTCAGCTTATCTAGGACCAGATGCACAAGTTCTGGGACGGGGCGATTGTGTGTTGCACTAAGGGTTCATCTTCATGAGGACTTCCTTTTTCATTCCTTATCACCCATCTCCTTTAGACTTGGGGCATTGAGGGTACACCTGATGATGGGCCTATCTCTGAACACCCTCAGTTCGGCTTAATCCTGTGGAACCAGAGTTATTCTCACATGCCGAGAAGATGTCGGGTGCAAGCGGTAGCAGCCGAGGTAGTTAGGGGTGCTGATGGACCTATGGACATAGATGAGCCTGCACCTAAGGTAGGCGGAGCAGATGAAGCGTAGGAGACCATCACCATAAGAATATCACATTATTAGTCTCTCCATAAAGAGTTATCAAAGCTTCGATCTGAGCTTCCTACTCAGAGAAAGGAGGACAAGCTCCTGGTAGATGAAAGATTTAAGGCACAACAAGTAGTGCTGCGATACATTTTATCACGGCTTCCACCTGATTCGGGGGCATCTTCTTCTGCACCGCAGTGACCGGTCAGGTATCCCTATCCCTTGTATTGTTTTATTTTCTTTATCTAGACCTTGAGGACATTGTGCATTTCAAGTTTGGGGGTCTGGGTACACATGTTCGTAAGCATGCAATTGATTTTCTTGTTGTGGTTTGAAATTCATTGGTGAGCTTAACATGATGAACACATGATCACTTGATTAGGGAATTTAAATTGTGTTGCTTTCTTTGACAGCATGAGATATTACCTATTTCAATTTGATTTTCACAAGCACACTAGCACATAGTCCGTGGGGTATGAAATCTGTGATCAGTTATGTTTGTTGTCAACCACTTGGATGCAGTTGGGTAACTTATTAGAGAAATAACCTTGGTTAATATATATATATATATCATTTTGAGCTTTCCACTAAGTAACTGGACATCTTGTCTCATTAAGTAATGAGTGTTCACATCAAAAAGTGAGAAGTTTGATCAATAAAATGGCTAGCTTCGCTCCGTAGCCTTTTTGACTCGAGTTAATAGGTCCTTAGGGGTGTCTTTACACCTAATGCCCTAAAACCATCTCGTTTGGGAGTCATTGGCTTAAAGCTCGATACATGGGTCAATTAGAAAGCTTAAGGGAGCTAAGCACTGCATAGCTGGAAAAAAAAAAAAAGACCCTCGGTTATTGCATCCAATGGTTAGTCTAACAAATTTTGAGTCTTGATCCATGCATAATTGAGATTAGTTTTTGAAGCTCCATAACTATGTGTTAAGTTCACTTTACACTAGTTGAATCTTGTGATATCTCATATTGCCATGTTAGTAGCTTGATTTTGAGTTCCTTGAAATTGTGAAGATGGAGTTTGTTGTGTTAAGCTTGCTAATGACTTAGAACCATGATTTTTTTTTTATATAATATTGCATTCTTGGGGATAACATGGTTATAAAATGTTTGTAGGTATCATTTCTGAAAAACTCTTACAAGACTTCACTCGTTCTCTGGGGAAAGCCTAGGGGTTTAAAAGGCTTGTTGCATACGCTAAATGTAATCGTACATCCCATGAAAGATGGATTTATCTTTTTGTTTTTTAGTTTATTCTCTATTTTGTATTGCTAAGAGACTAGCAATATGTAAGTTTGGGGGTGTGATAAGCGCTGAATGTTGCATATTCAAGCCCCTTAACTTGCATATGTTAATTCCTTAGCATTGTTGTTTGTTTGATTTTTATTTTATGTTTGCTTTTTAAGTTTTAGTTGGCAAACCATTGAAAATTTGGCTTAAAAGGCAAAACTTGACACATTCTGGTACTATGATCGAGCGCAGTTGCACTAGTGATCGAGCGTGCATGCGCTTAGTCTAGGATCAAGCGTACTTGTGCTCGAGCACACCTTCCTAAGCTCGAGCGCACATGGGTGTAACTGTGCACAGCAAGAATCCTTTTACAACTTGGAATT
>NC_081547.1:13530293-13537814 GCF_901000735.1 Corylus avellana | reverse complement strand
GGGAAGACGGATCGTACTACACTATAGTTTAGTGTAATTTAGGTAGACGGTCCATTGTACTAAATACTACCTAAATTAATAGATAATATTTAGTACGTTTTACTCGCAAGTACACAAGATCAAACGATAGTATAGTGCAACAAGTACGAGATCGATCCCACAAGGATTGTTGATTTCGCTTAGAATTAATTAAAATATCAACTTTATCACAAAATTGATATTATAAAACTAAATAAAGATAAAGATAAAGATAAAGGTAGGACTTTGATATCTACCACTAATCATGCTCAAATAATATAACAATATACCAATGCTCTAATCATCTTATGAATACCTAATGTTTGCCAACCTAAGGATATGGGTATCTACTCCTTAATCTATTGATCTCCCTAAGCAACGAATTAGGTATGGGTGTCTACTCTAATTCTTTTCTTTCTTAAAGGATTTAGCATGGGTGCCTACTAAGTTGTTCTTTAAGAAAGCATAAATCAATGGAAATCGACAAACACATGAGAGTTAGGCATGGGTGTCTACTCCCAGTTCCCCATGTTGACTAACCCAAGAACTCGGGGTGAGATTCTTTTGTTACTCTATTAAACCCATGACTCGATCATCCAAATTGATTTAAATAACTAATCCATACCACATGCATATAATGACGAATCACACACATATGAGGAATTCAATAAAACAGGAATTAATCAAGTTAAGCAGCATCACAATATGATTATCACAAATACGCCAATATTGAAATATTAAATAAAATTAATTAGGGCTTCAATCTAGCCCTCCTTAAGAGTTAGTTACACATAATTAAAATAAAACTAAAAAGAAAAGGGAAAGAAATAACCGAAAACCGCTCATAGAAATAGCCTCCAATTTCTCTCCCCAAAGTTTTCTCCTTGAAATTGTGTATTGAATTGTGAGGCTTAGAGGTCTATTTTGAGGGCTTAAGAGAGTTCTAAAAGCCAAAGTAATCCTATAAAATTCAGAGATTTAAGTCCTAGTCCAATTAGGATAAAGAAAACCTAAGTCCAAATCGGAATAGGATTCGTCCAGAATTGTGTTCTTATATTGCGGGATGATTTTGACATAGCACCTCTCCGAATTAGGAAAATGATATTTAACAATGATTTGTATAATTTTACATTAGCTTTCTAATGTGACTTGAATCACCTCAATTGGATACTTGATCTGAAAGTTATGATCAAAATACCGAGATGTGTGCAGAATCCAAATTTGAATCCAATCCAATTTTGCTTCCAATTTGAGAAATTCCGATTTAATCATTTCCTTTATTTGATTAAACTTAACCACATCATATAGGTCCTCTATTATGATTGGTTAAGCTTAACCATACCTTTTAGGTCTTCCCAATTTGCCCTTTAAGCTTGGAACTTTTCCGAAAACACTTTCTTTTCTTCCATTACCTACAAAAACAAAGGAAATACAAAAATGAAATAAAATAGCATAAACTAACAAAACTAAGGAATTAACAAATATAAGTTAAGGGCTAAAATATGAATATTTTGGCACTTATCACGGTCCATGCCACCGAAGATGGGTTATGCTATTCCATTAGTTGTATGAAACTTATTTAAGAATTAGATAATTTATACTTAGGGAAGACGGGTCGTACCGCATCTTAGTGGTTAGGCGGACGGTCCGTGCCAACCGAAGATAAATTATCCTAATTCTTTAATAAGATATTTTCTTGTTTGTTTATAGCATGCATAAAATGAATTTCTTGGATTAAATATGGTTAGCCATTGATGTGTGGATAGTGGTGAAGTCAATACTCTACGCTCTCTCTCATAGTTCACTTTCTCTTTTGTGTTTATTTTATGCATTTAAATTTACACAAATCAAATCAATTTTCTTTACATTAAGTTAATTTTTAATTCTCATAAATTTGATAACTAACCCCCTGCAATCCTTGAGATTCGACACCCTCAATATAACCCTATCCTATAGGATTCGTCCTATTGCGAGTGGTAATTTTGTAATTGATATTTTTGGTCACATAAACCGCGTAATTTATACATAATGGGGGGAAAAATAAAGGGGGATAAGTCCAAAGACTTAGTGACAGATAATACACACAATACTTATGTCATTTAGTGATGAACTCCGTTTGGTAAAGTATGCAATGGTTTAAGTATGTCAGTAATTCATGAATGCAATATAGATATAATACATGCATATGGTATGAGAAATAGTGATAGTTTAACAGTATGGTCTACCTAAGATATTACCCCTTCTCAGCAGGGTTGTCGCTGTCCTGAGTGACTTGTAATACAATGCCGGTATCTCGACCATTGTACGCTACCGTCCATAACACATCAGGTGGCCCACACTACTAATGATGTATATCCCGTACTGACCGCCTGTTAAGGCTGCGTCAGTCACGAAACAACCATTGGATCCAAGGCCCATATATCACATACACATTTGACCATAAAGTTAACATGTATAGTAAGCCCATAGCCATTATCCCGCATGTATCGGTGTACCATATCATATGATGCAATTAGTTTTGTCCGTATTTTACAAGCATGCTATTACAAATCTTAATGTCATTATCTTGTTAATTAGCACATTTTTACAAATGATAGAGTTCATGGTGCAGCAAAGTGTATATCGTAAGAGTTGTAAACCTCCAAATGATCCGGGTTCTCCAAATCCGTGGAAAACCTCTCATTAGTCCGTACTCCAACTAAAATGAACCTAAGACTCGAAAATAGGGGTTGTAGGGTGCTCGGCCAAGAAGGCCTTCCCCTAAACATCTCTGGTCGAGCGCTCGTCCCTAAGGATGAGTGCTCGACCAGTGAGGTTCAAGTAGAACCTCATCTGGTCCAAATGCTTTCCAAGCCTTCCTCGACTAGTCCTAAGGCCACAAAAAGGATTTCTAACGCCTTTCAACCAAAACAATGTCTCCAAATAACAAGATTAAGCCTAAACGGAAAGGGAAACTTAAAACGAGATTAAAGCTTAAAACTCCTAGACATTAACAACTAAGTTACCATAAATTAACAACTAAGTTACCATAAATCAAGAAGCTAACATAACCAACCTAACAAAGCACAAAGAGAGAGTGCAATGGTTACCTCAACAAGGCAAGCTCTCCAAGAAGGCCTCCTTCTTCTCCAAAGACACTCACAACCTCACACACACTCAAAAACCAAACCAACAGAGTTTCTCTAAGGCTTCAGAAGATGAAATAGGGGTTTAGAGACGTAGGGGGTGGGTTTAAATAAGAGGAAAAAGCTGAGGGCACTATAGAAAATCTCTAAAAAGGTGCAAGCATTCGTGTACTATAGTGTCGAGCGCTTGTGTACTATTTATCCAAGGGTTTTTAAGTTGCAGGTGGCATGCACGGGCAAAAACTAGGGGTCAACAAAAGTCAACGAGTGCTCATTCTGGACCCCACACGAGCGCTCATGTACTATTCACTATGGGTTAGAAAAATGCTCAGATGTACGATTGGGTATTGCACAAGGGGCATTACACTGTTCATACGAGCACTCGTGTGGTCCTGGGGGTGAGCACACGTGTACTGTAGCTCCGAAATTCAAAAATGCCGCTCCAGGTGCCCTTAGTGACCCAAAGTCTAATTAACCCTCTAATCAAGCTGTTTTAAGCCTAATTAATTATTTGGGTCACTACAGTTCTTTACAAACGAAATTAAAACCCGAAAATACCCTCAGATTTTCTATCCCAATCAGAGACAAGAAAAATATATATATTCAAATTTTAAAATTCAGATAAGGATATAAAGAGAATTGAATAATCATAAATTAGTTAATTATCTCTAAAAACTGATCAGATAATTTCAAATTTCGAAAATTTGAATTTTCAAAATGTAAACTATTATTCAGTTGTTGTAAACCTCTAATCCAAATAGCCCACGCCGCGCGTGCGTGTGCATCTAGTGCTTTGCACTGTACTATAACATGCATTAGAGTATACCCTATCGTAGCTCATTTAATCGCTTAAGTTTGTTGGGTCTTATAAATGCCAACAAAATCTCCTCTCTTTCCAATGTGGGACAATCTTCATTCAATGCTCTTAAAAACCTTCCATTTAAAACATTCTCAAGACACAAAATAATATATATATTTTGAAAATATTTCAATAGTTACTGGATATTGTATACTCCTAGGAAGCTCATCGATTCCCTGGAAAACAAAAAAGCAAACCACAATATCTCGTTCTATAGCTAAAGTAGAGTACAAAGCTATGGCCTCAACCTGCTGTGAAATTACTTGGCTAAACAATTTGTTGGTGGATCACAATATCTCACATCCACAACTAGTGAAATTGTATTGTGACAACAAAGTAGCCATCCACATTGCTTCAAATCCCTTCTTTCATGGAAGAACAAAACATATAGATATTGATTGTCAACTCATTCGAGAAAAGTTACAGAATGACACAATTCATACTTTCCACTCGACAACTTGCTGATTTGTTTACTAAGGTACTAGGTTCGACACAATTTCATTACCTCCTTGGCAAGTTGGGTGTCATGAACATCACTCCAACTTGAGGGAGAGTGTTGAGGAAAGAAATATGAACAATGAAGGAAAGTATAGCAACGATCAGAAATCAAATGAGAAAAGGGAAACTCAAATGTTCACATTCCTTCCACAACATTGTTTTACATGTATTGAAAAGTTACAATTAATTCAAGCATATTATTGTTTCCTACATTGAAAGGAAATATATTAAATTGATATTGTATGCTATTTATCTTCTATAAGAGTGATTGTAATCAAGATTGATGGTAATCAAATCAATCTGATTTGATTACCATACTTATCTATTTCAATTCTCTTATAAATAGGAGCATTTGTATTGTAATATCAATTAAGCAATAAGAGCATAATATAGCTCTTTGGGCTTTATCTTTGGATGTAGGTCATATATCGAAACACATAAAAATCTTTTGTCTCTATTCTATTGTATTTTCGCTATTTATTTATTTTTTCTATTTTATTACAAATTTCTTCATAGTATCAGGGCAATTGGCTTACGCCAGTCGATCTAATGGTCCTGTGAAATATATATATTTTCTTCAATAAATAATTTATTGTTTGTTTCTTAAAAAAAAAAAAAAACAAAAAGATTTGTAGCGTACACAACTGCTTCCCATGTCTACACACCGTGGCTTCCAGCCTTCGCCAACACTTGGGAGAACACCATCAGCCACTGACTGCCGTTCCCACTCAAGCCCTGGCCTTTGCAGTATTGTTTATAACCCAGACCCACTTCAGCCCACAGTTGGCTCTCATTTTAGCCCAAAGTTGGTTCTCATTTTTGGCCCATAGATGGCCTTCTTTTGTATTATTATTTAAGGCACATCTTAGATCACCGTTGTCGACCACCTCCAGTCATCGCCATCCAGTGTTGCCATCTCCAACAAAAAAAAAAAAAAAAAAAAGAGAGAGAAGAAGAAAATCAAACTCAAGGTTTTAGAATATTCCACCTTGAGTTTGAGGAGGAATGTTAGAGAATATATTTCATACATTGAAAGGAAACATATTAAATTGATATTGTATGTTATTTACCTTGCATAAGAGTGATTGTAATCAGGTTTGATGTAATCATATCAATCAGATTTGATTACCATACTTATCTATTTCAATTATCCTATAAATATGAGCATTTGTATTGTAATGTTGATCAAACAATAAGAGAATGATGTATCTAGTGGCAGATACAAGCACGGGTGGGCGCCCCCTCCCACCCCTACAAAAATTTTGAAAACATTTTTCTACCCATAATTTTTTATGGTTTTTAAGTCTTAGCCCCTCCTCTTTCTCTTTCTTCATATTCTTCTTCTTCATTTGCTTATAGAAAAAAAATAAAATAAAAAAAATTAGTAGATCTTGAATGAGAATTATTCTGATTTTGATTTTCTTCTTCTTCTAGTTGTCTTCTTTCTTCTTCCTTTGATTATTCTCACACTTACATTTGATTCACTCTCTCAATGTTATGTAACTTTCTGGACCTAAATTTGAAGAAGGTTGCAGAAAACTTCTTTTTAAATATGAAAAATGGGAAAAGAAGGAAAGAGGCAGATAAGAGTCTGGAGTGGGTCTCAATTTCGTGCAACAAACCAGTGAGAACTGGAGTGGAGACCGAACCTCCTGTTTTCCTCCAAAGGATCCATACTTCCATCCAAAGCCTGAAAACCATAAGCAAAAGGTCCAGAGCCAGTAAACCTTGCTTTTGTTAGTGTAAAATTGCTCTCTTTCTATTTCTCTCTCTCAAACTTTCTTTTTGTCTTAAACTCTCACTCTCTCGAAGCCTCTCTCTTCTCTGATGTCTCCAAGACCCACATTTTATTTTTTTATTTTTAGGTCAACTCACCTTGGTTGTGGTGGACATTGATAATATTTTGATAGTTTAAAAGGACATTGTCACAATTAAAAGTTTGGGAGACATTGTCAATTGAATGATAGTTTGAGGGGCATGTGGACTTTACCCTAAAATATATCATTATATTATATTATGGTATATTAATTATTAGTTTCGCTCTCCGCCCCTACAAAATCTAGATCCTAGATTCGCCACTGAATGTAGCCCTCTAAACTTTATTTGTGGACGTAGATGTGAATTATATAAAAATCTTTTGTCTTTATTCTATTTTATTTTTGCTATTTATTTATTTTTCTATTTTATTACGAATTTCTTCATTAAATCTACCAATTTTTTTTTGTATAAATACTATCATCATGTAGATCGATAATCTATCAAGTTATACACAAGTATTTTCTTCTTCATTCTCTCGCCAGCTATGTTGGTTTTATCATAATCCCCTTACATAACGTAATTAGGAGTATTTACATTTTACACGTACAAACAAAACCAAAAAAAAGAAAAAAAAAAAAAAAAGAAAAAAAAGCAAAATAGCACTCATTTCTGTTAATTTTTTTAAGGATAAGACAAAAAACATTTAATTTATTTTTAGTTTTATTATTTTTTCAAAATTTGTATTACTGATGTGGCAAGAGCACTTGGAATGCCAAATTTAGAGAGTTGTGACGGAGGGAAGGAGAGATAGAGTGGACAAACCTTATCTTCCTATAAAGTTAGAGTGAGAGAGAGAGAGGGAGAGAGAATGGCCACGACAACAGCGAGTCGGTTGCTTCTGGTTTCAATACGCTGCTCTGATTCAACCCCAGGACGCGGTTTTGGAACCAAAAAGAACACCAACAAGGTACCCACGTATGTGTTTTCAATTATACTTAGTATGTATATATGTGTGTGTGTTTTCTTTTATGTTATTGTCTCTCAACTGCAATAGAAGTTTGGGCTATTACCTGAAGACTGAAGTAGAGTTTTCTTTGTTAACAAGAAATGTCAAAGAAAGGAAAAGGTTGATGCTGTCTTTAGTTTATTTGTAATGGGATTTTTTTTTTTTTTTTTTTTTTTTTTTTTTTTTTTTTTTTTTCAGAAATGACTTGGTCATAATTCTTTCCAGTTAAAAGAGCCATAATGGAGACCCACGCTGTT
>NC_081547.1:13428301-13530193 GCF_901000735.1 Corylus avellana | reverse complement strand
AAAATACACCTAACAGAATCCATCTCATCATTTATCACTTCTTTCCAAAATGCAAAATCTTGTGATTTCATAGCCTTTTCATACGTCAAAAAATCTGAATCTATATTAGGTGAGATCATCTTTTGTTTACAAGATGAATCTTTAGATCCTTCAACCAAATATACAATGAAATCTGGTCCAAAAGATTTTTCTTTTCTCATTCTTTTACTCCTTATTTCAAAGGGTTCACTTGGCTCGCCAGATTCATTGTTATTTCTAATAGGTTCCACCATCTTATCATTTATAGATGGAATTGATGTGGATCAATTTTCATAAAATTCTACATCTCTGGATTCTATAACAATATTTACCTCAACAGAATTATTAGGTTCAACAACTAAGAACCTATAACCTTGTTGTGATGAACATAACCCAAGAAAATACATTCAATGGTTTTTTGTCCAAATTTCCTGATTTTTTGTTCAGGTAATTTGACAATAGCCCTGCACCCTCATATCTTAAAATAATTAAAATCGGATTTTCTTTTCTTCCATAATTCATATGGGGTAACCTTGGATTTCTTTTATAGTACTCTATTTAATATATGGCACGTTGTAAAGAGCACTTCAACTAAAAAAAAACTTTTATTAAGTCCATAATTACAAAGCACGATGTTTACCATTTCAACTAAGGTTCTATTTTTTCTTTCAGCAACTCCATTTTGACGTGGATTATAAAGCATTGGATGTTTCATGAATAACACCTACATATTCACAATAGGAAGGAAAATAAAATTCTCCTCCTCTATCGGATCTAAGGGATTTAATTCTGACATCACATTGATTTTCCACTTCTGTTTTGTAAACTTTAAAATTTTCCAGAACTTCATCTTTTGAAAACGGAATATAAACATAGCAAAATTTCGAAAAAAGAAGGTTACAAAACATTTTCTTACCTCCTCTTGTAGGATTGCTATGAGTGTCACAAATATCACTATGCACAAGTTGCAATAATGTAGAAGATCTATCAATTTTTGGAAAGATTTCCCGGTAATCTTTGTTTTCAAACAAATTCTACATTTGTCAACCATATCATTCACGAAATGAGGAATCAAATTTAAAACAGACATATCATGCAATTTTCTAGTATTAACATGTCCTAATCTATCATGCCACAAAGAAATTGAGTTAATCATATAAGCAGAATTCACAACTTTATTAACCAAATTGAGTTTGAATATGCCCTGAAACAAATACCCCTTGCCAACAAAAACACCCCATTTGGTCAGCACAAACTAATCTGACTCAAAGACACTTAAATCCGAATTTATTAAGAATATCCCCAGACACAAGGTTCCTCCTAATGTCAAGAACATAATACACATCAGTAAGGGTAAGAACTTTCCCAGAAGTGAATTCCAAATTCACTATTCCTTTGCCTTTCACAACAGCAGTGGTGGAATTTTCTATGAAGAGAACACAGCCATCCTCCACTGCTTCAAAGGTCTTGAATAAACTCCTCTCCTTGCAGACATGCTTTGAAGCACATGAGTTAATCCACCACGAACCACCTTCTTCGACCATGAAGATCTCGAATATCATGGCCACAAACTATTTTGATTCAGAAGCCTGCTATTTCTTCTGCAAAAAACGACAATTCTTCTTGAAGTAGCCTTGTTTACCGCAATGATAGCAAGCGAATTTCGCTTTCTTATCATGGTTCTAGTTCTGGTTCTTGTTTTGGAAGCTCGTCCTCTTCTTCTGAAAGGGCTTTTTCTTCTAAAAGGGTTTCTTTGAAGAAGAACCTTCCTCCACCATATGCACTTTTGAGGATAGAAATCCTTGTTCTTCATTCCCTCTTATCTTCAATTCTTCCTCAATCTAAAAGTACTGGCCTAACTGATCAACAGTTATCTCCTCCTTTTTGTATTTCAGAATTTTCTTTTAATCTTTCCAGGAGAGAAGAAATTTGTCAATGATGGATGAGACAACAATTTCTTCATCCATCTTCATGTTATGCTGGCTATATTGACTCAAAATATGCAGAATTTCGTTAAATTATTCAACAATATCCCTAGCATCAACCATTCTATAATTCATAAATTTAGAGAATTTCTTACTTGTAGCATCTTCTAAAAGATACGTAGCCTCGAGTGCATCCTAGACATCTTTGGCCGTCGATTTGCTTTGGTAGATGTCGAACAGAGATTCCACCATAGCATTGCAGATATGACCCTCGCTGATGTAGTCGTCTTGCTCCCACTTCATCCTTGCCCGAGTCTCAAAAATCGTCTCGTTCTCATATGCAACAGGCTTTAGAGTTGTTAGCACGTAAGCCACCCTAATTCCAGCAAGGAGGAAATGCATCTTCTTCTGCCACCTCTTGAACAAAGGTCCATCAAACCTTTCGAGTTTGGTGAAATCCGCAACAAGTTCTTTAGGGATTGTGGTGCCATTGAAGCAAAAAACATTTCTTAAGATTGTTATACAAATAAAGGATAAAACGAAAATGCTACTAAAGTGTGTTACAAAGTCACTTTCCTTAAGAAAATATCTGCCCCTACCAAAATTTGTATGCAATTGGGTTACAGCAAATTTTTCTCTAGGATACAATGGAGCCCAGAAACTTCTGCTGTTTTAACTGCGTTCTTGTAACACCCCGTGGAAATCAATTAAATGATAATTGACTCCATGGTTCGTCTCCCAGCCTACATCCCTCACTGGACAAAACTCATGGATCATTATCTCTCCTAAATGAGAGAATAGAGCGGAAGACTTTAAACCACACAATAACTAAATTCCACAAGTATAATCACCAGAGTAGAGATAAAACATCATATCATAAATAACTTATCAAACGTATGGTCAAAGACTGATCATCAAAATAAACATATTATAGCCCCAAATCATTGTCTGAAAATAAGATAGCAATATCAACGCTGATAAGCGCTGAATGATGCACATTCAAGCCCATTAACTTGCATATGTTAATTCCTTAGCATTGTTATTTGTTTGATTTTTGTTTTATTTTTGCGTTTCAGGTTTTAATTGGTAAACCATTGAAAATTGGGCTTAAAAGGCAATACTGGACACATTCTGGTACCACGATCGAGCGCAGCTGCATTAGGGATCAAGCATGCATGCGCTCGAGCGCATGCAGTCCAGGATCGAGCATACCTGTGCTCTAGCTCACACGGGCGTACAGTGCACGACAAGAATCCATTTACAGCTTGGAATTGGTTTTCAATTTCCCAATTGGACTGGAAGACTGACCTCTGGTTTTCCTAGGGTTTCTAGGGTTTTTAGGGTTCTCCTAATCCCTATAAATAGGCCTCTAAACATTGCAAACCGACACACAACTTCCCAGAGCTAGAAATCAGAAATTTGTCTTTGGAGCTTAGAAGATCATGAGCGACTAAAACCCTTCATGGGGTATTGATGTAACCATATCCAAGCACAATGGTTTGAATGTATTTAATTTATAGATTTTCAATTTATGCATGTTGGTTGTATAATTATGAGAATTGCTACAAGTTGATTTTGTTCTGAACGTTTAATGCAATTGTTCTTAAATTTCAAATTCAATATGAGTGAAATTCTTATCTTGTCTTAGAAAGTATTTTTACTCTTATTGAACTCAAATCATTCTTATTTTCTATGATCATAGGAATGATGATTATACAACGGTTTTTAATTGACATATGATTAATAGGATTAGATAGGCCATACCTAGGGAAGACAGATTGTACTACACCCTAGTTTAGTGTAATTTAGGTAGACGGTCTGTGCAAACCAAATATGGGTTATACTATTACATTAGTTGTATGAAACTTATTTAAGAATTAGATAATTTATACTTAGGGAAGACGGGTCGTGCCGCAACTTAGTGGTTTGGTGGACAGTCCGTGCCAACCGAAGATTGATTATCCTAATTCTTTAATAAGATATTTTCTTGTTTGTTTATAGCATGCATAGAATGAATTTCTTGGATTAAATATGGTTAACCATTGATGTGCGAATAGTGGTGAAGTTACTACCCTACTCTCTCTCTCTCTCTCTCTCATAGTTCACTTTCTCTTTTGTGTTTATTTTATGCTTTTAAATTTACACAAATCAAATCAATTTTCTTTACATTAAGTTAATTTTTAATTCTCATAAATTTGATATCTAAACCCCTGCAGTCTTTGAGGTTCGACATCCTCAATATAGCCCTATCCTACGGAATTCGTTCTATTGTGAGTGGTAATTTTATAATTGATATTTTTGGTCACATAAATACCACATCAATTTTTGGCGCCGTTGCTGGGGATCGAACTCGAGTCACCCACGTGACAGGTAGGAATACTTACCATCCAACCCAGGGGCCGCTTAACGGTTTCATTATCAAGTTTTAAAGAATTAATTTTAGATTAATTACTATTTTTCTTTGATTTCTAATCTTAGTTTTGTTTTTGTTGTTTTTTTTTTTTTTTTATCATCACTCAGGTACGTAGCTGCCCTTCCCTATGACTACGATCAAGCGCAATCGTGCGCAAGTACGCACTCCAGCAGGAATTCAGCAAGCTGCGCTCGAGCCCTCAACTCCTGCGCTCGCACTCCACATGCGGCAGTACGCTCGAGCACACCCTGCAATGAGATCGAGCGCATCAGTAGCAGTCTGCATCCAAATTCCAACGCACCTAAAGGCCGTTTGTGAGCTTTACTTCTCTGTCTTAGTGTGTTTTTATTTTCTGTTTTTGTTTCCATTTCTATATTTATTTTTAGTTTATGTTAGGTCGCCGTTCTTTGTCTTTTCCATTAATTCCTTGCGACCTCGAACTTGAACGCACTCTTTGAGAAACTAGAACCAAAAGGAATTCTAATTTGCTAGAAGAGCCTTCCACTGAGACCATGGGTGACGGTAACCCTGTGGCTTTGAGAGATTACTATCTCCCTACCACATACACTACCCCCCTCATGTCTCAGGCTGCCGAACGCCACGGCAACCCACTATGAGATCAAGCCTAGCACCATACGAAGTTTACCATCCTTTCTAGGGCTTAGCACTGAAAACCCTTACAACTTCCTCAATGAATTTCTCGCAATCTGTTCCACTGTTAAATTGACTGGATTCATTGAGGATGCCCTAAGGATGCGTCTCTGTCCTTTCTAACTTAAGGAAAGAGCCAAACATTGGTTCCATTCCTTAAAACCCGACTCCATTACTTCTTGGGCTCAATTGCAACAAGAATTTCTTAAGAAATATTTTTCCATAGGAAAAACCAATGACATTAGGAGATCTATCACTAGAATCTCCCAATATAAGGGAGAACAATTGCATGAGACCTGGGATAGGCTGAAAAACTTGCTTAGAGCATGCCCGCACCACGCTGTCCCGAAATGGTAGCAAGTGAAAAACTTCTATGATGGCTTGACTGAGCCTAATAGACAGATGGTAGATGCATCCTGTGGGGTGACATTCATGATGAAAAGTGACGATGAGGCATGAACTTTGTTTGAAAACTTAAGTAATAATTCTATCCAGCATGTTTCTACAAGATGTAGGGCACCTGCACTCAAAGCACCAAAGACTGAAGGTCTTTTTGAAGTAGGACATTCTTCGGATGTCGCTACTCAAGTTGTTGATGCTATCACTAAGAGACTAGATCAATTGTTGGTTGCTGGTATTGCTCCTAATTCTGCACACATGCACACACAATCTGAACCATGCTCATTTTGTTGTAGTCCTATGCACCATATAAATGATTGCCCTACTGCTGGAAATTATGCTGATGTTTCTCATGAGCAGGTTAATGCAGTTTTCTCATGACCGGGTAATGATTCGTATTCCAATACCTACAACTCGGGGTGGAGAAATCATCCTAACTTCTCATGGAAGACTCCAGCTCCAGGCAACTCAGCCCTAGGATTGCACAATCAAGCTCAATCCAAAAGGCAATCATACCAACCTCCTTCCACATACCGGCCTCCACAGCAGCAATAACAGGCAGCACCATCTCCTCGATCAGATTCTGACTTCCAAGATCAAATGTTGAAAAGTCAAGATCAGATGTTGAAAATTGTGAGCGAGATAAGTCAGACTGTGAAATCTTAATAGGAGATAGTGAACTCACACTCTCAAGCCATTTCCAAGTTAGAGGCTCAAGTAGGACAAATAGCTAATACCCTCAATAGGAGGGACAAAGGGAAGTTTCCAAGTCAGCTGATGGTAAATCCTAAGGGGCACTACATGGTCGATGAGGGTACTTCATATCACCAGCAAGTTCAATCCATCACCACATTGCGAAGCGAAAAACTGGTCGACAATCATGTGGAGGAGAAAAAGGATGAGCCAACGGAGGTTGGACAGAATCTGCAGAGGGATAAAGGTAAGCAAGTAAGCAATGAGGCTTCTTCATCAGCTGCTCCCACTCTAGAGACACCATATAAGCCCCGGGCCCAATTCCCAGAATGTCTCAAGGCACCTTACCACTTTGGGAAGCAATGGGAGAAAATGCAAGATATGATGGAGGTCTTCAAACAGGTAAAAATCAACCTCCCACTCCTTGATGCCATCAAGCAAGTGTTTGCCTATGCCAAATTCAAGGACTTTTGTACTTAGAAGAGGAAAAATAGAAATCACATTCCCAAGAAAGTCCTTCTTACTGAGCACGTGAGTTCCCTGATTCAGAACAACACTCCTCCGAAGTTCAAGGACCCCAGAGCTCCTACAATTTCATGCGTTATCGGACATCAGGATTTGATAAAGCACTCCTAGATCTGGGAGCTGGTGTGAATCTACTTCCATATTTCGTGTATCAACAACTGGGTCTGGGGGAACTAAAGCCCACCACAGTGATTCTGCAGCTGGCTAATCGGTCTATTAAGAAGCCCAGATGGATAGTAGAAGATGTCATCATCAGGGTGGATAATTTTTTCTTCCAATTGGACTTCATCGTGCTTGACACCGAGCCCGTTCCCAATCCTGAGAAGCTGATTCTGGTCATCCTCGGGCGTCCTTTCTTAACCACAACCAATGTTTGCATCAACTGCCAAACTGGAGTCATGAAGATCTCATTTGAAAATATGAAGGTTAGGCTAAATATCTTCACTGCATTCCAGCATGCCCCTGATCAGAATGAGTGTTTCTCTTTGGACAGCATTGAAGAATATGTAGAAGATTGACTCCCTAGTCTCTTGATCAAGGATCCGTTGGAGGCTTGCTTGACCCACTTTAGCTTTGAAGATTTTGACACCAACTAGTACATTGAGGAGGTCTATGATTTTCTAGAAACAGCAGCAAGTGCAGACTTTCATCCATGGAAAGTTCCGAAGGAGTCCCTACCTCTGAATCAAGCACTCCTCCCATTCCTTCTCTTGAGTCTCCACCAAAGCTTGAGTTGAGGCCACTGCCAAACAAGCTCAAGTATGCCTTCCTTGGATCTAACGACATCTTGCCGGTCATCATTACTTCAGATCTACAAAAGGACCAAGAGGACAGTTTGTTAGAAGTGTTGAAGAAGCATAAAGAAGCCATTGGGTGGATTGTAGCAGATTTAAAAGGTATCGACCGATCTATATGTATGCATCGGATCCATCTAGAAGAAGATGCTCGACCCTCTCGTGAGGCACAGCGCTGACTGAATCCCAACATGAACAAAGTAGTGATGAAAGAGGTGGTCAAGTTTGTTGATGCAGGCATCATCTACCCCATCTCAAATAGCAAGTGGATGAGCCCCACTCAAGTGGTTCCAAAGAAGTCCAGCATCACAGTAGTAGAAAACTCAGCTGGAGAGTTGATTCTCCAACGCCCAACCACTAGATGGTGCATTTGCATTGACTACCTAAAGCTCAACTCCCATACCCGGAAGGATCATTTCCCACTCCCATTCATTGATCAAATCCTGGAGCGTCTTGCTAGCCAGAGCTACTATTGTTTCTTATATGGCTATTCCGAATATAATCAGGTAGCTATTGATTCCCAAGACCAAGAGAAGATGACTTTCATATGTCCCTTCGGCACCTTTGTATAGAGACGCATGCCCTTTGGACTATGCAATGCTCCTACTACCTCCCAGAGATGTATGATGTCGATCTTCTCCGACATGGTAGAAAAGTTTTTGGAGGTATTTATGGATGACTTTTCTGTTTTTGGTTCCTCTTTTGATAAATGTCTCCATAATCTGTCACTTGTGCTTCAACGTTGCAAAGAGACCAACCTGATTTTAAGTTAGGAGAATAGTCATTTCATGGTGCAAGAGGGTATAGTCTTGGGCCACATAGTGTCCAAAAGAGGAATTGAGGTGGACCAGGCGAAAGTTGAGTTGATTGAAAATCTACCGCCACCTACTTTAGTGAAGCAGATTCGTTCTTTCCTTGGGCATGTCGGCTTTTATCGACGTTTCATCAAGGATTTCAGTAAAATTTCAAGGCCCTTGGGTAATTTGCTTGCCAAGGACACTCTTTTCCACTTTGATGAAGCATGTCAAGAGGCATTCCAAAAGGTCCAGTCTCTGCTATCTTTTGCTCCCATCATGAAGCCTCCAGATTGGTCTTTGCCATTTGAAATCATGTGCGATGCATCTGATTATGCTGTGGGTGCAGTTTTAGGACAATGTGTAGGCAAGCTCCCTCACATCATCTATTATGCCAGTAAGACTCTAATGGATGCTCAAGTCAATTACACAACAACGGAAAAGGAGCTGGTAGCCGTTGTCTTTGCCTTTGACAAATTCCGCTCATATCTTCTAGGATTCATGGTAATCATCTACTCTGACCATGCTGCTCTACGACATTTGCTAGCTAAGAAAGAAACAAAGCCTCGATTGATTGGATGGATATTGCTTCTACAAGAGTTTGACATCGAGATACGGGACAAGAAGGGCACAAAGAATGTCGTCGCCGACTACCTGTCACGGATTCTGTTTGAGACACCTCAGCCTGTTCCAATTCATGATTCCTTCCCAGATGAGCAACTGTTGGAGATCACTCCAAGAGAACCGCCTTGGTATGTAGACATTGTCAATTATTTAACCCCAAGTCAGATTCCTTCTCATTGCTCTAAGCAAGACAAGGACCGCTTCTTCAAGCAAGTCCGATTCTATTTTTGGGAAGATCCGGAGTTATTTAAGTATTGTGCTGATCAGATCATCCAACACTATGTCCCTGAGAGCGTTCCACAGTATTCTCACATTTTGTCATTCTTTAGCTTGTGGAGGACACTGCAGTGCCAAGAAGACCGCAGCCAAGGTCTTACAAAGTGATTCATATGGCCAACCTTGTACAAAGACGCCTATGACTTTTGTCGGGCTAGTGAGAGATGCCAACGCCTAGGAGCCATGTCTCGGAGGGATATGATGCCACTGAACACCATCCTCATTGTTGAAATTTTTAATGTCTGGGGTATTGACTTCATGGGACCCTTCCCATCATCTTCTGGGTATGAGTATATTTTGGTAGGGGTAGATTATGTCTCAAAGTGGGTAGAAGCCGTGGCCACCAAGACCAATGATCACAAGGTCGTGGTAAAATTCATCCAAGCACCACCATTTTCAGTAGATTCAGTACTCCCTGGGCCATCATCAGTGACGGAGGTAAGCACTTTTGCAACTGGTTTCTTAAAACCCTACTTCTCAAGTACTCTGTCACACACAAGGTAGTCACTTCCTACCAACCTCAGACTAGTGGCCAAGTGGAAGTTTCCAATAGGGAGATCAAGCACATTTTAGAGGAGACGGTTAGGCCAGACCACAAGGATTGGCCCTTGCACCTCAATGATGCACTATGGGCCTACCGTACAACTTACAAAACACCGATTTGAATGTCAACATACAGGATTATTTATGGCAAGGCATGTCACCTCCCTGTGGAATTAGAACACAAGGCTTTGTGAGCAATAAAGCAATTCAACTTCGACATGTAAGAGGCCGGCTCCCATCAAAAACTTCAGTTGACAGAATTGGAGGAGCTGCAAAATGATGCATATGACAATGCCCGTATTTACAAAGAGAAGACAAAAGCATTCCATGACCGTCACATTCTACCTAAGACCTTTGTGCCGAAACAAAAGGTACGGCTCTTCAACTCCAAACTCTGGCTCTTTCCTGGGAAGCTCCACTCAAGATGGGACGACCCCTTTATTGTCACGTCGGTATCTGTGCATGGCACTATCGAATTACGGGATCCAAAGAATGTCACTTTGTTCAAGGTCAATGGTCAAAGATTAAAGCCCTGCATACAAAGCCTTGAGCCAGGTGAAGACGTGGAATCTGTCGATTTGACGGATCCCGTCTATTTTTTCTGATTAGAACACTGGCACCACTGGGCTCTAACGCACCTACAGTGCGCTCGATCCCAGTCACAGGCTTGCGCTAGAGCTTACCCCAGGTAGGAACGAGCACAGATGCCTAGTAGCTGTATAGAAGCTATGCCCGAGTACGCTCGAGCGCACCTTGCTGTGCGCTCGAGCGCACCATTGCCCATACGCCCCTGCGCACACAAGCGCATCACCACATTTTTCACTCCCTGCATGAGTGCGCTCAAGCACACACGTAAAGGGGCCTCACATGACCTATTTTAGGTCATACCTCCCCTTCATCCCCATTATTTCTCCCAGCGGTGTGAACTCCCCAGGCCACCTCTTCACTGCACTCTGTCACCCCACCTCCACTCTGCCACTGCATCACCACTACACCTCTCCATCTTTGATTTTCACTTTTATTTTCGCCCATTTCTCCTTCCATTTATCCCGTTCCCTTTTCCCCTTTCAGCTAAATTTTCTTGTGAAAAGCAGTCTGTGAGTGTTTCCCCACACACGGACTACCTCTGTGTTGGTTTCTCTTTGTTTTGCAGGGAGTTGGGTAGCAATTTAAAGTGGTTTTGCACCCCCTGGTTTTGGAGCTGCCCACCAAGTGTTCGATAAAATACATGAGCCGGCCTGTGCAATGCCTAAAACTCTAGCCTCATCCTCTTGGACCCCCCAAGCCCGGGACATCACTTTTGGGACTCAAGCCACTTCATCACAGCCCCGTGGGAAGCTAAGACAACTCCTCTTAGAGACCTCCTTTGTGGTTGAAACCGTATTTAAAGATCTCAAAGCCACCAAGTGGGTGGTAAAAGAATGCAAGCGCCGTGGCATCACAGCTTTATTTCAGCCAGTCAGCCCCATCGCTTACAAGAAACTGGTTCGAGAATTATACCAAAACTTCAATTATGACTGTAATCAGCCGAACATCCGATTTCCATGTGTGAAGGGCATTGAAGTTAAGCTGACCACCGCTGACATTGCCGCTGCTCTTCAATGCTCCCATGAGTGCCTGTCAGATATTGTGACTCGGGATGGAACTCCTCGGTACAAAGACCTCCCTTCCGATATCACTCTTCAGTACATTGTGGAGGACATATGCCATGGCCATTACAAGAACGAGCTCTGCAACTGCACAAGCAAGGTTCTTATGCCTTCCAGACTTTGGCTCATTGACTTCATTTTGCAGCGGCATGTGTGTCTATTTGGACAAAAAACTCAGAGGCGTGGCCCTTTCCTCACTACTTGATATGCTTTTCAAAGAGGTTTTTGGTATTTTATTCCTCAGCTTATCTAGGACCAGATACACAAGTTCTGGGACGGGGCGATTGTGTGTTGCACTAAAGGTTCAACTTCATGGGCACTTCCTTTTTCATTCCTTATCACCCATCTCCTTTAGACTTGGGGCATTGAGGGTACACCTGATGATGGGCCTATCTCTGAACACCCTCAGTTCGGCTTGATCCAGTGGAACCAGAGTTATTCTCACATGCCGAGAAGATGTCGGGTGCAAGCGGCAGTAGCCGAGGTAGTCAGGGGTGCTGATGGACCTATGGACATAGATGAGCCTGCACCTGAGGCAGGCGGAGCAGATGAAGCTTAAGAGACCATCACCATGAAAATATCACATTATCAGTCTCCCCATAAAGAGTTATCAAAGCTCCGATTTGAGCTTCCTGCTCAGAGAAAGGATGACAAGCTCCTAGTAGATGAAAGATTTGAGGCACAACAAGCAGTGTTGCGATACATTTTATCATGGCTTCCACCTGATTCGGGGGCATCTTCTTCTACACCGCAGTGACCGGTCAGGTATCCCTATCCCTTGTATTGTTTTATTTTCTTTATCCACACATTGAGGACATTGTGCATTTCAATTTTGGGGGTCTGGGTACACATGTTCCTAAGCATGCAATTGATTTTCTTGTTGTGGTTTGAAATTCATTGGTGAGCTTAACATGATGAACACATGATCACTTGATTAGGGAATTTAAATTGTGTTGCTTTCTTTGACAGCATGAGATATTACCTGTTTCAATTTGATTTTCACAAGCACACTAGCACGTAGTTCGTGGGGTATGGAATCTGTGATCAGTTATGTTTGTTGTCAGCCACTTGGATGCAGTTGGGTAACTTATTAGAGAAATAACCTTGGTTAAAATATATATATATATATATATATATCATTTTGAGCTTTCCATTAAGTCATCGGACCTCTTGCCTCATTAAATAATGAGTGTTCACGTCAAAAAGTGAGAAGTTTTGTTTGATTAATAAAATGGCTAGCTTTGCTCCGTAGCCTTTTTGACTCGAGTTAGTAGGTCCTTAGGGGTGTCTTTACACCTAATGCCCTAAAACCATCTCGTTTGGGAGTCATTGGCTTAAAGCTCGATACATGGGTCAATTAGAAAGCTTAAGGGAGCTAAGCACTGCATAGCTTTAAAAAAAAAAAAAAAGACCCTCGGTTATTGCATCCAATGGTTAGTCTAACAAATTTTGAGTCTTGATCCATGCATAATTGAGATTAGTTTTTGAAGCTCCATAACTAAATGTTAAGTTCACTTTACACTAGTTGAATCTTGTGATATCTTATATTGCCATGTTAGTAGCTTGATTTTGAGTTCCTTGAAATTGTGAAGATGGAGTTTGTTGTGTTAAGCTTGCTAATGACTGAGAACCATGATTTTTTGTTTTTTTTTTTTTTTTAATAATATTGCATTCTTGGGGATAACATGGTTATAAAATGTTTGTAGGTATCATTCCTGAAAAACTCTCAGAAGACTTCACTCGTTCTCTAGGGAAAGCCTAGGGGTTTAAAAGGCTTGTTGCATACGCTAAATGCAATCGTACATCCCACGAAAGATGGATTTATCTTTTTGTTTTTTAGTTTATTCTCTGTTTTGTATTGCTAAGGGACTAGCAATATGTAAGTTTGGGGGTGTGATAAGCGCTGAATGTTGCATATTCAAATCCCTTAACTTGCATATGTTAATTCCTTAGCATTGTTATTTGTTTGATTTTTGTTTTATGTTTGCTTTTTAAGTTTTAGTTGGCAAACCATTGAAAATTGGGCTTAAAAGGCAAAATTGGACACATTCTGGTACCACGATCGAGCGTAGCTGCACTAGTGACCAGTCTAGGATCGAGCATACCTGCGCTCGAGCGCACCTTCCTAAGCTCGAGCACACACAGGCGTAACTGTGCACAGCAAGAATCCTTTTACAACTTGGAATTGGTTTTTAGTCTCCCAATTGGACTGGGAGACTGACCTCCACTTTTCCTAGGGTTTCTAGGGTTTTAAGGTTTTCCTAATCCCTATAAATAGGCCTCTAAACATCGTACATAGACACATCACTTCCTAGAGGTAGAAATCAGAAATTTGTCTTTGGAGCTTAGAAGATCATGAGCAGCTAAAACCCTTCGTGGGGTATTGATGTAACCCTATCCAAGCACAATGGTTTGATTGTATTTAATTTATAGATTTTCAATTTATGCATGTTGGTTGTATAATTATGAGAATTGCTACTGTTTGATTTTGTTCTTAACGTTTAATGCAATTGTTCTTAAATTCCAAATTCAATATGAGTGAAATTCTTATCTTGTCTTAGAAAGTATTTTTACTTTTATTGAACTCAAATCATTCTTATTTTCTGTGATCATAGGGATGATAATTATACAATGGTTTTTAATTGACATATGATTAATAGGATTAGATAGGCCATACCTAGGGAAGACGGATCGTACTACACCATAATTTAGTGTAATTTAGGTAGATGGTCTGTTGTACTAAATACTACATAAATTAATAGATGATATTTAGTACGTTTTACTCGCAAGTGCACAAGATCAAACGATAGTATAGTGCAACAAGTACGAGATCGATCCCACAAGGATTGTTGATTTCGCTTAGAATTAATTAAAATATCAATTTTGTCATGAAACTGATATTATAAAACTAAATAAAGATAAAGATAAAGGTAGGACTTTGATATCCACCACTAATCATGCTCAAATAATATAACAATATACCAATCTCTAATCATATTATGAATACCTAATGTTTGCCAACCTAAGGGTATGGATGTCTACTCCTTAAGCTATTGATCTCCCTAAGCAACGAATTAGGCATAAGTGTCTACTCTAATTCTTTTCTTTCTTAAATGATTTCCATGGGTGCTTACTAAGTTGTTCTTTAAGAAAGCATAAATCAATGGAAATCGACACAAACACATGAGGCCTAGGGCATGGGTGTCTACTCCCGGTTCCCCATGTTGACTAACCCCATAACTCGGGGTGAGATTCTTTTGTTACTCTATTAAACCCATGACTCGATCATCCAAATTAATTTAAATAACTAATCTATACCACATGCATACAATGGCCAATCACACACATATGAGGAATTCAATAAAACAGGAATTAATCAAGTTAAGTATTACAATATAATTATCACAAATACGCCAATATTGAAATATTAAATAAACATAATTAGGGCTTCAATCTAGCCCTCCTTAAGAGTTAGTTACACATAATTAAAATAAAACTAAAAAGGAAAGGGAAAGAAAGAACCGAAAACCGCTCCTAGAAGTAGCCTCCAATTTCTCTCCCGAAAGTTGTCTCCTTGAAATTGTGTTCCTATATTGCGGGATGATTTTGACATAGCACCTGTCCGAATTAGGAAAATGATATTTCACAATGATTTGTATAATTTTGCATTAGCTTTCTAATGTCACTTGAATCACCTCAATTGGATATTTGATCTGAAAGTTATGATCAAAATACCGTGTGTGCAGAATCCAAATTTGAATCCAATCCGATTTTGCCTCCAATTTGAGAAATTCCGATTTAATCATTTCCCTTATTTGATTAAACTTAACAACATTATATATGTCCTCTATTATGATTGGTTAAGCTTAACCATATCTTTTAGGTCTTCCCAATTTGCCCTTTAAGCTTGGAACTTTTCCGAAAACACTTTTTTTTTCTTCCATTACCTACAAAAACAAAGGAAATACAAAAAGGAAATAAAATAGCATAAACTAACAAAACTAAGGAATTAACAAATATAAGTTAAGGGCTAAAATATGAACATTTTGGCACTTATCACGGTCCATGCCAACTGAAGATGGGTTATGTTATTCCATTAATTGTATGAAACTTATTTAAGAATTAGATAATTTATACTTGGGGAAGACAGGTCGTTCCGCATCTTAGTGGTTAGGTGGACGGTCCGTGCCAACTGAAGATAAATTATCCTAATTGTTTAATAAGATATTTTCTTGTTTGTTTATAGTATGCATAAAATGAATTTCTTGGATTAAATATGGTTAACCATTGATGTGCAGATAGTGGTAAAGTCAATACCCTACTCTCTCTCTCATAGTTCACTTTCTCTTTTGCGTTTATTTTATGCATTTAAATTTACACAAATCAAATCAATTTTCTTTACATTAAGTTAATTTTTAATTCTCATAAATTTGATAGCTAAACCCTTGCAATCCTTGAGATTCGACACCCTCAATATAACCCTATCCTACAGGATTCGTCCTATTGCGAGTGGATTTTGTAATTGATATTTTTGGTCACATAAATACCACATCAAACGCCTAATTAAGAAGTGCTAACATAATGACAATCTCAATCATCTCCGCCCAGATGGTTCCTCCATCATCCCACTTGGACTTCAGCCAAACGGGGTCCATGTCTTCAAAAATGACTTGAATCAAGTCCTAAGCAACCACCATGATCCGGTCCAAAGGCATCCTCCTTTATGTTAGCTAAACCACGTAATTTATACATAATGGGGGGAAAAATAAAGGGGGATAAGTCCAAAGACTTAGTGAGAGATAATGCACACAATACTTATGTCATTTAGTGATGAACTCCGTTTAGTAAAGTATGCAACGGTTTAAGTATGTCAGTAATTCATGAATGCAATATAGATATAATATATGCTTATGGTATGAGAAATAGTGATAGTTTAACAGTATGGTCTACCTAAGATATTACCCCTTCTCAGCAGGGTTGTCGCTGTCCTGAGTGACCTGTAATACAATGCCGGTACCCCGACCATTGTACGCTACCGTCCATAACACGTCGAGTGGCCCACACTACTAATGATGTATATCCTGTAGTGACCGCCTGTTAAGGCTGCGTCAGTCACGAAATAACCATTGGATTCAAGGCCCATATATCACATACACATTTGACCATAAAGTTAACATGTATAGTAAGCCCATAGCCGTTATCCCGCATGTATCGGTGTACCATGTCATATGATGCAATTAGTTTTGTTCGTATTTTACAAGCATGCTGTTACAAATATCAATGTCATTATCTTGTTAATTAGCACATTTTCACAAATGATAGAGTTCATGGTGCAGCAAAGTGTATATCGTGAGAGTTGTAAACCTCCAAATGATCCGGGTTTTCCAAATCCGTGGAAAACCTCTCATTAGTCCTTACTCCAACTAAAATGAACCTAAGACTCGAAAATAGGGGTTGTAGAGTGCTCGGCCAAGAAGGCCTTCCCCTAAACGTCTCTGGTCGAGTGCTCGTCCCTAAGGGCGAGTGCTCGACCAGTGAGGTTCAGGTAGAACCTCATCTGGTCCAAATGCTTTCCGAGCCTTCCTCGACTAGTCCTAAGGCCACAAAAAGGATTTCTAACGCCTTTCAACCAAAACAATGTCTCCAAATAACAAGATTAAGCCTAAACGGAAAGGGAAACTTAAAACGAGATTAAAGCTTAAAACTCCTAGACATTAACAACTAAGTTACCATAAATCGAGAAGCTAACATAACCAACCTAACAAAGCACAAAGAGAGAGTGCAATGGTTACCTCAACAAGGCAAGCTCTCCAAGAAGGCCTCCTTCTTCTCCAAAGACACTCACAACCTCACACACACTCAAAAACCAAACCAACAGAGTTTCTCTAAGGCTTCAGAAGATGAAATAGGTGTTTAGAGACGTAGGGGGTGGGTTTAAATAAGAGGAAAAAGCTGAGGGCACTACAGAAAATCTCTAAAAAGGTGCAAGCATTCGTGTAATATAGTGTCAAGCGCTTGTGTACTGTTTATCCAAGGGTTTTTAAGTTGTAGGTGGCATGCGCGGGCAAAAACTAGGGGTCAACAAAAGGTCAACGAGAGCTCGTTCTGGACCTCACACAAGCGCTCATGTACTGTTCACTATGGGTTAAAAAAATGCTTAGATGTACGATTGGGTATTGCACAAGGGGCATTACACTGTTCATACTAGCGCTCATGTGGTCCCGGGGGTGAACACATGTGTACTGTAGCTCCGAAATTCAAAAATGCCCCTCCAGGTGTCCTTAGTGACCTAAAGTCTAATTATCCCTCTAATCAAGCTGTCTTAAGCCTAATTAATTATTTGGGTCACTAGAGTTCTTTAGAAACGAAATTAAAACCCGAAAATACCCTCAGATTTTCTATCCCAATTAGAGACAAGAAAAAATATATATTCAAATTTTAAAATTCAGATAAGGATATAAAGAGAATTGAATTATCATAAATTAGTTAATTATCTCTAAAAACTGATGAGATAATTTCAAATTTCGAAAATTTGAATTTTCAAAATGTAAACTATTATTCAGTTGTTGTAAACCTCTAATCCAAACAGCCCACACCGCGCGCGCGTGTGCGTGTGCATCTTGTGCTTTGCATTGTACTATAACATGCATTAGAGTATACCCTATCATAGCTCATTTAATAGCTTAAGTTTGTTGGGTCTTATAAATGCCAACAAAATCTCCTCTCTTTCCAATGTGGGACAATCTTCATTCAATGCTTTTAAAAACCTTCCATTTAAAACATTCTCAAGACACAAAATAATATATATATTTTGAAAATATTTCAATAGTTACTGGATATTGTATACTCCTAGGAAGCTCATCGATTTCCTGGAAAACAAAAAAGCAAACCACAATATCTCGTTCTTTAGCTAAAGTAGAGTACAAAGCTATGGCCTCAACCTGCTGTGAAATTACTTGGCTAAACAATTTGTTGGTGGATCACAATATCTCACAACCACAACTAGTGAAATTGTATTGTGACAACAAAGTGGCCATCCACATTGCTTCAAATCCCTTCTTTCATGGAAGAACAAAACATATAGATATTGATTGTCACGTCATTCGAGAAAAGTTACAGAATGACACAATTCATACTTTCCACTCAACAACCTGCTGATTTGTTTACTAAGGTACTAGGTTCGACACAATTTCATTACCTCCTTGGCAAGTTGAGTGTCATGAATATCACTCCAACTTGAGGGAGAGTGTTGAGGAAAGAAATATGAACAATGAAAGAAAGTATAGCAACGATCAGAAATCAAATGAGAAAAGGGAAACTCAAACGTTCACATTCCTTCCACAACATTGTTTTACATGTATTGAAAAGTTACAATTAATTCAAGCATATTATTGTTTCCTACATTGAAAGGAAATATATTAAATTGATATTGTATGTTATTTATCTTCTATAAGAGTGATTGTAATCAAGATTGATTTGATTACCATACTTATCTATTTCAATTCTCTTATAAATAGGAGCATTTGTATTGGAATATCGATTAAGCAATAAGAGCATAATATAGCCCTTTGTGCTTTATCTTTGGACGTAGGTCATAGATCGAAACACATAAAAATCTTTTGTCTCTATTCTATTGTATTTTCGATATTTATTTATTTTTTCTATTTTGTTACAAATTTCTTCATAGTATCAGGGCAATTGGCTGACGCCAATCGATCTAATGGTCTTGTGAAATATATATATTTTCTTCAATTTATTGTTTGTTTCTTAAAAAAAAAAACAAAAAGATTTGTAGCGTACATGACTGCTTCCCATGTCTACACACCGTGGCTTCCAGCCTTCGCCAACACTTGGGAGAACACCATCAGCCACTGACTGTCGTTCCTGCTCAAGCCTGGCCTTTGTAGTATTGTTTAAAACCCAGACCACAGTTGGCTCTCATTTTAGCCCAAAGTTGGCTCTCATTTTTGGCCCATAGATAACCTTCTTTTGTATTATTATTTTAGGCACATCTCAAATCACCGTTGTCGACCACCTCCAGTCATCGCCGTCAAGTGTTGCCATCTCCAACCAAAAAAAAAAAAAAAAAGAAGAAGAAAATCAAACTCAAGGTTTTAGAATCTTCCACCTTAAGTTTGAGGGGGAATGTTAGAGAATATATTTCATACATTGAAAGGAAACATATTAAATTGATATTGTATGTTATTTACCTTGCATAAGAGTGATTGTAATCAGGTTTGATGTAATCATATCAATCAGATTTGATTACCATACTTATCTATTTCAATTATCCTATAAATATGAGCATTTGTATTGTAATATTGATCAAACAATAAGAGCATGATGTATCTAGTGGCAGATACAAGCAGGGGTGGGCGCCCCCTCCCACCCCTGCAAAAATTTTGAAAACATTTTTCTACCCATAATTTTTTATGGTTTTTAAGTCTTAGCCCCTAGTCTTCTTCCTTTAGCCCCTCCTCTTTCTCTTTCTTCATATTCTTCTTCTTCAGTTGCTTATAGAAAAAAAGAAAAGAAAAAGAAAAATAGAACTTGAATGAGAATTATTCTGATTTTGATTTTCTTCTTCTTCTTCTAGTTGTCTTCTTCCTTCTTCCTTTGATTATTCTCACACTTACATTTGATTCACTCTCTCAATGTTATGTAACTTTCTGGACCTAAATTTGAAGAAGGTTGCAGAAAACTTCTTTTTAAATATGAAAAATGGGAAAAGATGGAAAGAGGCTGATAAGAGTCTGGAGTGGGTCTCAATTTCGTGCAACAAACCAGTGAGAACTGGAGTGGAGACCGAACCTCCTGTTTTCCTCCAAAGGATCCATACTTCCATCCGAAGCCTGAAAACCATAAGCAAAAGGTCCAGAGCCAGTAAACCTTGCTTTTGTTAGTGTAAAATTGCTCTCTTTCTATTTCTCTCTCTCAAACTTTCTTTTTGTCTTAAACTCTCACTCTCTCGAAGCCTCTCTCTTCTCTGATGTTTCCAAGACCCACATTTTATTTATTTATTTATTTATTTTTAGGTCAACTCACCTTGGTTGTGGTGGACATTGATAATATTTTGGTAGTTTGAGAGGACATTGTTACAATTGAAAGTTTGGGACGACATTGTCAATTGAGTGATAATTTGAAAGGTATGTGGACTTTACCCTAAAATATATCATTATATTATATTATATTATATTATATTTATTATTAGTTTCGCTCTCCGTCCCTACAAAATCAAGATCCTAGATTCGCCACTGAATGTAGCCCTCAACTATACCGAACTATATACCGAACTATATAAAAATATTTTATCTTTATTCTATTTTATTTATGCTATTTATTTATTTTCTATTTTATTACGAATTTCTTCATTAAATCTACCAAATTTTTTTGTATAAATACTATCATGTAGATCGATAATCTATCAAGTCATACACAAGTATTTTCTTCTTCATTCTCTCGCCAGCTATGTTGGTTTTATCATAATCCCCTTACATAACGTAATTAGGGGTATTTACATTTTACACGTACAAACAAAACCAAAAAAAAAAAAAAAAAAAAAAAAGAAAAAAAAGAAAAGAAAGAAAGCAAAATAGCACTCATTTCTGTTAATTTTTTCAAGGATAAGACAAAACACATTTAATTTATTTTTAGTTTTCTTATTTTTTCAAAATTTGTATTGCTGATGTGGCAAGAGCATTTGGAATGCCAAATTTAGAGAGTTGTGACGGAGGGAGGGAGAGATAGAGTGGATAAACCTTATCTTCCTATAAAGTCGGCGTGCTTCAACAGTGAAGCACGCCGGTCGTGCTCAATATCTTTACCCATAAAGTTAGAGTGAGAGAGAGAGAGAGGGAGAGAGAATGGCCACGACAACAGCGAGTCGGTTGCTTCTGGTTTCAATACGCTGCTCTGATTCAACCCCAAGACGCGGTTTTGGAACCAAAAAGAACACCAACAAGGTACCCACGTATGTGTTTTCAATTATACTTAGTATGTATATATGTGTGTGTGTTTTCTTTTATGTTATTGTCTCTCAACTGCAATAGAGTTTTCTTTGTTAACAAGAAATGTCAAAGAAAGGAAAAGTTTGATACTGTCTTTAGTTTATTTGTAATGGGATTTTTTTTTTGTTTCAGAAATGACTTGGTCATAATTCTTTCCAGTTAAAAGAGCCATAATGGAGACCCACGCTGTTTCCTGTTTGGTTGACAAGAAATTGAAGGAAAAGAAAACAAAATCATATCAAACGAGCAATGTTTTCTATAGTCAGTGTAATGGGAACCCACTGTTTTGATATGCTCGATCCTTATTTAAGAGTTTTCTTGGTTTCCCCGTTTGATAACTGGGAAAGTTGTAGGAAAAGTAGAGAAAATAAGAGTTAAAGATTAATGTTCTGATATGACACCTTTTTATTAATGAAACAAAATTACAAAAAAAAAAAAAAAAAAAAAATTAAATAGTGAAGAGAGTGACTGCTTCAAGGGGTGGGGCCTCCAAGAAGCAGTCCTTTTAATTTCTTCTTCTTGTTATTTCATAGCCATATGACATCTACTTATATATAGCCTCAATTACTTAATGAAACTCTAAACCAAAAAAAAAAAAGAAAAAATTATATTCCTAAAATTATTCTAAAGATAATTTTTCTCAGTAACATGTTTTTTATGCTTAATTTGTTGATGGTTTCTCATCAATGAAATCTGCATATTGGAGACCAACTATTCTGAATATTCAATTTGAATATTCATCATTTTGGTACCATTCTCTTGGTAAAAGATTTGGTACCCCTAGCATTTCTTATTTACATCAGTTTGGTAAAGCTTTTTTAGTAAAAGATTTGGTACCACTAGCATTTCTCATTTACATCAGTTTGGTAAGCCTTTCTTAGTAAAAGATTTGGTATCCATAGCATTTCTCATTGTAAATAGTTAGTCTTACTTGTAGACCGTAAGTTTGTAACGCTGTTACAAATGAAGTTGGTTAATTTGTCATGTAATTATTGTTGTTGCTCGGTGCAGGAAATCAACAACTAAACAACCTGGTCCTGTACGTACTCGTAAGTGGATTAAGTTTGTCTCCTTCAGAGTAGAACATTCAGTTATGTATTTTTTCATCTGTTTTGGTTTAACAAAGATCGTGTGAGTTACAAATTTTGGCCCTGTATAGTTTAGCTCGGCCTTGGAGACTGTACACTACAATTGCTGAAACTTGTTTTTTTCTTTTGTTTTTTAATCATTCAGTGCATCTTGCCTGAAAATTGTTGACTTTGTGCTCCTCGCCATTGAATGCTTGTTTATATCTGTGTGTTCAGAAAAAGGATCTAAATGAGGGTTTAGGGGTAGGATGTTTTGGTTACCTAGTCTTCTCAAAAACTAGGACTTGGAGTTGTAATTTGTTTTGGTGAAATGTTCAGGGTGTTAAACAATGTGGTCTTCAAATTGATTTAGAGCTTGTTTAGAATTGTGTTAAGGAGTTTAAAAAAATGCTTTTAGTGCATAAAAGGTTGTGCCAAACAAAATGAGTCCATTTGGTAAAAAACTTATACAGCACTTTTTGACTTTTGTACTCTGGGGGAAGCTTGAAAATTAGGCTTGTTTAAAAAAGTTCTTTAAGGATTTTTCTATACACAAAATTATATTTCCCAATACAATTCCAAACACGCTCTTACACCCAGTAATCCTTTCAACGTTTTCATTTATGTCAAGTGTCTGAGTAATTAGCATCTGCTTGAGGCTGTTTGAAGCATTAAAAAAGACCAGTCTTCTTATACTGCTGCTTCACTTAACTTTTCCTTTTTTTCCCCTTTTTTTTGCTTGGCTCTAAAACTTTTGCACAATTTTTTTTATTCTATTTATTTATTTTTTTAAAAATCTTTTTCAATTTTTGGGCAATAGTGCCTCTCTATCCAGATGTCCCACAACATTTTTTTGGCCAATTTTGGATATTCTCCTAGAAGTGTGCTACAATGGCCTGATTAGCCCATTTCTGCTTCCAATATCATAGCCTTCCCATGCTGTTGCTTGTTATTCCCTATTTTTCTTGGACCCCAAACATTTTATTCTTTTACTTACTTATCTTTGGGTACTAGCACCTTGTCTCTTTCGATATTTGTTGTGAAAATTCATGGCCAACTTGCGGGCATGCTTGTAGTTTGCACAGGCAAGCATGTAGCCATGCCCTATTTAGCCAATGTTTGCTTCTGTTATTAGTTTAACTTAGTAGAGGCTGCACCTTTTATTTTGGGATGGATTGAAAGGGGAATTTAGGCAAAAAATCTATTGTTGAGTTATTCGATCATTCATTGATATAGTGTGCTATTGTGAGGATTTTTTGGTCCTTAGCCTGCTCACTCTTTGGGTTCCATGGGGAAGGTTACCGAAGCTGGGTGCATGTCCGTCAAATCATAAAATTATTCGAAATGCTATCCTGTTGTGCAGGAAGGAGAATTCAATACAACAGTGGGGAACCCTATACTGCTAACTTAGTGAGAAAATGATATGAAGCTCTCTTCAAACAATCTTAAAAATTTATTATAAAGATCTCAGTATGAATGGCAGAATGTTTTGTGCAGTCTCCATCTTTCCTCTTTTCTGGATTTGCACAACGTAATTTTTAAGATGATCTCATGTGTACTCCTGTATACTTGAAGCAATCATCTTCAGATTTAGTAAACTTATTTTTTACTTGTGAAAAATTATATTAATGTGTGAAATTAGACATTCTCTTAATTTATATAACCATTTTAATCAACTGACTTATTCAGTTTGGGCTCCTCATATAGCTTTCCTTGATTTATTCCTCACTTATTCAGTTTGGGACCCTCATATAGCTTTCCTTGATTTATTCCTGTTTATAATTTACTGTGTTTTGCTGCATTAGTATAATGGTAGGTTTCCTTGTAGAGGCACCTGGTTTAAGTTCTCGATTTGATGGGAAATCTACCAATAAGGCTTTGGACCTTCAGTTTGAGGAACGGCTGGAAGCAGTTAAAAGGTACAATTGTGTTACTTGTCATATTCCTTTTTCCTGCCGTTCGTGCCTTCTTTGTATAGGTGTTAGAGTGCATCCTTACTATAAACATTTTCCCATCAAAGTATTCTTAAGTTGTTTTTGTGTATGTGAGTGCGTGTAGCGTATGAAATCTAGATTTTGTTTTCAATAAAGTAATTTTTATCATTTTTTTATGCCACACCAACATGTGGTCAGACTTAGTTGGATGACTTCTGCTTTATGCATCAATTTTGGAATTAATTTTCTTGACTACACTACTCAGGTCAGCGCTTGAGCAGAAAAAGGTCGATGAAGTAAAAGAATTCGGGGCAATTGACTATGATGCACCGGTTGAGTCGGAGAAGAAAATTGGACTTGGTACCAAGGTAAACAAATTTCAGCTGTTTTTGCTTTCCTAAACTGTAATATATGGTTATCAGCTTTTACTTATCAAAAAAAAAAAAGGTTATCAGCTTCAATGGTACAGTAAAACTAATTCATTTTTGACATAGAACAGATTGGAGTAGGTGTGGCTGTCTTGGTGTTTGGTTTGGTTTTTGCTCTTGGAGATTTTCTTCCATCAGTAAGGTATGGCGTAGTACGTAAAAGGTTTTTCCATTGTGTGCGAATCATAAAGATCTGTCAATCTTTGTTTCAGTTGTTATTTTGTCTCGTTGAGACTACTTTGTTTCATTTGATCAATTAATCTTTTTCTTTAAAGAAATAATAGTTTAGTCTGGCTAGCTTGGGCGTAAATGGCCAAGTGGACAAAATTTTTACTTAAAGCCAATTGACAGTATGCAACCATACTCCAAATATGTCAAAGGATTATGGGTTCCATCTTGAGGAGTAGTGTTCCTATAATGCTACTAGATGTACTCACCCAACACATCGAGATTTTTATCATGAAAGATCTCACTCCTAAATGTATCAAAGTGACCTCTACTTTACAATTTAGGTTACATTCCTCTCTGGATTGAGAATCAATGCTATAACCAATCATTAGTTCAAGTTATTCATATTGAAAGTAGCTATATAAAATAACGATTCACATGGTCCGTCTAGTGCATTGTAACTACACTAATACATCAGTTAGAAGTCTCCACTTTCATAATCAAGATAGATTACCATGATTGATATGTTATAGTCTTATTAAATGGAATGTCCAATTCCATTACTGACTACGAACTATACTTCATAAGTTACAAAGTTTATGACTTATACCTTTTGTGATAATCTCATTAATACACCTAAGCCATATTCAATACACTTAAGGATTACATGTATATATAAAGAATAATATGCACACGTATACAAATATGCTCAATGTTCTTTTATAAAAATAGGAAAATAAACAACTTTATTTAATAAACCAAAAATGTCATACAATATAAATTGGCTTAAAGGGCATAAAACCCTAACACATATATCCCTGCTCAACCTAAGGCTCCGATGATTAACCACATATAGATTGGGCATATTGTCCTACTCAAAACTTTTCCTCTTTAAACATTCACCTTAAAGTTGTTCAAAACCTTTATTTCTAACCTTTTTCTCAATTGATCGTAAATCTGAACATTTTTAATACCGGTACTTTTTGTTCTTAAAATTGTTATTTGAAATTCTTTTTCTTTAAATCCTTTTCTCGACAGTTATGTAAAGCATAGCGTGTTAAGAGTATATTTGATTATCCCATATTATGGGATTTGATTGCAATCTCCTACTTTTAGGCTATTAGATTTGAATGTATTCAAATATGATATTATCTCAATTTTTATATTAATCTCATCTACTCTAGTTTTCCTATAAACAGAGACTGTTATAAATATTGTAAACATACCAAATAAATAAGAGCAAAATGTTGCCCTTTGGGCTTTATCTTGTGGACGTAGGTTATAAACCGAATCACATAATTTTGTGTCTATTTTCTATTTTATTATTTTTCGCATTATATTTTATTTCGCATTATATTTTCTTTTATGGCATCAGAGCTCTAGGCTAACGACAGTTTTCGATCCTGTGGATTTTTAATTTTTTTTTTCTTTCTTTTTCTTTTCCTCATTATTTTGTTTATGATTTCACTTTATATTAGAGTACAAAACGTATTTGGGGATTCATTCAAAAGAAAAAAAATATGGCCGTAATGTCTTGGATGACTGGATGAGAACACTGTTTCGTTCTCAGATTATCGCATGGAAAGTCGTTCAATGTTTCAATATGTTTTCCAGTCCTATATTTGAGAGATTTCTTGGGTGTAATCTCGTTGGTTAGGAGAGAGCTTTTTCTGGGCAGTGGTTTAGAATGAAAAAAAAGAAAAGAAAAGAAAAGCAAAGAAAAGAAGAAAAAAAAACCGAAAAAGAAGAAGAGAAAATTCGGTTGAAAAAAAAAAAAGAAAAAAAAAAAAGAGAAAAGAAAAAGAGGCAAGTTGCCCCATTTTGGATTTGTGTTAGCCCATTATTATGGTCATTGTTGGTCCAATAGTTGATGAGACTAATCTTTTGGTCTTTGTGGTATTGTTTAATGACCCAGGCCTGGCCTTTATGGTGTTTTTTCAAGACCTAGGTCCACTTAAGGCCCTTTGTTGGCCCATAGTTGGCCTCATTTCAGCCCACAATTGGCTCTCATTTTAGCCTATAGTTGGCTTATTTTTTTCTTTGGCCTTTATGGTATTGTTTAAAAACCAAGCTCATTTTAGCCGATAATTGGCTCTCCTTTCAGCTTTTTGTTGGCTCAATTTCTGGTATAAATTGAAGACCCAGGCCCATTTAAGGCCCATAGTTGCTTCATTTTCAGCCCTTTTGTTGGCTTTCATTTTGGCCCATAGTTGGCCCTCTTTGCCATATTGTTATTTGAGGCGCATCTTCGATAACCGTCGCCAGCTGCCACCAACTCTAGCAAGTTTCTGGCCATCATCTCCGGCCTCTCCCGCCAACCGTTGTCTTCTCCAACAAAAAAAAAGAAAAAAAAGAAAAAAAAAAAGAGAAGGATAAGGAAAAAAAAAAAACGGTTCTTTTCAAACTTAAGTTTTCAGAATCTTCTACATTGAGTTTGGGGGATGTTAGATTATATTTGATTATCCTATATTATGAGATTTGATGGTAATGAAATATGATATTATGGGATTTGATTGTAATCTCCTACTTTTAGGTTATCAGATTTGAATGTATCCAAATATGATATTATCTCCGTGTTTATATTATTCTCATCTACCCTAGTTTTCCTATAAATAGGAGACTATTATATTGTAAACATCACCAAAGAAATAAGAGCAAAATGTAGCCCTTTGATTATTTTCTATTCTATTATTTTCGCATTATATTTTATTCTTCATTATATTTTCTTTGACAATGCAACATATATTTGACGTACATGAATTTTCGTAAAGATTGGGCTCATATCACATATAAAACTTGCATGTTTTTCTATAACATGCATGATTTTCTATTACTTGCATATAGATTATAAATCATTTGTAACTGATGATAGGAGGATTTACTTACTGTCCTTCATTTAACATCCTCATCGATCTTCAACCCCTACTATATTCATTTGCATTACATTTGACCTATTAGTTAGGGTCTGTCATGTGTTAAAAACCCTAGACCCTTTATTCAACCGTAGAGCTTACCCGTTTTCTCGAAGGGAAACCTAGAAGTCTCATTCGAGCACTTTGCGTATGGGGTTCGAATGGAGCATTTTGTGGCTTATCCGTTCCAACAGATTGCGACCGATATTGCTACCGGAGCTCTCTTGGGCTCACTCGGTTGAACACCACTTAGTCCGTTTGAATTTTAAGACTTAGAACACAACTCCTACTTAAATATTTCCTCAACCTGGTTCTCAACACTCCAAAACTACTCCATCATACAAATACCAAACCAACCTAACTTGCATCAACCAAAACCTTAATCCAACCCCAAAAAAGTACAATTTTTTTTTTTCTCAAAACCCTAATTTTACATTTTTCTCTTTCTATACCACAGACAATCATTACAACAACAGAAGCTCCATTTTTTTTTTCTTTTTTGATAAGGAATGTTGTATATATAAAAAAAAAGCGCAATGTGCCTCTAAGTACACAGAGAGTATTCATAGGAAAACCCGCAATAGCCCACAAAAACCCCAAAACCCAAAAGAAGCCTAAAGAACCTTCAGCCAAAAACTCAAAACAACCCTCAGAAGCTCCATTACATCAATAAAATCAACCACAACTTCAAAATCTCTACACAACACAAACACAATACTCACAATAACAATCAAAACCCAATTTTTCTCCATTCCTCTTGTGAAAACCACAAACTCACCTTTAAATATCAACAACCTCATACAACCCTCAATAATAATAAAATCAACGTTTTAATCAATCAAAACATATTACAATTCGATTACATGGACAAAAAGTGTAGAAAACTTACCCTCTTTGAGTTTCTCTCCAAGCTCTTCTCCTTCCTCCAGCCCTCCTCTCTCTTCCTTTGCTTTCTCTCTCTCTCTCTCTTGCTCTCTCTCTCTTAAGCTCACTCAAAGACTCTGTATCTAAACTCTCTATTGTGTTCTCTGGACGAAGGAAGAAAAAGAGGTGAAACCCCCTTTGTTTTGGACGTTTCAATATACTAAGTTTTACACTTACTGTACAATTTCGTTTATACGCGAAATACCTTCGTTTGAAAGCGATCTGACAACCAGCATTAAACGTGTGTCCAATCTTACCTAACCTACACACTTTCTGACACGTGGAGATGTTGTTCCGTTCAAATGTGCCTTTCCTAAAGATCAATTTGGACCATCAATCTTTTCCCACACATGTGCTCCTATACCATGTGGAGATTCCTTCGTGTTCTGAACACTACTCAAACCTATTTGAATGCTCTTACTAAGGTTTTAATCCTGAAAGCCCAATCTTTTCTTGCTCGAGATTCCAACTAACACGTGGAGATTCCTCCTGTTAGAATATGGATCCATAGTGTTCGAACATGGATCACCTGAACTGAATTTTTAATGCTTCTTACTTATAATTTTCTTCTGTTTTTGGTCAGATATCTATGAGCCTCACCGTGCTCAGTCTAATTTCACCAAAATATTTATTTAAATTGGTAATTTGTTTATTAAAATATTTATTTTTGATTTTACTTAGCATTTGTTTATTCTCGGATGTTCCACTACTGATAGGTAAAGTGCTAATTTTCTAAACCACAAGTAAAGTGCCACTTTTTCCCAAAGGGCGTGATCTGCACATGCATGTTTTGATGATAAATTTTATAGATGGTAAACAGAATAGATCTCATGTCGGTGAAGTGCAACTTTTTAAAACACAAGTGGGCAAATCAAACTCACCTCATATCATAGGTGGGGAAAGTGTAATTCCTCTTCTCCCAGACTCCCCCTCCAAAAAAAAAAAAAAAAAAAAAGGCTTCTGAAAAGCCATTTTATGCTAGGGGATGAATTTGGTGGTTTACTTTTGCCTTTTCTTATTATATTTCAGTGGTTGCGATTTTTGGAGATATGGGTTAATTGTGAGATGACCTTCAATTTTTCAGTGTTAGTCCCACTGAGGATGGTGTGGTGGTCACAAATAAACTGTCCGAAGAAGAGAAGGCTAGTCTTGAGGTAATATTCTTGGAAATGGCTAATAATTTTTCTTAGCATACACCTTTTTTTAACAATAGCCTTGCCTTTAGGATTGTCTGTTCCTCACGGGCACTTAAAGATACTGAGCCAGATATAGGTTTTATTGTAGAAGATAGTTACCATGATATATAAAGACTATTATTTTCAGAATTGTTTCCTTTTTGGGATCAATATTTTTAATTTTTGGATTGAACCCAGGTTTTGTGAAATTTTGATGGTTGGCATGGCTACTTAATTTGGCCCCGTTGACAGGGTTCCACTAATAGGTTGCACAGATACTTGTATTTTCATTCCTTATTGGATTTACTGTTATGAGGCCAATTTTAAGACTTCTTTGTCACAAAGAAAGGAGTAGCTGTTTAACTTTGTTTGTGAAGTGGAACAGAAGAAACGAGAATTATATTTCCTTTTTCTGGTGACAGTAATCCCTGAACAATGGTGGTAAGGCTATACTGAAAGAATTATTTATTATGGTTTACCAAGGTCCAGCCTCCTTCTATTCTGGGCTGGATTATTATGGCGGATTCTGTTGGCCTACTGGACTTTTGTTTTGTCAGAAAACTACATTACTGACGTCTAGAGATTCTGATTTTCTGAATCTTAATAGAGAAATGAGATATCAAGTAGTACTCCTTATGTTAACATGACATTTTCTAAGGAGAAAAACATAAGTACCAAGGTTATTGTCTACAAGGAGTGTTTGGTTCTGGCTTTCTTATAATTGATCTGTGGTAGTGAGCTGATATTTTGGTTGATACTGTTGATGGCATTGCTTAAGCCTGTCTGGAGAAAATGTTGTAACCACATCAACTCAATAGTAGTATGTGCCATAACCTTGTATATTACTTCGGCACTAGACCATGCCACTACTATCTGTTTCTTACTTTTCGAAGTGACAATTACCACTTAAGAATGTACAATATCTCATAGTAGATCATGATGTAGGACAAGCAGCGTTGAGAAGTAAGCTTGAAAAAGGAAAAAGAGAAACAGAGAGAAGAAGCAGAAAAGCTAGAGAAAATCAGAGAAAGAAGCTCGGGGGAGAAAGAGGAACTTAGGGGGAAGAAGACGACAAGTCCATGTCAATAATATTATTTATCAAAAACTGTCTAGTACAATGGAAACTTAAGCTTAAATAGGGTAAAGGTTGAACCCTAACCCTAGTGATAATTGGGCTAATGGCCAGATAAAAATGACATAAAGCCCCAAATGAAAATAAATGAAATCTCAAATAAAATTAATACGTGTCTGAAAATAAATACTAAAATAATAAAAGCCCAATGAAGCCCAATAATTAGCATAATCATGTGATCTGTGGCTCGTATTTGGTGCTCTGCATCAGATCATCTACCTGAGGGAGAACCTACCCAATTTGTATCGGTAAAGCCTTTTACCCTAAGATGTCCGTTTGGTCTATACAATATCCTAAAACCACGAGCTATTTTCAAATACTGAATAATACGAGAAATTGCTTCCCAATGTAACAACACTAAATGCATATGAGATGGTCTAACCTACCAATCAATGCAACAACAACAACAACAAATGAGCCAAATTACCAACCACAATAATGCAGCCAACAATCACCCAGAATAAACCAATAATACCATAAACAGTGCTGCAATAGGCCCAAAAACAGCTCACACTGAAGCAAAACAACCAAAATGTGGTGGAAAGAGAGAGGAACTGGCTGAAATACTGACATACCTGCCGGAACGCACTGCAAACTGGCCTGAAACGGGCGAAAATAATGACAATTGAGATGAACTAGCAGAAAACACTGTAAACCAGACTGAACCGGCCGGAAAAGACTGAAAGTTGGCTTGAACCGACCAAAATGAATTGCCTATGCGGGTTGACCGGAATGGGTATTGGGTTGACCTGATAAAACCTGGTTTGAGCCGGATAGGTGTTGAGTCGAACAAGATTTTGGGATCGAGTGAATGGGTTGACCCGATCTCTGTTTATGCTGGACTTGGCCCAAACCAATTTATTTATTTTTATTATTTTTCTTGGATCTGGGTTTGGCTTGGCCCAATAGAACTTGAGCTATCCTTGTACCGAAATTCAACTAGAACTACAGATAACGTTATCCCCAATGGGAATAGGGGTATTTCCATGAAAATTCTTTGGAGACAGTCAGACCTCGCCAGAGACAATCACAATAGAACCAATTGACGATCACAACACAACCTATTCAATGAAACCACAACCTGCCACCTTGACAATCAACCTTTGCAACAATCTCCGACCACCGTAGACGTTACCAGCCACCATTGAAACATAGATCAACACAACCACATACCCTGAGTGATTTTTCGATACAGGGTAGAACTCATAGCATAGTAGCCACAATACGAATTCTGTTGTTTACAGCAAAAGCATTGACGACAACAGAGCTTATGGTGGCGATGATGATGGCATCACACCATTGATGACGGTGATATCGGCGCCATCTACCCCTTGTCATGGGCAGGGATGGAACCAGAATTTTTTGCACGAGAGTCCGAACCTACGTAAATAAATTCATATATATAGTGCCGCTATGTGTGCGCTTGCACATTTATGTAATATAAAAATAGACAAATCTCTAGTCAGATGATGGCAATGACCTACTATGTCATGTTTATGATATCAGAGATATACTAGTATGCATTTATGTTAATTATGGCATCTGAGGGGTGCTATGGCCATAAAGTTTTTTAATTTTTTTTAAAGTTGGGACACTACAGTTAGCTATGTGAATCTATGATTGATATTTTCTTTTTCTTTTAATACTTTTAGGGTGTTGCTTTATTCCCAAGTCTGCTGCATGCAATAGTTAAAAGAGTAATGCTACACAGACTCCCACTTTTTTATATCCATTTTCCTACTCCCCTAGGTGGTTTTTAAAACCATCATTCGATTAATCAAATTTAATGGTAGTTTTAAAAGTCACCTAGGGGAGTGTGAAAATGGGTATGGGAAAGTTGGTGTGTGTGTAGCATTACTCATAGTTAAAAGTATATCATTTGACATTCTGCTGTCATTAAGTTTGAGAAGTGTACTCTTCATAAAAATTATTGGGTCAAGTTGGTTGCTATGGAAACACTTCTCTCTCTTTACATTAGCTTCATTTATGTGCATAACCCTAAAAAGAAATGCAATTTAGTTGTGATTTGTTTGGGTATTTTCTAACTTTATTGGTTACTGTTTTAGACAGCTTTTGATTTTGATTTTCTTTTTGTTTTTCACTCCAACTTGAAAAGCTCATGGTTTGCTACAGTAAAGTTATTAGAACTTGTTTCTTCACTTGCCTATGTGCATTGTTGAGAATGCTTGAGTGGACTTGATGTCTCGTTATGCTAAGTTTAGAACTACTTGTGCATTTCTTCTGCAGTAATTTATTTTTTTTATAAGTTATAATGATATAAAAAGCGCAAAGGGGCGCGACCTACATACACGGGAAGTATAAACAGAGAGCGCCTAAGAGGGAGAGAAATGAAAAAGAAAATTAGAGAAACGAATCACTAAAGGAGCTAGCCAAGCGGCCGTCAAAGAGTAAAAAGTATTTAAGAAAAAATGAGTCAATTCCTCTATAGTCCTAGTGGAATTTTCAAAACATCTAGTATTTCTTTCATTCCAAATACACCACATAAGACACAGAGGGATCATCTTCCACACAACCGCGCTTCGAGATCGTCCTCCCGACCACCAGCTATTGAACAAGTCCCTCACCCTGCAAGGCATGACCCAAAGCAACCCAAACCGCTTAAAAATCTTCTGCAGTAATTTATTCTTCTAGTTAATTTAGTTTTTGGCTGGTCATTACATATTATAATCTCTGCTATGTATTTTGGTAGAATTTAAAAAGTTCTTATATGTTTACTTCCTGATGTGTGGCAGACTAGGCTGAAAGATTACGAGGCAATGCTAATTAACTCCCCCAAAGATCCAATTGCTCTTGAAGTGAGTCATTGATTGTTATGCAGGATACCAGTTCTGTTTATTTGTTACTATATTTTCAAAATTTTCAAGATATGGTGGGGGGTCACATATGAAAATCGTTGGGTAGCTACCATTTGAAAGTGTTTTTTAGTATTTGAAAAGAGAAAAGAGTTGCGAGAAAGTTTACCAAACATTAGATTCTCGTTGTTTGGTATTATGTTGGCGATGTTTATGACTCAACTGAAATCAACTCATCCAAATACATCTTTAGATGGCACAAGTTATATAAGAAAAATGGAAGAGACGCAGATGACATGCAAGCACACAAGCTAAACTTTTATTTGATAGAGGAAATACATTGGTTAATTGATTAAGGCAGAGTCCAAAGGCTATACTTGATGGTGGTGTAGAACAAAGGGAGAACCTCTGTCACTGAAATCCTGAGTCCAACTAGTTGTGATCTAATAAACATAAATGAGAAATGACAGAAAAAGCCTGAATAAACAACTTCTTGAACATGTTCAAATGCTATGGAGCCCAAGCCAAAGGACTAGAATAAATATATTTTTTTCTTCACTCTCTGTTCATCTAATTACATTCCTGGTTTCACCAAAATAGGAATTTATTTCCTGTGCCAACTATTCTTCATATATTATTGATGGGATATGCAGGGAGCTGCAGTGACCTTGGCACAATTAGGAAAATATTCTCGGGCTTCCTCTTTGCTTGAGGACTTGACAAAGGTATGTTCATGTTTTCGTGTTGGATACGTCTATGAATTTTATGTGCCACAAACTGGACATGCTAATCCAGTCATGCTTCTAATATAATCTTCAACTGATCTTTTGTGCTCCATAGGAAAAACCAAGTGATCCTGATGTTTTCCGATTGCTTGGAGAAGTTAAATACGAACTCAAGGATTTTGAAGGGAGTGCTACTGCATATAAGTCTGCCCAGATGGTAAGTCTTCCTCAGATGTGCAGGATAATTTGCTGCTGCTGCTGTTTCAGATAACTATCCACCCTGACCATGTTTCACTTCGGTATACCGAAGAATGAGTCCTCATTTATTAGCATTGGGCACCTACTAATTAACATTCGTGTTTGTATGCACTTAGGGTGGTTGTCTTCATCTACAGGTATTAGTTCCACTCAAAACTGGTTAGGACAGCCTATCATCTAGAACTTGCCCTAATTTAAATATTGGGGTTTCCTACGATCAATCTAGAGGGGAAATAAGGATTTTGGTTTTAGGATTTGTTCATTAGAAGAGTAGTCTAGTGGTTGTGGAGGAATGGAATTGGAAAAAACGTAAGAAAATGCAGATCAGATGATGCAAGATCTTACTGGGTGCAGCTATTTGAAGGATATATTGCCGGCTAGGATTAGGGTTTAGTATAGGTTATTGTTTTTAATGGTGTCACAAAGTGGCTATGCTCCAGGGTTTGGAAAGAGTAAGAACATAGTGAATTTTGGGGGAACTATGTGTGTGGTGAGTAGCGAAGCTGCTTTACTGAGTTTACAAGGTGAAGGAGTGGTTACTTTCCCCATGGCTATGTATATATATTGAGCATGTCTGGTCAAAGTTTATCTTGTCTTTATCACGAGTCGTTTTCCTTGGCTAATAATGAAATTTAGTTTTTCTCATATCTGTGGGTTCTTCAATTTGTTGGCTCGTGTAATAGATTAGTTAACATGTTGGTTATCCATATGAGATGAAAGACCATGAATAAAAACGAAATTACATCTGGACACCCAAATAAAACCAATGTGCCATTATTTTAGACCATCTATATCAAATTAAGAAATTAATAAAGTACCCCCAATTCGTAAATTAAGAGGTAACTAAAACAAAACAAACCACCAACATCTTAACGCAAAGAAACAAAGAAATGAGACATGGTATTTCATGTCCCTCTTCACTCTCCCTGTGGGTGTTGCAACCCGTATAGAGAAGCTTTAGCGAGATTTCTTATGGGATAAGTTAGATGAAGAGTTCAAATTTTACCTGGTAAGCTAATCCAAGGTTTGTTCTCCAATCTCTGAGGAAGGATTGGGGGTTAGGAACTTGATGATTTTCAATCGGGCTTTCTTCGGGATTATTATTTCATTTTAGTTTATGAATGTTTACATTGATTATTATTAACCTTTTTCACTAGTTATTTTAATCAATATTTTCTTATTGCCTAACAGGTGTCTAAAGATATCAATTTTGAAGTTTTGCGTGGCCTTACAAACGCATTACTTGCGGCTAAGAAACCAGATGAGGTTTGTCATCATACTTGTGGATTGAAACTAGCACTGATTCAAAATTTAAAATCCTTTTCAATGGGCATATCTTTGTCATGGCATCATCACCTATTGTTGATGGGCCAATGTGGGGATGACCAAGGGTCTTTTGAACTGACAAATGCAATCATATCAAGAAGTTTTCTACACGGTTTGTTGTTTACATGTTTTGGGTGAGTTATATTCTTAGAAAATATAAACTAGCTTCGTCCCATGAAGAAAAACAAACAGAAACTAGCTTTCTTTAGTTAAAGTCAGTTGTTGTGGGGTGCATTATCTCCTTTGTGAATCCCAAAAGCATTGTTGATGGTTGCAAGTGTTTGAATGCTCATCTGATAATTTTAGGATATTGAGTCTATATTATTGAGGTTTTTTTTTTTGAAGGAAACTTTTGATATGTGTTTATTGCCTGATTTGATTACATATAATTTCATTCCTGTTATTGTAATAAGCAGCAAGTGTTTCTCCATAATAGGTAGGACTTTTCTATTTAATCTCGTGCAATACATTGGAATAAGACAGTATTCCTCTTCATCTTTCTCCAAATTCCTTGTCCTTCTCTGTGGACTATTTTTGGTCTTTCTCTTTAAACTTGGTATCAAAGTGGGTGTGGTTGGTTTTCAGTTCTTGGGGTTGTTTGTTGGTTTCCTTGCTGTGTCGGCAAACTCACGTTCATTCTGCACTGGTGGCCATAGAAGACCAAAGTTTGTGATTCTTCTAGAAGGCCTGAAGCATTTTGGGTGATTCTGTGTCACCAGAGTTACCGGTGAACTTGTGTCGATCGAAACTTCTCATTCTCAATCGGCGTAGGTTTCATGAAGGGCTGTGTGTGGGTGAAGAGGCTCGGGGGTTCAATCTGAGTTCATCTATGGCGAAATCATGGCGTTTTGATACGACATTGAGTTTTTTCGGGCTGCTCTATGCGATGGTGGTGGAAGAAATACAAAACGACAAGTCGTTTTATAAGAAGACTAATATGAGTCGTATAGGCATGGACAAAACGACATGTCGTTTAGTTCAAACACAAACGATAGGTTGTTTAGATGGAGGCATATGACATCAAAGACTTGGGAACATGGGATATTCATCAAAGATTTGTCGTTTAGTTTGAAATCAAAGACTTGGGAAATCTGAAATATTTTGTTGCCAACAAGGTAGCTAGATTGAAACATGGGATATTCGTCTCTCATTGAATATATGTACTTGATCTACTTGCAAGGTAGTTGACAATCCAGTAGTTTCATGCTACTCAACACAAGAAGAAGGATTGACAATCTTAAGCTCAAGCGTCCTCCTAAACATAGAGCAAAACAAGAAGGTAGAGGGGAGTGATGAAAGTTTTTTTGGTGGATAAAGGCAAGTATCAACGATTAGTTGGCAGATCATATATTTGCCGAACGATCGTTTAGGTATTGCCTATGTGGTCAGTGTAGTGAACTAGTCTATGCACTCACCTCAAGGTTCTCATATGGAAGCGGTTTACCGAATCCTTTGGTATTTGAAATCTTCATCAGGTAAAGGGGGGTTTACCAAATATGATCACCTGAAAATAAAAGCTTATACAGATGCTGTTTGGGTAGGGTCAGTCACGGATTGAAGATCTACTTTGGGGTATTGAACTTTTGTGGGGGAAAATCTAGTTACTTGGCATTGTAAGAAACAATCAGTGGTGGCTAGATCTAGTGTAGAAGCTGAACTTCGAGCCATGGCTCACGAGATATGTGAATTATTATGGTTGAAGATTCTATTGAAAGAAATCTTATATGATTATAAGGCTTCAATGAGATTATATTGCGATGATAAGGCTGCCATTAATATTATTCATAATTCTATTCAACATGATCAAACTAAGCACATTGAAATTGCTACACTTTATCAAGGAAAAATTATGTGCAGGATTAATTTGTGCACCTTATTGAAGATAGAGGAATGACTTGATGTATATTTTGACAAAGGGAGTGTCCAGTAGTGCTCTTCATTCAACATTATGCAAGATGGGCATTTGAGACACTTTTGCCTTAGTTTGAGAGGTAGTGTTGAATAAGGAAACTTTTCATATGCGTTTATTACGTGATTTGATTACATTTGATTTCATTCCTATTATTTGTAATAAGCAATAAGTGTTTTTCCATCATAGGAAGTAGGACCTTTTTTCTTCAACTCGGTATAAGTGTACGAAGCGTTACATTGGAATAAGACTATATTCCTCTTCTTTTTCTTTCTCCAAATTCTGTCTTTCTCTGTTGACTATTTTTGTCTTTTTTGGGATAAGTGGTAATTAAACATTATATCAAAAGAAAGGTTCTGATTTCAAACATTGTTTTCGTGATCCATCTCATATTTGAATTAAATATTCCACGTATTGGGTCATATTAAAGATGTGTTTAAGCCCACACATGAGGAGTTGTAAAATATAAGGTCAATGATCAAATCCATCTTTTTTTATACGCCAATCTCTAAGGGAGGGTTAGGGATTAGAGACTTGTTGAGGTTCAATCATGTTCTCTTAGGTAAATGGCTTTGCCATTATGGGATTGAGAGGGAAGTTTCAAAGTCTTACTAGATTTGAGGTGGGAGATGGTTCTAATGTTAGGTTCTGGCATGATCTATGGCATGGGGATATGGTCCTTAAGGAAGCCTTTCCGAGTTTATTTGGTATTGCATGTGCAAATGATGCTTTTGTTGCAGATCACTTGGAAATTCCTGGGGGTTCCATTTAGTGGAACGCAAACTTTGCTAGAGCTGCTCATGATTGGGAGGTGGATGTCTTTGCCTTGTTTTTCCAGGTGTTGCATTTAGGGATAGAAATTGGAAGGCAAGGACAAGATGTAGTGGGACCCTTCCAAAAGAGGGTTGTTTTGTGTTAAATCATTTTATAGTGTCATGACTTTTAGTGACCATCTTCGCTTCCTTTGGAAGAGTGTTTGGTGGACTAAAGATTTGTCAAGGGTGGCTTTTTTTGTTTTTTCGGTGGCCCTAGGAAAGATCCTTACTATAGATAATCTTCGGAAGTGGCGCGTCATTGTGGTGGATAGGTGTTATATCTATTAAGGAATGGGATGTTGTGGATCATCTTCTTCTTCATTGTGAGGTTGCTTGTGCTATGTGGAATGTTTTCTTCAATCGGTTTGGGCTACTTTGGATTATGCCTAGACGAGTACTTGACTTGTATGTTTGCTAGTGGACAGTTGACAACACTCGGAATGCTTCTATGTGGAAGATGGTACTTTCACACCTTTTGAGGTATTTTTGGAGGAAAGGAATAATAGAAGGTTTGAGGACCATGAGAGGATTTTGGAGAAGATTAAGTCTTTATTTTTTGACACTCTGTATCTTTGGATAGCTGCTTTTGTTTATCCTTTGATGATTAATTTTCTTGAGTTTCTTGTTCTTTTTGCTTCTACTAGGCGACTTCTCTTATATATTCTTTGTGTATTTGGGATGCCTTACATTTTTAGTGATATCTTGATAACTTATCAAACTAAAAGCATTTGGGACAATAGGTGATTTAATAGTTTTAAAGTCAAAAATTGGCATCCAAGCATGTGATGGTCATTTATGAACGATGTCATGTAACAACCTGTTAGACAAGCAGATTTGTTATCAATTACAGCATTCTTTTTTCTTGTTTTTTTAATGCAGGCCGTTCAATTCCTCCTGGCCTCTCACGAACGTCTGAATTCACAAAATTCCAATGGTGAGGCTGAAGAAACAACATTGCAGCAGGTGGACCCTGTTCAAGTGAGTTGTTATCTCTCAATAACAGATTCATCATGTCTAAGCTCCCAAAATTAAAGTGAAAAAAATAAGAGGAAAAAAAGGGGGATTTTAAACATTGCTAAAAATGCAAACTCGAGAGCTATTTGCCTATAAAATGGGTTGAGGTTAGAATATATTGCATTATGGTTGATCTGCTAGTTTGGCAAATGGTTTTAGGGAACTTACAATACTTAAAGTTATTGATATTTAATTGAAACAAACCTTGTATTCATTCAACAAATGGAAATAACTTAACTTTGTTGTGGATAATCTCTTTAGTTAAGAAAAAAATTGATTATTGTGCCTTTATTTTCAAGAACTTGTAAAGAGTGAAATCAAATTCTCAACCATTTAGAGCTTCAACAGAAGTGAGATTCTTTGGGGGCTGCGAGAAGGGTTCCAAATCTAGTCTTTGATTTTAGTTAAAAAATTGCTAAGGTGCACCCTTAGGAAGTTGGTATAATTTTAAATGATAAATGTAACGATGTTAAAATTGTAAGAAGGAGAAGACTTATGGAAGCTCCCTCTCTTGTTCTCCCTATATAGAAAGCATTAATTGAAGAGAAAAAGTAAAGCTTCTTGATCCCTTTTTTTTTTTTTTTGATCGACAGTTTACACCATTGTGGCAGTCTTTATGAGCCACTTTTTAAATCTTTATGGTTCTCTTTTTGTCACTCAAACCAATCAAAAGCATGTGGTGCAATTTTAAAAATGTGACTGAAATCCACATTGTCAGAGATGTTTATCCATATATTAGTACATGATTCCTAGTTGGCAGGGAAAGAAAGAGCAGGGAAGTGTATTTTTTGTATATTCTTTTTGAGCCTTAAAGGTACTCTTTAAACCCAATCTTGAAAATAAATAAAGAGAATACAAACATTAAAATTTTTTCTGTAAATGTTTTAAATTATTAGTTCTCCTTTATGCTGGATACATTCAAACATGTGCTTTCCTTTTTATGTTGTATTCTTAATGATAATTGCGGTTTTCACAAAATCTATACTTTTTGCTTCCTTTTTTATTTTATTTTTTTTTATATATATATTTTTAATATTTAATTGAACATGTCGAGAAATACACAAGGCCTTCCATCCCATTTTCTTTTAAAAGTTGAGAAAATAAGAAACAAAAAATAAAAAATAAAAATGGAGTAATGTAAATGCTGGAGAAAAGTATCTTCTTTTTGTGAGTTTATAAAATAAAGAAAAGATAATAGCCTAAAATTCATTAGTAGAAATGAAAGTTTGTTCTCAAAACATTTTGAATGAACATGATCTGCTACTATATTGGAAGTGTTAAGTCACATAATGCAGAATTACATATACCAGATTTAGATAAATAGTTTAGTTTGTGTACAGTTGAGATGAATTCTTCAGTTTACTTTTAGAATATTCCTTAAGATATATATATATATATATATATATATATATATATATATATATATTTTCCATCTTTTATTTCTCACTATCAGATGCCATTTTTGGGTTTAATTGTTTTTCTTCATTTTTCTTTTTCATTCCTTGTGATGAGATGCAATTTCAGGTTGAATTACTTCTTGGTAAAGCCTATTCAGATTGGGGCCGTATCAGTGATGCCGTATCTGTTTATGACCGCCTCATCTCAAGTCACCCTGATGACTTCCGCGGTTACCTAGCTAAGGTTCCTCTCTTTGGTTTTGTCATGAACATACTAGCCAAATAGTTTAGAATGTTTATTCTTCTTTTTAAACTAATTATGGAAATTATTTTTCTGATTAACCAGTATATTATATATACAAATGCCAGCTATGAATGCATATGGTAATGAACAAAGTTTTAGTTAAATTTTTAAAGGATGATCCAATCCGTTTTATCCATACACTGCTTGAAATCCCACGGTTATCATGTCACTTTTTTGGGCTGTTTTGGTATGTGTCACGTCACCCAGCCATATAATAAATAAATGACCAGAATCATATTGATACAAGGAACTTTATAGTCTTACTCTTCTAAACAACAGCATACAATAATGTCACTTTTTTGTGCTACTTGTGTTCCTTCACTGTAACTTATTAAAAAAAGTGTTGATTTTTCTTCACCATGCTTCCTTGTTCTGTGTTGGTTAGTGATTCTGTCTCAGTCTGCTGCTTGATACTTATCCTGATGCTCTTTAGATAATTTGAAATGAATAGAACTTGCGCCTAAATTTTATTTGTCTAACACTTCTGCAGGGAATCACTTTGAAGGAAAATGGTAAAGTTGGAGACGCAGAGAGAATGTTTATACAAGTGAGTACATCAATTTCTATTAGCAAAATGCATGAAGGCATACAAAATACACGTGCACACAAAAACCCATATATATATATATAGAGTAACACCACACACTCTCATTCTTTCACTCTCACTCTCAATCTCACTCTCATTCTCACACACCCTTAGGTGACTCCCACTCTCTTCAAAATCCAATAATATGGTATTCCAAATCCAATGGTGAGAGTGGGAGCCGCCTAAGGTGTATGAAAGTGAGAGAATGGGAGCATGTGTAACATGATATATATATTATTTGGTATATTTATGTATCGATATTGGTGCATGTGTATATATATGTATGTATTAAGCTCTTTTAATGCAAGAGAATTTCTATGGAGACAATTGGTATCTGCAAGTATCTAATAGTAAAAATGTTGAGGTAGTTTTATACAGCTTACACTGACAGGAAAGGAGTTCATCTACACTAACATTTGCTGCTCTAATTAATCATAGTTCAAAACTGACGGTGGTGGTGGGGTGTTGAAGGGTGACGTAATTGTTGCGTAGAATAACCGTACCCGGAATAAAAACGCCTCACACCTTTTGACTCTTCTTTGTTAATACTGAGAAGTTAATTGGATTGGAGTTGGATTTTGAAAATCCGAGTCTGCTCACTTTGTTTCCCGTACTTAAATGTGTAATTACAATTAGTACCGTGCTGGTGTAGAACCTTGGCACGTATGCGCGCACGTGTACACGCACATAGGATATATAGACACGTATGCACGCACACAAGATATAAGATGGTATGTATCAAATGTTATGTGCAGGCACGATTCTTTGCACCAGAGAAAGCTAAGGCACTTGTAGATCGTTACTCGAGATAGTAACTGCTTTTGGTGTTGCCTGCATGCCTGGTTCAGTTATTGGGAAAAATGTTGTCTCAGGAGCATGAGCATGTTATTACATTTTGACCATTAGATTATAGATACATAGGCCTCCAGAATTCTTGGAAGTTAGTTTTGTTTAATTTCTAGATTATTTGGGCTTGTAAAAGAATTAGCTGATAACAAATAAGGTCGGATCCGATGTTGCCCATCACCCCGATTTTCTATGTTATATGGTGAACAAAATTCAATGCATCAGTAAAATTTAAATTCTTTACTAGTGAAAGTTGAATAGGATTGTAGGACCTTGTTTCTATTTTATACTTTTTCCTTGTACTTACCATTAAAGGGGTTCAAAGCTAGTCTTCCTACAATGATGTTTCTCTTGTACCACATGTTATGATTGCATAATGAGTAAACTTCACATCACAATTACACTCTGCTGGCATGGTATAATAATCCTTGGAATTTTCAGTTTTTTTTTTTTTTTTTTTTTTTTTTTTTTTTTTACTAAGACTGATCAGAGGGATACTAACCCATGCCACATCAAAATTGTGTGATTGTGGTGTGAAGAGTAGCATTTCTATTACATAATGACCAAAGAATCAGTTCCAAAAACAGAGGTTGTGTTGAATTTATGTTTGGGAAAAATCATATTTAGTTCCTAGGTTTTCATTTGATTTGGATTTATTAATTGGGTTTCTAATTTGAAAAATAATGCCCATAGGTTTTGTACAGGTTTTAAATAGGTCATTTTGTTACTTTACCGTCAAAATTAACAGTTTGGAATTTGCCACCTGTCTTATTTGACATGCCAGTATCTATGTTAGAATGTCAATGCCATGACATTAAGTGCCAAGTCATCCATAGGAAAAAAGAAAAACAAAAGAGCCAACTCATAGAAACAAAAACCATCTTTGTCATCCTAATCTTTCAGCTTTGTAGCAATAAGATCATCATGAGTGAAAGGAATAGGATCCTTTCCAATCCATTTGGATTGGAGAATATTTAGTTAATGGTCAGGATCTCTCTAAAGAGATATTAAGGCCATAAATGAGACATCTGTCTTATTAATAAAAAAAATTATAAAATATTATATATATTTTAAAAATAATTAAAAAACATAAAAAAAAATAAATAAATAAAAATTAAGGAGTTGTTGGCAACCCCAGTTAGGGTTGGGGTGGCTTCGACGGTCTGAGGTGGCCGAAGCCACCCCATACCCTTTGGGGTATGAAAATCTTATTTTGACAATGAAATGGATCCCCATTATTCCATTTGAGAACCATCTCTTATCAACGACATGACTTGTATTTAGCAATAAACCAAAAGAAAGAAAAAGAAAAAAAAATGCAGGTTTAGAATATTTGTCCATATATGTTATATACAGCGTGTAACAGATCTTGCTAAAGTCGCCTGTAATTTTCAGGATTAGGTAAATTCATAGAAACATATTTTCTTACACAAATTTATGAGACAACAAAAAGAATTAAATAGACAAAAATGACAATCACAAACTTTACTTTACTTTTTATTTTTCCTGTGTATATCCCTGAGGCCTTCGACCAAAAGAGACCCACAAAGGATAACATTTTTGATTCATATTCCAATTGAGTAACTGAGGTTACTCAATTTAGGGTATAAAAACAAAAGAGGGCTTCAAAAATTGCATGCCCAAATTATATTCCCAGGAAGAAGGTAAGTGCACCTCATTCGAAACCGGAAGTCTTTCTTCTCCAAGTATGTGTATTAACACTCCCTCTCGTTGTGGACTTTGAATTGTATCTGAAAATCATTTGAGTACCAAAAGCAATCATGCATTGTAATAAATTTTTGATTATGCAGAGTAAATTAGACAATCTATATATATAACTGAAGAAAAAGTGAAGTGTACTCTTGTCATTACTCACCCATAAGTTGTAGATGTTGTTTCTGACTCACCCCTCAGACTGAGTGAAGCTATCCCTTCTGACAATGACTGTACATTATCAACTCTACCTGAGTGGATTGGCCATCTCATTGGAACAACTAAACTCCTGTACCAAATAAAATCATTAATTAGCTATGCATTAAGAAAATCTTGGTAGTTGGCCTTTTCTTTTCTTTTTTTCATCTTTATTTTTTATTTTTTATTTTTATTTTTAAAGAAATAAGTCTGCAAAAAATTTGACTTGAAGAAACTTTTTTTTCCAATCCCATCTATAAAACTAAGTGCATTAGCAACAACTTCCTGTAAATTTTCTTTAAATTTAGGGAACTAAACTATTTTTGCTTCCTATTCAAATAAACTTTAAAATAGCTTCTCTTATTCTCTAAATATTCTTTCAAATAAATGTTAGAGGAAAGAGAAATCATTTTTTATATTAAAATAATGTTAAATGAAGCAAAAGTGCTACCCTAGATTTAGGGTTTCACTTTTGGTTTCATTGGAAGTCTCTTGGAGGTAGTTTTTTAGGAGTTTTCCAAACATTTAGGGAACTTAATATGATTTAAGAAAAATGTTGCTAGTGTTCTAACATGCATATTTAGAACATGTAAATTTTCATATTAAATCATGCTGCCTCCAATTAGAAAATCTAACTAGTATTGCATATAATTGAAAAATTCCCCATTCTAGCTTCGAAAGGGAAAAATTCAAAATTAGTTCTTGTGGTTTACCTGATTTACAATTAGCTCTCTATGTTATTAAAATGAACTCAAAGGTCTATAAGGTACCCCAAGAACAGTTTATTCCCTATAGTCAAATTCCGTCCACTAATTTAACAGATTCTGTTAATGTAACACTGACGTAAATAGGACAATTGTCACAATTTTATTGTCTCAAATGTTTAGAATCTGTTAAGTTAGTGAACAGAGTTTGACTGTAGAGACTACATTGTTTTTTGGCATACCTCAGGGACCTCTAAGTTCATTTTGATACCACATGAAGTTAATTACAAATCAAGTAAATAACATGGCGGGACTGATTTTGCATTTTTCCCTTATAAAAATTTAATAGCAGGTAATTAATTTACATGAAGAATGAAAACAGCAAAATGCATACCCATCTGAACATTTGTATTTGCATTGATTCATCTTGGCCTCTGTATATCTCTCAAATATGATATCAAGAAGACTTGCTAATTTTGGAATTTGAGATAATGACACAATTCCCCAGATCTTCAAAATCTGAATATAGCAGGAATTTTGCTTGAGAATGTCTACGGTCCAAACAAGAATCTGGTTCCCATTCACCTTGTACTGCTCTAGTAATTGGGAAGAAGTTCCGCCATGTACAAACACATTTTTCTTCTTCTGTGCTCGACGGTTTCCATTTGCAAGGCTTGTCAACAAAGAAACTACTTCCTTGCAAATATAAGGGTTTTTAACTCTTGACATATATTCCAAAAAATCATCGCTGAAGAAAATCTACATTGAAAAACAACAGTAATCAATAATTTATAAGAATATTTTGTTAGAATAATGCTACGTACTACACTCTCATTCTGCTGGATTGATCTGATAGTGTCCATCAGCTCAATGAGATGAAGATAGGATGGTGGGTGTAGTATACTTCATCCAAGATTTGAAAGAGGCATAGAATAGTAAATACACTAGTTATGCGTTAAAAATGTTAGGGAGATCTCGAGTATTTTTTAGTGATAGAACGATATAGCATATTGGGACACCACTTAATTCAAAAGCTTTAATTTAAGAGTATTGGTTTGGGCCATCAATGCTATATTAACCTCTCAATATCTTTCTATGGGAAGTGCTCTCTCTCTCTCTCTCTCTCTCTCTCTATATATATATATATATATTTCAAAGTGCTTACTCGATGTGATAGTGGAAATCACAATTGATATAAAATATACAGATCAATCTATCTGAAATCTAATGCCGATTCTCATAATCACATCAAAGAGTAAGCACTTGAAAGTGTATGAGGAAAAGAAAAATCAGCGTACCTTCCATCTTGCCTTTCTGAAAAGAAAAGAATCATTGCTGAGTAAAATGTGAATTTGGTCATGTTCAACCATGGCATCTGTCATAGCCTGAGCCAAGCTATCATCTTCATCGGCATCAAAGAAACAGCCCCTTGTCTTGGCATCAATGACTAGTTTCATCCAAATAGAGCAACTCTCATCAAGAGTTGGTCCATTTCCCACTATCCAAAGGCAATGTCTGCATGCAGCATGCATTGTGAAACTGAGCATTATTGATCGCCAAAACCACCAAATTCCCTCAAAAATATGTTGGATAATGTGTTACCTTGCGCGGGTTATTGCCACATTTGCCCTTTGACGGTTGGATAGAAAACCTACATCTCCGTTTCCATTACATCTGACAGTAGAGATGAGTATCACATCCTCCTCACCACCCTGGAACCCATCAACAGACCGAACAGTGACGGAGAAGTTGCCATTAGAATCTGTTTTGAAGTTTTTGAGCTTCTCACCAATTGCATTAACTTGAGCCTTGTATGGTGAGATGATTCCCACTCTAACCTTTGCATTTGTGCGAACCGATTCTTTAGCAACAAAAAGAGAAGAGAGTCACGGACCAACACACCCACCATAACTAACCGTGGTGACTTTGAGTATACTGCTATACAAATGAGATGACGTGGCATTGAAAATCAGCTCTTGATCTTATTTGTTTCTTTACAAGCAATGATCTAAGAGTGGATTTTAACTGCTACGCCATCAAGTTGAATGACAGTTGTTTAGCAGTCTACTAAATAGTATTACTGATATGTAAATTAGAGATACCTTTGAAGAGGCGTGCAACGATCTGAGTCACCACAGCAGCCTCAGCCATATTTTTTAGGCTGCGGCTGTCATCAAATTCCTCTTTTCCATGTGCTACATTTATGAAAGAGTAGGAGCCGTACATCTTACCCTGAATAAAACTCCTCTGGTACCTTCTTTCTTTAACATTGTGGCCATCCAAAATCTTATTCTCATAGAACTCCCTATTTGGAAATGAGCTTATGGATGGATGCATCCTATGCTGGACATTGAGAAGGTCTTTCCTGTGCCCTAGCAATGCCAACCTCTGGAACAAGCTTCTTCCAAATTCAGCTTCCTCACAAACCTAATAATAATATCAAATATTAAATGTTTTACCTGTGTAAAAGAAAATATTCAAAATGATAATGAATTGTTTTTTTTCTTAAAAAAAAAACTATGAACCTTGCTCTTAACCATAGCAGGGAGCTGCTGCTCATCCCCGATGAGAATAGCATGACGGAGACCGGGAAGTTGTAAGGGAATGTTTGATTCACATTCCTTAAGCTGAGCTGCTTCATCTATAACGAGTACCTCCAGAGGAGTCATTTTTTCTGTATACAATTTAGCAGAGCTTGATACAGTGCAGAAAATCAGACATGCTTTTGCTAGGCAGAATTTTTTTATGGCAAGCCTAGAGGTAAACTTTGGAAGAGGAGGGAATTTTTTAGAAAGTGATTTAAGTATGCAAAGACACTCGTCTCTCACCATCCTCAGTTTCTTCTCTAAGTTTCCGAGTTTGCTTCCCAAATTTTTACTCAAGACTTTCTCCAGTCCTTTCTCAACAGCACTAACAGTAGGCAACAAAGTTTCAAAAGATTTGAGCAAGTCAAGAGCTTTTTTCATCTTCTTCACCACTTCTAATGAAATAAAAGAAGTAGGTAAATGGGTGCTCAAATCTACAAGATAATCCTTCAGACTCACTACAATGCAATTGAATTGCCACTGCACAAACTCCTCAAGTGTCAGAGGATTATCACATTTTTTTTCCTCTTCCTGGGAAGAACCATCCCCACTTTCTTTCTTTTCCTCATGCTTTGGTGTCTTTTCCTTCCTTGTTTTCTTGTTTTTGTTTTCATTCAAGGCTTTAACAACAAATTTCTTCAAGATTTTCTTGCTCTTCTTGTCTTTAGAGGATTGACCATCAATCTCCTTCCCTTGATTCCTATTTATCACATCATCGTGTCTCCTTTTCAAGTATGAACTGTACTGCCCTTGAGGGTCCTTGAGAAAAGAAATCATTGATTGTAAAGTACTAACCCAACCAGATGGTGAGGCAAGGAATTTTTTTAGGGCATCAACTCGGCTTTCAAGGAACACGTCGAGAAGGCCATGATGATTACTAATATTCATTCTCTCCCAATTTCCAAGCAAAACAATGTCTCCAAGCCCATAACTATCATATTCAGCTGATTCTGCAACATTCTTTAGAAGCCGCTGTGTCACTTCCAAAACTGCAGTATTCGTCGGAGCACATGTAAGCGTTCTGCAATTCATTTTAAGAAGAGAGAATAACAAGCAGCCGACCGTCTTGGTTTTCCCTGTCCCTGGAGGACCCCATATCAGTTTCACAGTACTCTGATTATTGTTCTCCCTAGCAACCAAACAGCTAACAACTGCAGCTTTTTGGGAGTCATTTAATTCAGAAGAGAGGATCCTAGCCCTCGCATCTGCAAAGGCAGGGCTGCAATTTTCTTTAGAAAGGCAGATAGTGCGATTTTCAGCATCCTGCAAAAGGTAACCAAAAGGAACTTAGCTCCAAATTATTGCCAAATATATCAAAATGCAATACTCACTACAAGAAATTTGGTCACTAGTTAGCAGCCAAACTTTTAGCGACGACTCAAAAGTTGTTGCTAATAGCTTCCCGCTATAGCCTGCGTGTGAAAACAAATTTCCGCCAAGTTATGAGCGAAGACAGCTTATCGTCGCTGATACAATTTTTTTTTTTTTTTTTTTTTTCTTCCTGAAATTAGCGACTACATTTGAGTCGTTGCTAAAAGTTTGGTCGCTAACAACCAATTTCTCGTAACGACTAAAGTAAGCAATAATGATCAAAACTCTTACATCAGATTTAGGTTGCAGCACTTGTTGAATGATGTTCAAGTTGGCGCCTTTGAGCTCAGAGTTCTTCAGTGCTGTCCATATACGGATATTGGTGGTCATGTTTATCAAAAAAACGGCATAAATAGTTTCTCTGGCCTTGTTCTTTTGCTCTTCGACAGTGATGTGCCTTGAGGACAAGATTGTTAGTGTAACAGAACCCATATATTCTCGCACGCCTTCTACATAAGCAACAACATAGGATCTCTCTAAATCGTTACTGCATTGTGGTCGTCTTACATCTGTTAACGCAATGAGGTCTCCAGTCATAGGCTGATATGACCCAATTTTAGGCATAAATTCTCTCTCCAGTGTAACAAAGTAAAAAGGGTCTTTCGATGCGTTAGGTTGTTTTAATTTTCGAAGAGAAAATATTCTACGAGTTGGCGCTCGAGACAGCATTGACATGCTTGACAACAAGTCAGCATGTGTTTCCTCAATGAGTGGAATGTAGAATGAATTCATGTATTCTGTCGTGGACGAGAATTTTAGTGGGATCTTTCTCACCTGTTAGAGAATGATCTCATGGTTAAGACTTCAATTTTCAAGGGGGGAAAGATAAGTTTCACATGATCTGCATATAATTGCTAGGATATATCTCTATTTGGAAATGGGAACATAAAGAAAATAAGGAAACGTAAAATATGGTCGTTCAATGTACTTTAATTTCACTAAAACTTTGGAAAACATTGGTTTCTTCAGCTCAAAAAGCATTAGATGGTAGGAAACATAGATGTTTCTTTAAGCCGGGTTGAAAGCCTGACCCTGTCCCAACAAGACATTAGTAAAATCTGAGGTGGTTTACATTGTTAACACTAATAAAACATTGTTGGATAAATGTTCCCAATTCTCCTAATTAGCATGCAAGTAGTAACCATCAGATGGAGGCTGACAGGCTTCCCACCACAAACTTGCATATTGTAGTAAATATTTGGAAACACCTCCTCACTTGAATCCTAAACAACAATCCAAATCCTTAATTACCAGAATCCTCCAAACTAGACAATATTTATGAATGAGGCAGACCAATAATATTGCCAAATCAATTTCATAATCTTCCCCATAAATTTAGGTTGCCAAAATCACTACTTCTGTACAACTTTCAGTCCTAGCATGTCTAACTCAACTTTCTATTGGTAAATAAAACGAAAAAAAAAAATTCAAAGAAATTAATTAAAAACAACCCATTGTCATGCATTTATTACACGTCCTGAGATAATTGGCTAAAAAACAAATATTCATGAATTAGTATCACCCGAGTTGTCAAAAAGTACACATATGATTCATATCATAATCTCCACGTGTGTTGCAATAAGATGAGAGTTTAATGGTTGACAAACCTGGTATTTTAGATGATTTTCATTGAGAACATCCTTGAGAGACCAAGAGAACACCAAGTCTATGAAGCTTCTTCCAGGAATTTCTTTCTTCTTCACCTTACTCTTCTCCATCATTTCTCAGCTCCCTGCTCTCTTTTTCTTCTTTATTTTCAGTCAATTCCCCAAATCCCAAACGATCTCTAATATAGAGAAAGAAGTTGGCTTAGTATCAAAGGAACCTGCAGTTTGAAAGATGCTATTAAATAGTACATGCCTGCGATGAAGGAAAGAAAAAGTGCTATTATTCCCATTATGCTTTTTGCTTTGCTTCCTCAACCGACGCTATCAAAAGCAAGTAGACCTAAACGAATTGACCAAATAAAATATTAAAAAAAAAAAAAAAAAAAAGCAATGATTTTGAAAGAAGACATTGACTTCAAGTCAAATGAAAGTAATTAGAGAATGTCTCATGCTTGTATACGTGGGTCTGCAACTACCTTTAATTCTTGCATTTCTTCCTTGAATAACGGTATCTTATTCTGTCTTTGCTCTGTCCTATACTTGTGACACAAGCTTTTCTCCTCAAAACAAAAAAACATTAATAAACAACAAAAACACAAAACACAAACAGTTTTTTTTTTTTTCTTCTTCTTTTTTCTTTTATGTTACATTAGAAATACTTTTTTAAATAAAAAATCCTCCTAACCTCCTTCGTGCAAAAGGGCATGAAAGAGAGGAAACTTACAATGCAAGGATAAGAGCTTTAACCTTTTTAACAAACAAGGCATAAAAGAGAGCAAACTTTTAGACTGTTAAGTAGAAGAGCCAAGCAAACTTACAATGTAAGCAGAAGAAGAGACTGATGTAACAGTTCTACTTGATTGATGGGTACGTAAATAAATACATCATAGTCCTGGGAAATGAAGAATCACAATACCTATGGACACCTTTTGGTCTTCCTGTTCATTGTTTGGGACGCATTAATTCATTACAGATTAATGAATTTTAAATTGAATTAAAAAGAGGTACTATGCATGTGGAAGGGAAGCGATCAGGTCTGCAACTCTTGGTTTGGTGTATAGTGGAAAGAAATGTAATGTTCTCTGATCTAACGCTCAAAATATTTTTGAAAGTTTCCACTTTTATTTGCCAGTTATCTTTAGTTTAAAAAAAAAAAAAAAAACTTTGCTTGCCCTATAAATATTTGAGTGTTTTTGCAATCATACCTCAAAAGTTTAAAAATTTGAAATATTAGATCGTCAAGTTTAAAAAATTTGTAATATCACCTAACTTGTTAGGATTTTCTGTTAAATCTTAACGGAAGATATAAAAATTTCTAAAATACTCTTACGTAAAAAAAAAAAATAATAAAAAAATGAAAATATTCCATGGCCAACTTAACCATGTGGGTCATGGCTGTGGAGTAATGCTATAAGTCACTCTTATGTCACTTTTGTGTCCCTCCAAAAATGATATGATTTTTAAAATCATTATTGAGCTTGTAATTGATCATTATTGGATTTTGATCAAAGATGATTTTAAAAGCCACTTCATTTTTAAAGGGACACAAAAGTGATACAAGAGGGATTTCTAAAATTATTCCATAGTTGTGGGTGACCCACATTGCTAAGCTGGTCATGGCTTTCTTTTAAAATTATTTACGGGAAAGTCCACATACCCTCCTCAAACTACCACCTAATTAATATTGTCATTTTCAAACTTTCAATTGTGACAATATTCCCTTCAAACTACCAAAAATTGTCAATGTCCCACCTAATGACGAAATATCCTTAATAAAATTAAAATAGAAAATTCAAAAATTAAAAATAAAACTAAAAATTAAAAAAGAAAAAGAAAGAGGGAGTGTAAATTTTTATTTTAAAAAATCATTTTTGTTAAAGAAAAAAATTAATCTTTTTTTTAAAAAAAAAAATTATAGGGGTATTTTTGTCTTATTGACAAAAAATTATGGTCTTTTTTATCTTTTTGCTAGACTTGGGGGGGGGGACATTGTCAAATTTTTGGTATTTTGAGGAGTACATTGTCCCCATTAAAAGTTTTTTTTTTGGGGGGGGAGGGAGGACATTGTTAATTTGGTAGTAGTTTGAAGGAGATACGTAGACTTTCCTTAATTATTTAATTAGAATAATTTTGTAATTTTATAAATTTAAGAGAGGTATTAGGGACATTTCACCAATTAATTATTTAATTTAACTCTAAATCTTGACGGGAGAGACGAGATTGCAAAGTTTTTAAACTTAGCGACCCAACATTACAAATTTTAAAATTTTAGAGATATGATTACAAAAAAGCTGAAACATCAAGCGCTAAAGTGAAGTTCTCTTTAAAATAACGGATAACAAAATATAAAAGTGAAAAATTTCGAAAAGATTTTGAGCGTTTGATATGGAATATATCTTTTAGATTAGAGAACATGAAACATTTCTTTTTATTATACACACACAATCCAAACTAATCCAATAATTTTAATTTTGAGTTTAAATTCTGTAGGTATTTCACATTTTTTCGCAATGAATTGACATAGACTTTTTCTATAAGGGCACAAGATGCAAAGAAAACTTTAAATGTTGTGTTTATTTTCTTTTGAAATTGGCAAATTTTGATAAACGCTAGATCTTATCATATACCCTCCTCCTATAAATACTCCCCTCCCACGCCCTCTACAGCTCATTCTGCTCTTATAGCCCTAGAGAAATCATGCTTGTTTAATTTTTGAGAGTTTGTGAGGTTTGTGAGTGTTTTTGGAGAAGAATGAGGTCTTCTTGGAGAGCTTGCTGTGTTGAGGTAACCATTGTCTTTCCTTGGTGATTTTATTAGGTTATTATGCTAGCTTCTTGTTTTATAGTAGCATAGTCATTAGAATCTAGAAGTTTAAGCTTTAATCTTGTTATAAGCTTTTCCTTTCCATTAGACATAATCTTGTTGCTTGGAGACATTGTTTTGGTTAGGAGGTGTTAGAAACCCTTTTTGTAGCCTTAGGACCAGTCGAGGAGGCTTGGGAAGCATTTGGACCAAATGAGGTTCTAGCTAAACCTCACTGGCCGAATGCTCGACCCTAGGGGCCGAGCGCTCGCCCAAAGAGGTTCTAGGGAACGCCATTTTGGCCGAGCATCCTACGACCACTGTTTTCGTGTTCTAGGTTTGTTTTAGTTGGACTTAGGACTAATGTTAGGTTTTCCATAGATTTGGATAACCCGGATCCTTTAGAAGACTTTTCTAAGGATTTATACAACTTAGGTGAGTTCTAACTCATATAATGTTCACAAGTTATTTTCTCGTATTGCACGATTATTTTATGTATCAAACATGCATATTTACAACCCTCATGATATACACTTTGCTACACCATGAACTCTATCATTTGCGAAAATGTGCTACTTAACAAGATAATGGCGTTGAGACTTGTAAAAATGCATGTAAAATATGGACAATACTAATTGCATCGTATGACACGGTACACTAGTACGTGTGGGATAACGATCATGGGCTTAATATACATGTTAATTTTATGGTAAAATGTGTGTTATATGGGCCTTGGATCCAATGGTTGTTTCGTGACCGGCACAACCTTAACGGGCGGTCACTACAGGACGTACATCATTAGTAACGTGGGCCACTCGAGGTCAGACTCAGTCAGGCTACTAGTGTTATGGAAGGTAGCATACAATGGTTGGGGCACCGGCATTGTATTACAGGTAGTTCGGGACAGCACCAACCCTGCTGAGAAGTGGTAATATCTTGGGCAGACCATACCGTTTACCTATCACTGATTCTCATGATTATAGCATGTATTATATCTATATTGCATTCATGGATACCTGTCATACCTAAAATGTTGCATATTTTACCAAACGGAGTTCATCACTAAATGGCATAAGTATTGTGTGCATTATTACTCATTAAGTCTTTGGACTTACCCCTTTTATTTTTTCCCTTCCATTATGTATAATTGCGCGGTTTAGCTAGCGTAGAGGAGGATGCCTTCGGACCAAATCATGGTGGTTGTTAGGACCTGACTCAGGTCATTTTTGAAGATATGAAACCGGTATGGCTGAAGTCCATGTGGGATAATGGAGGAACCATACGGGCGGAGATGATCAAGATTGTCATCATGTTAGCATTACTCAAGATTAGAAGTTGATCATGTTATATTATTTCCAGACAGTGATCTTTTGGTCTGTAAGATATATTTTGATGATGGGTCTATTGACCAGTACATTTGAGGATCTATTTTTGTGATGGTGTTTATCTTTCCTTTAGTGGTTATAATTATGGTATTTAGTTATTACTTTCTATTCATGTAGTTTAATGTCTTCCGCTTTATTCTCTTTTTTAGGAGAGGTTAAGATCCCTGAGTCTTGTCCCTTGAGGAATAAGGCTGGGAGGCAAACCATGTAGTCAATTACTAGTTAATTGATTTTCACGGGGCATTACAGTTGTTATGAAAGCCTTATGCTCTAAAAATTGCAGGATAGAAGGAAAGAAAGCCTAGGCAATGATCACACCAGAGAATGGGCTAGTTGACTTAGCCCTTAGGTTGGTCACTTGGTTCTAACTCTACTTTCCATTGTAGAGAATGCTGTGCCGAAGGAACCCAACAACCGGAGATTGGGAATGTTGAGGACGACGTTCACCTAGAGCCTGTAGAAATTCCAGTCTAGGAGGCAGCGCCTCCAGGAAGAGATCAAGTGATGGACGCAATTGGCCAGTTAGTATCGGCCTTGGACCGAGATAGGGTGGCAAGGTAGCCAGCTGCAAGGCCTGGTTGTTCTCTGAAGGACTTCTGTAGTCATCACTCTGATAGTTTTAACGTGACTAGTGATCATATTAGTGTGAAGAACTAGATGAATGATATGGAGGAGCTACTGACTACCACTACGTGTACTAATGAGCAGAAGGTGGTATACGCTGCTTATAAGCTGACATGAGAGGCCAAGCGCTGGTGGCAGGACGAGAAGGTGGTACCCGTCACTGAGTTAGGATCGGAGATCTTCATTACGTGGGCCATCTTCAAGCATGCGTTCAATCAACACTTCTTTCCCAGGGTCATACAGGAGGCGAAGGAACGAGAATTCATGGACTTGGTCCAGGGAAGGATGTCGGAGATTGAGTACGCCGCGGAGTTTCTACAACTATCACAATTCAGTATGTACCTTATCCCGGATGAGGAGAAGAAGGCAAGAAGTTCGAGCAGGGTCTGAACACTCGTATTCGGACCATGATGACCTGCTTTGACATCTGCAATTTCTCCCAACTTGTTGATCGGGCTTCAATCTACGAGGAGAGTCGGAAGGAGAATGCAGTAGAGTACGCGGACCAGAAGAGAAAGGCTCAAGGACCTGGTACTTTGTCTGGAGGAGTTGGGCCAGCTAAGAGGATGGCGGTAGGAAGTTATCCACCCCAGAGGCCACAAGGATGTGCCCCGAATATCTCCTAGGCCCAGCAGCAAAAAGGTCACACGTCAGAGTTGTGCCGGAAGTGCAATAGGGTTCACTGGGGACTTTATAGGATGGGTGCCAGGACATGTTACCGGTGTGGCCAGTTTGGTCATTTCAGCAAGGATTGTGTAGGCAAGGCAATTTCTCAGTTGGGGAATACTCAGAGGCTTTGGCGCCAGCGCGAGTCTACTCACTTATTCCGGGAGAAACGAAAGGGGGATTTGAAGTGGTGACAGAAACTATCCCTATACTTGGATTTGAGGCTTCAGTTTTGTTTGATTCAGGGGCTACCCACTCTTTCGTATCTATCATGTTTGTAAGACTATCTAGACTTGTAGTACGAACTTTGGAAACCAGTCATGTTGTAGCTACCCCTATATGCAAAACTGTAGTCTGTTAGCGTGCAGTTTGTGGATGCCTTGAGAGCATCTGTGGAAGAGTACTTCCCGCAAACTTATTTGTTCTTTCTATGAATAGTTACAATGTTATTATCGAGATGGATTGGCTAGTGAAGCATTCTACAGATCGACTGAGCTCGGAAGGAAGTTTCGCTTCGACTATAGGGAGAAAGAGAAGTCATGTTTGTTGGATCACGGGTGAGGTCTTTACCTCCCACTATTTCGGCCGTTCGGGCCAAGAAGCTTATTCTAGGAGGAGGACAAGCATTTTTGGAGTTTGTCATTGCCTCGATGAAGGAGGTAGGGAAGAACTTGCAAGATATCCCTGTGGTGGGGGACTTTCCAGATGTCTTCTCAACAGACTATGCTGGATTGCCACCCCTGAGGGAAGAAGAGTTTGGAATTGAGTGCGTGCCAAGCACCAATCCTATGTCAAAGGCACCCTATAGGATGGCATCGTCGGAGTTGAGAGAGCTGAAGGAACACTTGCAAGAGCTATTGGATAAGAGGTTCATCCGCCCTAGCTCATCACCGGGGGGGAGCGCCGGTGCTGTTTGTGAAGACGGATGGGTCGATGAGAATGTGCATCGACTATCACGAGTTGAACAAGGTCACAATTAAGAACAAGTACCCTTTGACAAGGATTGACGACCTGTTAGATCAGCTGGAAGGAGCGCTCGTATTCTCTAAGATTAACTTGTGTTCAGGTTATCACCAAGTGGGGGTGAAGGAACAGGATATTCCTAAGATAGCCTTTAAGACTCATTATGGACATTACGAGTTCTTAGTTATGTCTTTTTGGTTGACTAACGCGCCAGCTGTCTTTATGGACAAGATGAACAAAGTCTTCCATGACTACTTGGACCAGTTCATCGTGGTTTTCATTGACGACATCTTGATCTACTCAAAGATGCCAGAGGAGCACGAAGAGCATCTATAGAAGGCATTAGAGAGGCTTCAAAGGGAGCACCTCTATGCTAAACTCAAGAAGTGCAAGTTTTGGCTAGATAGCGTGTCTTTCTTAGGACACGTGATTTCTGGTGAAGGTGTAGCGGTCGACCCGGAGAAGGTTAAGGCGGTAGTGGAGTGGACTAGGCCAACCTGTGTATTTGAGATTCAGAGTTTCTTAGGACTCGCTGGTTACTATTGACGCTTCATCGAGGGGTTCTTAAAGCTATCAGGACCTTTTACTGGACTGACTAAGAACGCTCGCTATGTTTGAATGGACGGGTGCAAGAAGAGTTTTCAAGAGCTGAAGAAGCGCTTGATAATTGCTCATGTGCTGGCTTTACCTACGGGATCTGGTAATTTCATACTCTATAGTGTCGCCTCTAAGAAGGGATTAGGGTGCGTACTAATGCAAAACGATAATGTTATTGTAATACCCCAAGAAAACAATCGTCTTTACTAAAGGTTTTCTACAAAGAGCGATTAAAATATTATATTTAGAACAAGGTTTAATAAGAAAAAGACCTATGCCCATACACATAACCAAGATTCCTAGAAGTTTTGAGGCAAAAACCAAGCCCATCCCTTTCTGACCATACGTACGCCCAGTAGTACAGTACGTATGCTCTTGTCTCTAGTACCGAACATATGCCAGGGGACCACTGGATGTACGCTACTTTTGAGTTGACCAATAGTTAATGACTGTACGTACGATGCACCCTTTGGACTGTTGAATAAATAGTACTGGACGTACGCCCCAATAGTACCGAACGTCTGCTACTTTTCAAAATAGTTGGTAGCACCCTTAGCTTTTCTGGCCTATAAATACTGTTGTGAGTTTTAAAAGTACTCGCAAGGTCACGAGTCATTTGCAATATAGTTTATGCAAGTGCAAGGTTGAATTCATAGGGAATTGCATCGTGAAAGTCAATTTCTATCTAAATCAATAATATCTTAACCTAGTTCCAAATTTTTGTGTGATTTTACAAAAAGGAAACCTAAATTAAAAATGATTGTAAATCAAATGAATAAAATCACTAAGGTTTCTAGAATTCACCTAACCAAATCACAACAATCCATTCTCGTGTTTTACTTATACTACTGACAAACACATAAGCCCTATGCATTGTTCTATGTTCTATAAGAATGCATATTAAAACATCCGATGAATCCAAACATTTAACAAATCACAAAGAATATGCAACTGAAATCAAATCATCTAATGTATCCATCTGATTAAAGAATCACAATGTATATTCGATTTCAATCAAATGATTCGATGTGTCCGTCGGGTGAAACACATCGAATATCCAATATTTTTACAATTAATAATCAAACATTCAATTAAAAGAAATTAATCAACTAATTGAATTGGAATGAAACAACACTTTATTAAAAATCACAATTGTATGAATAAAACAACGAGAATGAAATTACCACTCAATGACGAGTCTTCATTTTCAATCTTAGTTGAAGGTTTTAGCCTCTTATGACTAAAAACAACATGATAAATTCAATTGAAAACATAAAATTGAATAAACTTACAAAAGAAACGTACTTAGAGCTCAAGAATGACAAAAAGTCAAAAATATTCTCTGAATGGCGCCTCCAACGTATTTTACAAAAGAAAAGAATGCTATAAATACTAAAAACCTAGGGCTTTGGTGCTGCCAGGTCAGCCTAAGTGCGCTAGATTGCACACTAGGTGCGCTCGAGCGTACTCGAGAATTTTTCAGGGCTTCTGCAGCGTAGTGTAGCGCATGGGCGCAGCTTGCTTGGGTAAATGTAAGGGTGCGCTCGAGCGCAGATGCTCTTGAGCGTGGTACTATGCGCTCGATCCTACTTCTAGAATTTCTCTTGTTTCCTACTTTCTTGCAATTGTCACCTTAAAGCCGTAGTTTTCTCTTAACAACCTGTAGAACTCTTAGGCCCCAAAACTAAACTAACAGAAACATCAAAAAATAACAAAACTAAAGGCTTAACAAATGTAAATTAAGGGGGCCCATATATACAATATTTGGCACTCATCAAATATCCGCAAACTTACATTTTTCTAGTCCCTTAGCAAAATAAAATGAAAAACAAAATCAAAGCATGAAACATAAGTCTACTATCGTGGGAGAGACGATTGCATTTAGCATATGCAACAAGCTTTCTAAACCCCTAGGCATCTCTAGAGGACGAGTGAAGTCTCATGAGGGTTTAACGACAATGATACCCACAAACATTTTTAGCACTATGTTATTGACAAACATGAACTTCCACACAAACACATGGTTTTTACACCATAAGCAATTTTAACAAACTGAGCACCACAATCACATCATCATGACATCCAAAATCACTTCACTCATAGATGGAAATTCGAGACAACACATGCTCCAATAAGTGCAAAGTGAGACTAACAGACTAACATACAATCATGAGGCTTCAATTTTTCTCAAAGTTTTGTGTTCCTCAAAATTCATAGGAATTATTTCAGGTGAAAACAACCAAGGCTTAAATCAGGATATGCAATTTTTTTTTTTTTTTTTTTTGTGTGTGTAGGCTATGCAATGCTCGACACCCTTAAGCTTTCTAATTAACCTATGTAACGAGTGTTGGGCCAGTGACTCCCAAACCAGATGGTTTTAGGGCACTAGATGTAGAAACATCCCTAAGGGCTTAATTACCCAAGTCAAAAGACTACGAAGCCAAACTAGCCATACAATCAAACAAATTGAATCTCACATCTTTTTACGCGAACATTCAATGCTTAGAGAGGCAAGAGGGCTGGTTACTCAATGAGAAACTCAAACTGATTTTGATTTTTTTTTTAAATCTATTTTCAAGCCACAGTTTTATCAAAAATTCTTCCTACAAATCTCATGATACACGCTAATCAATTCAAATCTCATACCTCACAAACTCAATGCTAATGTGCTTGTGATGATCAACTCAGGCATGTGAAGTCTCTCTAATCCAACAAATGAGTCAAAAGATTCAGATTTCTAATGATATGTTGTATTCAAGATGTTAAACAAACCAATGACATGCAAACCATAGTTACAGTGCAACTCATGCTCGATCAACAGCATATCACAAAATATTATTATTATTATTATTATTATTATTTAATTTTTAACACACAAAAAACAACTCAAAAATAACAAGAAATAGACAGAAATGCCTTTCTCACCCCCAAACTAAAATGACACATTGTCCCTAATATGGCTAGAAATACAATACCGAATAGGTGTCATAAGTCGGGCATCACGTAAGAAAACGTCCCCCCAAACTTAAATGTGAGACACTTGTTTTGAAAAACACAACAAAAACAAAAACAAAACAAGCAAACAAAACCAATGACAAGGAAAAGAAAAAAAAAGAATGAGGGTTGCCTCCCACAAGCGCTCAGTTTATAGTCTTCAGCTAGACTCTTCATAGTAGACGACAATTACTCCAGATAACTGGGATCCTCCAATAGGGTTATCTCAATTTCCGGACTCTTCAATTCCAAGAATGGTTTTAACCTTTGTCCATTTACCTTGAAAGTGTTGCCATTCTTTGGATTCTCAATCTCAATGGCCCTATTAGGAAAAGTTGACTGAATAATAAATAGGTATGTCCATCGAGATTTGAGCTTGCCTAGGAAGAGATGCAGATGTGAATCGTAAAGAAAGACTTTCTGACAAGGTTCAAAAGATCGTCTCAAAATGCTCTGGTCATGAGCCTTCCTCATTTTTGTTTCTTGTAGGATTCACAGTCTTTTCCAAAATACGTTTGATCTCTAGATTTGAAATCTCCACTTGTCCACTCGTTTGTGGGTGATATGGAGTGGCAACCTTGTGAGTGATGAAATACTTCTTCATCAACTGCTCAAAGATTATGTTGCAAAAATGCCTTCCTACAATCACTAATGATAGCTCGAGGAGTACCAAAACGAGCAAAGATATTGTCCTTCAAAAACTATATCACAACTCTGTGGTCATTTGTCTTGTATGCAATAGCCTCCACCCATTTGGACACGTAGTCCACAGCAACGAGGATATAGAGGTAGCCAAAGGAGTTTGGGAAAGGTCCTATGAAGTCAATGCCCCACACATAAAAATCTCAACAATCAAAATGAGGTTGAGGGGCATTATATTCAGTCTCGAAATACTCCCTAGCTTCTAGCAACGCTCACAAGAGGTACAGTAAGTGTGAAAGTCTTGGAATAGATGGCCTCCACAGGCATGATCATGACAAAAGGAGATGACATTGGATTGGTCATGCTTAGGTATACAGCTTTTAATGATCTGATCGAGACAATACTTGAACAGAAATAGGTATGGCATCTTCGGTGAAAGCCATTATCAACCCAGACAAATGATCCGCCATCACATTTTTGGAACCTTTCTTATCCCGAATCTCTTTGTTGAACTTCTGAAGTAACAAGATCCATCAGATAAGATGAGATTTAGCATATTTTTTTGAGAAAAGATACTTCAATGCCGCGTGATCCAAGTAGACAATGACTTTAGATCCTAACAAGTAGGATATAAACTTGTTCAGAGTAAAAATGACTACAAGCAACTCCTTTTTAGTTGTGGAGTTGTTGAGTTGTGCATCGTTTAAGGTCCTGCTCTCATAATAGATGACATGGGGGAGTTTATCAACACGCTGCCCCAAAACAGCTCCGCCTGCATAATCAAAAGCGTCACACATGATCTCTAAAGGTACGCCCCAGTTGGGTGGCTGAATAATGGGCGTGGACGTTAAACTTTTCTTCAAATCCCCAAATGCTTTCCTGCAGTCATCATCAAATACAAATGGGGTTTCCTTTACCAATAATTTGCACAAGGGCTTGGCGATCTTGCTAAAATTCTAGATGGATCGCCTGTAGAATCCTGCATGGCCTAGAAAAGAACGTACCTCCTTCACTGTACGTGGGGGTGGAAGGTTGGAAATCAGTCCACCTTCACTTTGTCAACCTCAACCCCACGATGAGAGATGACGTGCCCCAGTATAAGGCCTTGCTTTACCATAAAATGACATTTCTCCCAATTGAGCACTAGGTTCTTGTCTTTGCACTGCACTAAGACTAGAGTGAGGCGGTGCTGACATTCCTCAAAAGATGAATCGAAGACGGAGAAATCGTCCAGAAAAATCTCTAGGAAACATTCTACCATATCAGAAAAGATGCTGATCATGCACAGTTCAAAAGTTGCAGGTGCAATGTATAACCCAGAGGACATTCGACGGTAGGCGAATGTCCCAAAAGGACAGGTGAATGTTGTTTTCTCCTGATCTTCGGGGTCCAAAGGGGACCTGGTTATATCCAGAATAACCATCGAAGAAGCAATAATACTGTGCCCAGCCAAGCGCTCCACCATTTGATCAATGAATGGGAGTGGAAAATGGTCCTTCCTTGTGGTGACATTCAGCTTGCGGTAGTCTATACAAACTCTCCATCCTGATTGAATACGAGTTGTGACCAACTCGTTATCCTTGTTCTTCACTACTGTCAATCCAGCCCACTTAGGCACTACATGTATCGAGCTCACCCACTTGCTATCAGAAATTAGATAGATGATACCTGCATCCAATAACTTGATCACTTCTGCTCTCACAACTTCTTGCATAGCTAGGTTTAGCCTCTTCTGTGGCTCCCTCGATGGTTTGGCATTCTCCTCCAAATGTATCTTGTGCATCACCACCGAAGGGCTTATTCCTTTAATGTCGTCTATGGTCCAGCCGATATCTTCCTTATGCTCTCTCAAAACATCCAACAACTTCTCCTCTTAAGCATTTACCAAATCTTAAGCTATGATTACAGGCAAAGATTCGGTTGGACCGAGGAGCTTATAGTTAAAAGTGTTCGGTAAAGGCTTAGGTTCCAATTTGGGGGACTCTGGCACTGTTCTCTTCCCATTCTCATTGCTCATCACTGGAGCATTCTCCAAGATTGCATCTGCCTGCTCAAGTAACTTGTCTAAATCCAAATCATCTCCAAACCGAGCAAGGCATGCTTCCAAGGGGTCCTCTATGCTTGATTCATCCATAGTCTCCTCAATAATCTCCTCAATCAAGCATACACTTATGACCTCATCATATTTCAGTGGTTGCTTGCTGATATCAAAGATATTCAGCTCCACTGTCATGTTTCTGAATGATCTTCATCACCCGCGTCCTACAATTGATTAGGGCGTTAGCCGTAACTAAGAATGGTCGCCTGTTGTGCAAAAATCTACCTAAATTAATAGGTAAATTATTGTACGTTTTAACTCGCAAGTGCACAAGATCAAAACAATAGTATAGTAGGCAAATACGAGATCATTCCCACGAAGATTGGTAAATTATGTTCAGAAGTAATTTCCTATTTAATTAAAAGATAAAATTCAATTGTCACGATTGAATTCAATAAAATAAAAGATAAACAAAAACTAAAAAGGATTAGGGTTTTGATATCCACCACTAATTATATTAAATTAATATAACAATATGCCAATGCTTTGATCAAGTTATGCATATTTAATGTTTGCCAACCTAAGGGTTAAACCCTAACTCCTTAAGCTATTGATTTCCCTAAGCAACGAGTTAGGCACTTTGTCCATACTCTAACTCTTTTATTTCCTAAAGGATTTAGCATGGTCTATTCTAAGTTGTTCTTTAGAAAAGCATATGTTCTATGGAAATCGACAAACACACAAGGCCTAGGGCATGGACACATACTCCCGGTCCCCTATGTTGATTAACCCAAGAATCTGGCGTGGATATCTCTTGTTACTTATGTTAAACCCAGGACTCAGTCATCCAAATTGATCTAACTAACAAGTCCATACCACATGCACATGTTGATCAGGCATACACATATGAAGAATTCATGCAAATAGGTATTAATCAAGTTAAATAGCACAACATGATCATCACAAGGCGCCAATATTGAAATATTAATTTAACATAACTAGGGCTTCAATCTAGCCCTAAACAAAGTATAAACTACATAATAAAGATAAAAAGGGTGAAAGAGAAGAAAAACCCAAACTCCTCTTGATTCAGCCTACAGTTCCTTTCCAGAGGTTGTGCCTCTTTTCTCCACACCTATTCCTAGAGGCTAAGGGGTCTATTTATAGGCTTTAGAAGTCCCTGGAAAAGTAGTAAACCCTAGGGATTTCATAGGGTTTCAATCCTATTACAATTTGGAGTTGGAAAAACCCTAATATGGAAATAGGGACATTGTAGCCGCCACTTGGGATGTCTCCTGCGCACGGGTGCGCTCGATCGCAGCCCGTGTGCGCTCGATCGCACGTCTGCGATCGATGCCTCTTTTGGCCTGCGCTCGATCGCTCCTGGCCTGGCTCGTGCAGTGTCTTCTCTGATGTTGCGCTCGATCGCAGGTACTCTGGGATTGATCGCAATACCAGGGAGTTCCAAATTTCCATCTTCTCCTTTTTGAACCCAAATCTCCTAGTTTTTCTTCATTTTCTTCCAAAAGCCTGTAAAATCATGAAAAACACAAAAAAGAAGTAAAATGGCCTAATTAACCAAAACCAAAGGATTAAAACATGCAAGATAAGGGCTGAAAATATGAATATTTTAGCACTTATCATCGCCCTAGAATGACCTGTATTTGAATCCCAACATTCTGAATCGGCTCCGTATCCAACACAATAAAATCCACAAGGAAATAGAATTTGTCCACCTTGATTAACACATCCTCAATTATTCCCCTTGGTATCTTCACTGACCTGTCAGCCAATTGAAGCGTCATGGATGTGGGATTAAATTGTCCTACTCCCAATTGCAGGTAGACTGAATAGGGTAGGAGATTCACACTTGCTCCAAGGTCCAATAAAGACTTCTCGATCTGACTGACTCCTATCATGCAAGAAATGGTAGGACACCTAGGGTCCTTGTACTTGATGGGCAACTTGCATTGTAGGATTGAACTGACCTGCCCGGTCAGACACACTTTCTTTGTGACATTCGTCCTCCTTTTGACAGTAATCAAGTCCTTCAAGAACTTGGCATATGACGGTACTTGTTGGATGGCATCCAAAAATGGGATATTGATTTGGACCTGCTTGAATACCTTCAAAATGTCCTCAAACTTTCCTCCTTTCTTAGGTGCCTGTAATCTTTCAGGGTAAGGCACTTTAGGCACAATCGATCTTGGACGATCCTCAATAATGAGCGTGTCTCTAGATGGCTCAGCATCTCCCTCCTCATTATTGCCACTATCTTGTCCTTGCGGCACAATAGGGCTCTCTTCTGGCAGAACCACTTAATTGTCCACTTGTCTCCCTGGCCTAAGTGTGACAATCGATTGCACATGTTTTTGCCCGTGAGCAAGACTTGAAGAATTTCCAACCGCAAATTGTCCCTTAGGGTTGGGCATGGGCTGACTTGGGAACTTTCCTTTCTCTCTTTCACCCAAGTGATTGGCTATCTGTCCAATCTGACTCTCCATCTTAGCAATTGCTTAGGTGTTAACCATGGTGGCATTCTTCACTTCATTTATGGCTTGGCTATTGGCCATAGTAGAGTTCTTGAGCTCTTAATAGTCTGGCTGTTTGATTGTATGAATGCCTTCATTGTATCTTCTAGCGATGACTGTGACGAAGATGCAGGAGGTTGCTCTGGATGAGTTAAGCAACCTCGATTCTATTGCAATGGAAGAAATCCTAGAAGGTATTGATTCTGAGCATGATGAGGGGCTCCTCCCTGATTCATTGGTTGGTTCTGCTTCCATGAGAAATTGGGATGGTTCCACCACCCTGGATCATAAGTCTCTGAGTATGGTCCACTTGATTGCTTCCGATAATCATTGAAAGCATTCACCTGTTCCATAGGACACTTGGCAAAAGCCGATAAAGATGGACAATTCTATGCTAAGTGGAAAGGACTAGCACAAATGGAATAGCTGAGAAGCATTGAATGTTGCACATTCAAGCCCCTTAACTCGTATATGTTAATTCCTTAGCATTGTTATTTGTTTGATTTTGTATTGTTTTATTGTTTTCAGGTTTTAAATAAGGATGCAATGAATTCCAATGATTTTGGGCTTAAAAGCACACTTTGAGAAGACCTAGAAGATATAATTAAGCTTAACCAATCATAATAGAGAATCTATATGATGTAGTTAAGTTTAATCAAATAAAGGAAATGATTAAATTGGAATTTCTCTAATTGGAGTCATTGTGAAATAGGATTTTCCTATTTCTGACGTTTGCTATGCCAAAATCATCCCGCAATAAAAGAACGCAAATCTAGACGAATCCTATTCCGATTTGTACTAGGATTGCTTCTTAATTTGACTAGGAGAGTGAATTATGATTTTTCTGGGTTTCCTTGGGCTTCTAGGACTTGTTTGCTCCCTATAAATAGGCCTTAAACTTCAAGAGAAAGGTGTGCTTAGTTTTAGATTCAAAAATCTTCTTGAAGGCTTGACAAGTTGATGAGGAGATAATCAATGGCTGGAGGGCATCTCAGCACCACGATGAGCGGCTAGACCCCTTTGTGGGGTGTTGATGTAACCCTATCCAAGCACAATGGTTTGATTGTATTCAATTTCTAGATTTTCAGTTTATGTATGTTGATTGTATAACAATAAGAATCGCTACCTTTTGATTATGTTCTTAATTATTAAATGCAATTGTTCTCAAATTCCAAAATCAATATTTGTGAAATTCTTCTCGTCTTATAAAGTCTTTTACTTTTATTGAGCTCAAATCATTCTTGTTTTCTGTTATTATTGGGATGATGGTTATACAATGGGTTTAATTGATATATGATCAATAGGATTTGATAAGCCATGCTTAGGGAAGATGGATTGTACTACTCCCTAGTTTAGTGTAATTTAGGTAGACAGTCTGTGCCAACCGAAGATGGGTTACACTTATTCATTGATTGTATGTATCCTGTTAAAGAATGAGATAATTTACACCTAGGGAAGACGGATCGTACCGCATCTCGGTGGTTAGGTGGACGATCCGTGCCAACCAAAGATAGATTATGTTTATTTTTTAATAAGGTAGTTTCTTGTTTATTTATAACATGCATAGAATGAATTTCTTGGATTGATTATAATTAGCCATTGTTGTGCGGATAGAGGTGAAGTCAATACCATACACTCTCTTTTATATTTAATTCTCTTTTAATTTCATGCACTTTAATTTTGCAACCAAAATCAATCATCTTTAATTAAGTTAATTTGAATTCTCAAAAACTTGATAACAAAACCCCAGCAGTCCTTGAGGTTCGACACCCTCAATATAGCCCTATCCTACGGGATTCGTCTTATTGCAAGTGGTTATTTTTATGATTGATATATTTTTGCAAACAAAATCACCACATCAACAGCTATCAACATTAAATGCATTGGCTGCATTTATGGGCTGGCTCACTGTGAGAGCATCTGTCTTCATCCTCAACTCCATGTCTTCCTTTACTTCATAGATGCCTCCTTTCTTGGGAGAACGGACTGACTTGGCTCGACAACTTGAAAAATCCCACTGCTGCGAGTTGTCGGACAACTTATCCAAAGATTTGTATGCTTCATCTCCCATTAAACTCAATAATGCCCCCCCAATTCATAGACTCGATCATACTACAGTTGGATTGAGTCAATCCTTGGTAGAAGAACTGAATAAGCCTCCATCTCTCATATCCATGTGGAGGGCATTTTACCAGTAACTCCTTGAACCGCTCCCAACTCTCAGAAAATTTCTCATCCTCTTCCTTAGTGAAAGAACTATTTTCCTTTCGGCACTCATTGACTCTGGATATCGAGAAAAATTTATTGTAAAACTTGTTCAATAGTATTTCCCACGATGTGAAGGATCCGGGCATGTTAGAATCCAACCATGCCTTAGCTTTATCATGAAGAGAGAAAGGGAAAAGCCTCAGATTAATAGACTCTTCAGAAAAGTTCAGGAATTTGAATGTGGCACATATGTCATGGAATTTCTTCACATGAATATATGGATTTTCAAACTCTAGACCATGGAATGAAGGTAAACTTGGATGACATGAGGTTTTAGATCAAAATGCGGAGCATTGGTTGGAGGCAATACTATGCACAAAGGAGAGTTTGTCGAAATGGGTGCAAACAAATACCTAAGAGATCTAGTATAGTCCACATTTTCAGCTCTCGGTTGCTCCGCATTCTGATGTATGTTATCTCCCATCTCAGCAGTCTCTAACTCGAGAGGTGTTCTAAGATTTCTCCTAGCTGTTCTTTCTATTTCGGGATCTAACGAGATCAATTCTAAGTTCAAAGATTTTTGACCAAGCATACACCACACAAAAAGTACTAAAATAAACTAACTAACAAAAGTAAAACAATCACAAAAATAAGAAAAGCAAAATAGAAAATAAATGCAAAAACAGAAAAACAAAAAACTCACTAAATGGACCAAAAAGTTTTGGCAAAAAAGTTTTTACTTAGATCCTGCTGGTCTGCTGATGTTGTTTGCGAAGATGCGCTCAAGCGCAGGTGGAGCGGGATCCAGTGCAGGCGTACAATTTTCCGTCAGAGGAGCTGTTGCTGCGTTGGTGCGCTCAAGCATGCGAGTGTAGTGCGCTTAAGTGTAGGTGTGGAATGGGCGAGTGCAGGTGTGGGTCGCCTTGCTGCCTTGTGCTCAAGTGCGCTCAAACGTGCTGAGGTGGGCTTGAGCGTACTACACCTGGTACGTTTGTCTGAGACTGCAAAAAAAAAAGAAACCGAAAACAACCTTTTCTCTTCTTTTTTTTCTTAGATAATAAAACAGAAACAAATAAAATAAAAATAAAATTGCAAAAAGAAAATAAAACAAAAATCTAACTATAAACTAGTAGAAAAATAAAATCAATTGAGACAAAAATTAATTTTCACAAACAAAAATAATTCCCTGGCAACAGCGCCAAAAATTTGTTGTGAATTTTAAAAGTACTCGCAAGTGCACGAGTCGTTTGCAATATAGTTTATGCAAGTGCGAGGTCGAATCCACAAGGAATTGCGTCGTGAAAGTTAATTTCTATCTAAATCAATAATATTTTAACCTAGTTCCAAAATTTTGTGGGATTTTGCAAAAAGGTAACCTAAATGAAAAATAATTGTAAATGAAATGAATAAAATAACTAAGGTTTTCAGAATTCACCTAACCAAATCACAGCAATCCATTCTCGTGTTATACTTATACTACTGACAAACACATAAGCCCTATGCATTGTTCTATGTTCCATAAAAACGCATATTAAAACATCCGATGAATCCAAACATTTAACAAATCACAAAGAATACCCAATTGAAATCACAATGGATATCTGACTTCAATCGAATGATTCGATGTATCTGTCGGATGAAACACATCGAATATCCAATATTTTTATAAATAATAATCAAACATTCAATTAAAAGAAATTAATCAAGTAATTGAATTGGAATGAAACAACACTTTATTAAAAATCAGAATTGTATGAATAAAACAACGAGAATGAAATTGCCACTCAATGGCGAGGGTTCATCATCAACCTTAGTTGAAGGTTTTAGCCTCTCATGACTAAAAACAACATGATAAATTCAATTGAAAACATAAAATTGAATAAACTTACAAAAAGAAACGTACTTAGAGCTCAAGAATGACAAAAAGTCAAAAATATTCTCTGAACAGTGCCTCCAACGTATTTTACAAAAGAAAAGAATGCTATAAATACTAAAAACCTAGGGCTTTGGCGCTGTCGAGTCAGCCTGAGTACGCTCGATCGCACACTAGGTGCACTCAAGCGTACTCGGGAATTTTTGAAGGCTTCTGCGGCGCAGCGCATTGCATGGGTGCTGTTTGCTTGGGTAAATGCAGGGGTGAGCTCGAGCAGGCCTAGCTGGGCTCGAGCGTGGTACTATGCACTCAATCTCACTTCTAGAATTTCCCTTGTTTCCTCCTTTCTTGCAATTTTCACCTTAAAGCCCTAGTTTTCTCTTAACAACCTACAAAACGCTAAGACACCAAAACTAATAGAAACATCAGAAAATAACAAAACTAAAGGCTTAACAAATGTAAATTAAGGGGCCCAAATATGCAATATTTGGCACTCTTCAAGTACCAACCGTTACCACCCCTTGAACCCATTCTTACGCCCCAGACTCTCTAAGAAACCTATGTGTGAGTGACTGAGTTTTCAATTTGAGAGATAGAAGAAAGAAAGCTTGGTGTTCTTGTCACCTCCTGAGGCAAACCCTTGCCTGCTTTTATACTCTCAATGTTGTTCTTATTTCTTTTCCTGATATTATGAGTTTTCAAAAGACGTTATTTCAAGCTTTTACTCCTTTCCTTACAAATCTAGAAATGTTTTCAAAAGAGTTTTACAAGCTTTTTGATTCCTCGTATTGCATGTTGATGTGTTTTCTTTATGATGCATGTGTTTATTTAGTAGCCTAGATGGAGTTATAGTAGCCTATAGATTTTATAGAAACCTTAAATCACAGTTTGGAACTTTTTGCCGGATTGCCTAACTCACTGACCGGACGTATGCCCTCGAGCCCGTACGTATGGCCAGGAAACTAGGCATCTGCCTTTAAGCCTCACTCTCGTGTATTTTAGAGTCCAGCAACCCTTTTTTTTTAGATAAGGCTTAGTACCATACTCGTAGAGATTGTTAAGTGCCAAAATATTCATATTTTAGCCCTTAACTTATATTCGTTAATTCCTTAGTTTTGTTAGTTTTTGCCATTTTAGTTCTTTTATGTGTTTTCTATGTGCTTGTAGGCTTTTGAAAGAAAAGGAAGCAATTATGAAGTATTGGGTTTAAAGTGCAAATTTGGGAAAAGCTGGAGGCTCTGGTAATGCGATCGATTGCAGGGGACTTGCGATCAATCACACTACAAGAAAAAGGACTAGACGAGTGGAAGGCGTGCACTCTTGCGCACAAGCAGTAGCCTCGATCACACCTGTGGTCGAGAGCCCAACACCAGAGATCGATCGTAGTCTTGCAATCGAGCGCACACGGGATGCGATAGAGCACACCCGTGCATGAGGAGCAAGTTAGCCGCAACCCTATTCTGGAAAGTGTTTTCTTTTAGGGTTTTGAAGCCTTGTGCGAACTATGGCTCAAACCCTATGATTTTTAGGGTTTCTAGAGTGTTCCTAAGGCCTATAAGTAGATCCTTAAACCTTTAGAATAGAGATACAATTTCCAAGGAGAAGAATAGAAGCTCTTCAACTTCAAGTTTCGGGGTTTATTCTTTTCCTTTCTATTTTATTTTATGAAGATGTATAGCATCAAACTCATGTGTAACGAAACTACATAGTAGGTCTAGATTGGCGCCTTTGTGATGATCATGTTGTGATATTTAACTTGATTAATTCCTGTTTTCTTGAATTTCTCATATGTGTTTGTCTGATCAACATATTCATGTGGTATGGATTAGTTAATTAAATCAATTTGGATGACCTCGTCCTGGATTTAATAAGAGTAACAAAAAAAATCCACACCGGGTTCTTGGGTTAATCAATATGGAAAACTAGGAGTATACACCCATGCCCTAGGTTCCATGTGTTTGCTAATAAGTGCCAAATATTGTATATTTGGAGCCCTTTATTTACATTTGTTAATCCTTTAACTGTGTCGTTATTTAATGTTTTGTGTTAGTTTTGTGTTTTTAGTATTTTGTAGGTCATTGAAGAAAAACTACAGCTTTAAAGGGAAAAATGCAAAGTTTGGAAGAAAAAATACTTTGAGAAGACCTAGATGATGTGGTCAAGTTTAACCAAATTCAAGAAAAGGTTAAATCAGATTAAAGATCAAATTGGATTAAAGTTCAGATTGGATTCAAATTTCAGATTCTATACATGTCTCAGTATTTTGACCATAACTTTCCGCTCAAATATCAGATTGAAGTGATTCACATGGCATTGGAAAGCTAACTCAAAATACTACAGTTCATTGTGAAATAGAATTTTCCTAATTCGGAACGTTACTATGCCAAAATTTCCTCACAATAAAATGACACAAATCTGGACGAATCCTATTCCGATTTCAGACTTCTATTTTGATGCGAGACAGACCTCTGAATTATCTAGGTTTACTTGGGCTTCTAGGACTTCCCTAAGCTTATAAACTGACCTCTTTGCATTCAAGAAAAGATATAGAATTTCATAGACTAGTTTTGGGATACAATTTTGGACACAATATAATCCACAGCTTTTCTTTTAGTTTAGTTTTTCTTTAGTTTAAGTTTTCTTTTTATGTGGAGCTAATTCCCAACTAAGGTTGAGGATGAAGCCTCACCGATGAAGAACATCAATACTTTCATGTAAGTCTTTATTTATCTGATTTTATTGGGTTTAGTATTTCAATTGTTTTACTTCTTTTCAATGTGTGGAGTGATTCTTAGATATCTTTTGTGATTCAAGGATACACTTGATGATTTAAAATAATTTCACATAATTGATTGATTGATTTTATTTGCCTAAATAATTAGATATCCCTTATGATTTGTTCTAGGGATACATTTGGTGTTTCAATTAAGATTGGATATGTTTTATGATTTATGGATACATCTGATGATTTAATTGATATTGGATTCCTTTTGTGATTGTGCAATGAATGGATACATGAGATGCTTTTGATTAACTGTTGAAGCATAGTAAAACATATCTAAGATTTTAATTGTGGAACTTCAGATTAATATTGATAAACGTGGAAGTATGTTGTTATGATTCAGTGAGTGTGAATTCCCAAACCTTAGTCTTTTATCTCTTAGTTTATTTTAATTAGTTTAAGCTTGTCTTTTAATTTCAAAAATCAAAATACAAAACCCTTTTGGAACTAGGTTAGGATTTAATTAGGTTAGATTTAAATTGCTTTTTTAAGAATACAATTATCTATGGAATCGACTCCGCACTTGCAATCTACTAAACTACAATCAATTCGTACACTTGTGAGTTAAATAAATTTGCACAACAAGTATTTGACGCCATTGCTGCGGAATTGTTCAATTTTTGAAACCAATTTATTTCTAAATTAGTTTTATTCTTCTACTATTTATAATTAGGATTTAATTTTTCTGCAATTTGTTTTGTTGTATTTGTGTTACTAATAAAAAAATAAAAAAAAAGATTTTTCTTGTTGTTTTTTTTGTTTTGTTTTGACTTGTTTTACAGTTCTGCCGCAGCACCTTCCGCAAAGCCCTGCTAGTGCGATCGATCGTAGCCCTACTACGACCGAGCGCACTCGGGGCCAAGACAACAAGCTCAAGCACACCTGCGCTCGTTAACTGCCACATCTTCACTAAAGTACGATCAAGCGCACATCAGCGTGATTGAGCGCACTCACAGCAAAGGCAGCAACTGTAGTAGTTCCGTAGATTTAAGCCAAAAATTTATTTTGGTCCTTTTTGTGAGTTTTTTAGTTTTAGTTTTTATTTATTTATTTATTTAATTGTGTTAGTCATTTTTTTTATTATTTAAAAATATATATAAAAAAAATTGGTTAATGTTTTTTGTGGGATATTTGCATGCTCAAAAGTGAGGGGGAAGCATGAATTTTCATTTTAATAATTTTAATGCATCTCCTAGTTATAGGACACCAGCTCCTACCAACTACCCTCAAAATTTTTACCCACATGAGCCATGTTTATACTACTCCAATCCTTATCATCATTATAGTGATTGTTTATCATGGGGACAAGCTTTTAATTTTCCAAATGAGAAAACGAACACCAGTTTCTCCAGTGCAGGGTTTGATTCAAATTCCAATTATTATAACCCGGACTGGAGCAACCAATCTAATTTCTCATGGTCAGCCCAGGATATAGGAAATTACGCTCACCAATTTGATGAAGTGCACCACTCAGACTATATGCAGTTCGATCATCAAACTCAACCTCCTGTTTATCAATCCACCACTCAAGGGCCACAACCTACATCGTAGTCATCACTGGAAGACATGATGAAAGCACTCATGCAAACTCTCAAATCAAGAGAAAAGAAAGTAGAAAGTTGTCTTCAAGAAATAAAAGGTTTCACCAATCAAGCCGTACAGAAGCTGAGGAATTCCAACATGGCTAACACAAGAGACATACAAGAACTTAAGCAGGCCATGACCAAGATAGAAGGATAGATCGGTCATCTAGTTGCTGACTTCAATAGAATAGAGGAAGAAGAGCTTCAAAGTCAGCTGATGGCTGAAAGGCAGTACATGATTGATGAGGATGATTCCGAAAATTCTTATCATGAGCATGCTCAAGTCACCATCACACTTAAGAGTGAGAAAATTGTGGACAACAAAGAGGAGGAAGAGAAAGAGGAGCAAGTTGAGCACCCTGAGCAAGTTGAGCACCATGAGACTAGTGAGCCCCCAACGGATCCTAATCTGCCCAGTGACATGGAAGTGAGTACTGAAGCTCCTGCTTGCATCACTGTCCCTCTTGAGACACATCAAGAGCCTAAAGCTTCATCGTCTGAATGTCTCAAAGAGCGATCTTATGTAAAGATAGTCAAGAACTTGTGCACACAAGCACACAAATCTAAGAACCACTTCCCTAAGAAGATCCTTCAAAGCAAGCAATTCTACATAAGATGGCGACACATCCTTCTAGACGGGTATGAAGTTTTAAAGAAGAAGGGGTAGAAGGGATTGGTTAGACATCCGCATGATCGCGGAAAGCACTGTAAAGTTTTCTCTTCCAGTTTATTTTCTGCACTTCACTTCACAAAATTCTTTCTTTCTTTTTTCATTGCATGTTGTTTTTATTTTTGTTTTTGTTTCTAACAACAATTAATCTTTTGAAGTTTTGTTTCTATGAAAATATTGCTGTTAGTTTTGATGACAAGTGTTTTGGTGTTTGAGTTTGGAGGATGCCCTGCCCCTTTTTCACACCTTGATGTTTCCTTACTTCCGGTAATGTATTTCTATACTACACATTGAGGGCAATATGTAATTCAAGTTTGGGGTATGGAAAAACACTTTGTCTGTTTATTTTTCTTCTTATTTGTTTATTTTTATTTGTCTTTTTGTGTTATAAAATTTTGAAAAATAAAATAAAAATTGTGCTATGTTGTAACGACCCAGGGAAAAGCGCTAGCCACATCTGCGCTATTACCCCAAAAGGACTAGTCAATTTGGAGTTTCCCTAGAATTCATTATAAAGCCCAGTTTCACCTAGTAACTAGGCAATGTGGGACTTAGCACCCATGACTATATTTATAAACTACCCACTCTATGTGGGCTTCTTCTCATCTTCCCAATATGGGACCGGGGTGTTACAAACTCCCCCTCTTAAATTCCTGACGTCCTCGTCAGGGCTACGTCATACAGTGCTCTAATACCACATGGCCTGGCGTTAGTAGGTGGCTCTGATACCACTTGTAACGACCCAGGGAAAAGCGCTAGCCACATCTGCGCTATTACCCCAAAAGGACTAGTCAATTTGGAGTTTCCCTAGAATTCATTATAAAGCCCAGTTTCACCTAGTAACTAGGCAATGTGGGACTTAGCACCCATGACTATCTTTATAAACTACCCACTCTATGTGGGCTTCTTCTTATCTTCCCAATATGGGACCGGGGTATTACATATGTTGTTGTCAAGTTTAAGTTAAACTGTAACTGTGATTTGCATTTCATTAGCTCGCTTAAAGGGTTGAACACATCATTGTGTCATTAGGAGTCTGAGTTTTTTGACTTATTTTTGGGTAAATGAGATTTCATTTGTTTTGAGATCAATTTTTATGAGCACATTAGCATGTTTTCTATGAGGTATGATGTTTGAGCTTAAGCTTGTTCTCTTTGAGATTTGTTGGATGACCTATTGATGAATAACCATTCCTTGAAAGATATATATATATATATATATAAAGAAAATAAATAAATAAAAAAGAAAAGAAAGATCATGTTGAGTTTTCCGCTGAGTAACCGGACCTCTTACCTCATTAAGCATTGAGTGTTCGCGTTAAAATGTGTGAAGTTCAATGTTGAGTTATGATATGGCTAATCTGACTTCGTAGCCTTTTTGACTTAAGTTAATAAGCCCTTAGGGATGTTTTACATCTAGAGCCCTAAAGCCATCTGGCTTGGGAGTCATTGGCCTAACACTTGTTACATGGGTCAACTAGAAAGCTTAAGGGAGTTAGACATTGCAGAGTTTGTAAAAAAAAAAAGAAAATGCATATCTTGCCTTGGTTGTTTCATCTATTAGAGATTCTTACAAATTTTATGGAACTTGTCTTGAGTTGAAGCTGAAAGCTTCATGATTGTATGCTAATTACACTTTACACATTTCAGAACATATGAGGTCTAAATTGTCCATTTATGAGTGATTTGATTCTGGATTTCCTTTAGACTGTGATGATGGTGTTTGTCTTTTTAAGCTTGCTCATGAATAAGAACCATGGTTTATGTGAAAATTCTTTCTTGTTAACAACATAGTGCACAATGTTTGTGGGTATCATTCCTGTTAAGCCCTCACGAGACTTCACTTGTCCACTAGGGATGCCTAGGGGTTTAAAAGGCTTGTTGCATATGCTAAATGCAATCATCTCTCCCACGAAAGGGGATTTATGTTTCTTGCTTTCATTTTATTTTCGTTTTGTTTTGCTAAGGCACTAGCAAAATATAAGTTTGGGGGTGTTTGACAAGTGCCAAATATTGCATATTTGGAGCCATTTATTTACATTAGTTAATCCTTTAGCTATATCGTTATTTAATATTTTGTGTTAGTTTTGTGTTTTTAGTATTTTGTAGGTCATTGAAGAAAAACTACAGCTTTAAAGGGAAAAATGCAAAGTTTGGAAGAAAGCATACTTTGAGAAGACCTAGATGATGTGGTTAAGTTTAACCAAATCTAAGAAAAGGTAAATCGGATTAAAGATCAGATTGGATTAAAGTTCAGATTGAATTCAAATTTCATATTTTGTACATGTATCAGTATTTTGACCGTAACTTTCTGTTCAAATATCAGATTGAAGTGATTCAAGTGGCATTAGAAAGCCAACTCAAAATACTACAGTTAATTGTGAAATAAGATTTTCCTAATTCGTATGGTTACTATGCCAAAATCGCCCCGTAATAAAAGGACACAAATCTAGACGAATCTTATTATGATTTCAGACTTCTATTTTGACTGGGAGATCCGAATTATCTAGGTTTACTTAGGCTTCTAGGACCTCCCTAAATAGACCTCTTTGTATTCAAGAAAAGATATAGAATTCCAGAGACTAGTTTTGGGATACAATTTTGGAGACAAAATATAATCCACAGCTTTTCTTTTAGTTTAGTTTTTCTTTAGTTTAGGTTTTATTTTTATGTGGAGCTGATTCCCAACTAAGGTTGAGGATGAAGCCTCACCGATGAAGAACATCAATACTTTCATGTAAGTCTTTATTTATCTGATTTTAGTGGGTTTAATATTTTAATTGTTTTACTTCTTTTCAATGTGTGGAGTGATTCTTGGATATTTTTTGTGATTTAAGGATACACTTGATGATTTAAGATAATTTCACATAACTGATTGCTTGATTTTATTTGCCTATATAATTGGATATCTCTTGTGATTTGTTCTACGGATACATTTGGTGTTTCAATTAAGATTGGATATCTTTTGTGATTTACGGATACATCTGATAATTTAATTGATATTTGATTCCTTTTGTGATTTGTGCAATGAATGGATACATGGGATGATTTTGATTAACTATTGAAGCATAGTAAAACATATCTAAGATTTTAATTTTGAGAACTTCAGATTAATATTGACAAACATGGAAGTATGTTGTTATGATTCGGTGAGTGTGAATTCCCAAACCTTAGTCTTTTATCTCTTAGTTTATATTAATTAGTTTAAGCTTGTCTTTTAATTTCAAAAATCAAAATTCAAAACCCTTTTGGAACTAGGTTAGGATTTAATTAGTTTAGACTTAAATTGCTCTTTCAATAACACAATTCTCTGTGAGATCGACCTCGCACTTGCAATCCATTAAACTACTATCGATTCGTACACTTGCAAGTTAAATAAATTTGCACAACATTTGTTGATTTGCTTAGGTTCATGCTTTCTTAAAGAACAACTTAGTATACACTCATGCTAAATCCTTTAAGAAAGAAAAGAGTTAGAGTATACACTCATGCCTAACTCATTGCTTAGAAAAATATATAGCTTCAGGAGTATATACCCATGCCCTTAGGTTGGCAAACATTAGGTATGCATAACACGATTAAAGCATTGGCATATTGTTATATTATATAAGCATGATTAGTGGTGGATATCAAAGACCTATCTTTTTGCTATTATCCACTCAAAATCAATCTTTGTTTTGTTTTACTTACGGAATTTATTTTAAGCAAAATTTAGCAATCCTCGTGGAAATGATCTCGTACTTGCACCCTATACTACTATATTGATCTTGTGCACTTGCGAGTTAAACGTACAATTATTTGCCTATTAATTTAGGTAGATATTTGCATAACAACTTTTTGGTGTCGTTGTCGGGGATTGCGGCAAATTTTGTTTAGAATTATTTTCCTTTAGTTTGGTTATTTTAATTTTTAATTTTGATTCTGTTTTTATCAAAAATCAAAAATATTTTTCATTTTCTTTTTATTTCTCTGTTTCTATTCTGTTTCAGCTCTGCGGTGCCTGGATTCTGTTACTGTGATCGAGCGGAGACCTCGTGTGATCGAGCGCACTGCGATCGATCGCACTAACCTGCGATCGAGCGTAGTTCCAGAGAGCATCCGAACAACAATATTGAAGTTGCGGTGACTATAGAGACAAATCTTCTTATACAAGGTCGTCGATCACTCTGACACAAAAGAAGAAGAGAAAGCTGAGGGAACAATAGAAGATCTTCTAGAGAATCCGCCACCAGTGCGAAGGCCCACGAAACAGTCTTTCATCCCGAAAAACCGCAACCAGCCATCATGCATAGCCTATCAACCAGAGGTGCAAGGCAGTTACTATATATCCCAACAGATACTCAATGCTTTGACTCACTTCAGAGGCATAGCTATTGAGCATCCACTCTTGCACCTTAGGGAGTTCTTTGCTCTCTGCAAAGCTTCAGCACATCCAGGCTTAGATCCTGAAGGAATCAGGTTAGTCCTCTTTCCTTTTTCTTTGAAAGATAATGCTAAGTTGTATAATTCCTTGCCTGCAGTTTAGGAAGAGTTGTCCAGTAAGTTCCTAAAGAAGTTTTTCCCTGCTCGAAGGACAAGGCAGTTTAGAAGGGAGATTCAATCTTTTCAACAAGAAGGAGACCTTTTCTTCGAAGCATGGGACCACTTCAATGCGCTGCTTCTTAAGTGTCCACATCACAACATACCTCAAGATGATCCTGTACAAATTTTTTATAAAGGGTTAGATGACACTAACAAAGGAATGATTGATTCTGCTTGTGAAGGTGCACTTATGGAAAAGAGCAGTGAGGAAGCCATGGAACTCTTCGAAACACTGATTGAACACTCCTAACAATTTTGTTTCAAAGGAAGGCGAGGAGTAAAAAATAAGGGCATGTACAAGTGAACCTGAATGGTGGATCAAAAAATCAGATGGTTGCCATGGAGAAAAAGCTAGATATGATTGTCAAAGCCATGACTGCGCAGAACATCTCGCCTAGTCAACAAGCCACACAACTTGAGGTATGTGCCATATGTTGATTATGTTCCCATTCTGATCACTCTACTGAGACTTGTCCTTTGTATTCATCTGCAGATCAGAAGCAAGCAAACTATTTGGGATAGAACAATTATCCTCTCAAGAACAATCCATACTCCAACACCTACAATCCAGGGTGGCGCAACCACCCCAATCTCTCATGGAGTAACAATCAAAGTGTTCTAAACTCTGAAGGGCAGCAGAGGAACTTCCAACAAGCAAGCCAACCAATTCAAGAGTCAAAGAAGGATGACCTGGAAAGTATGGTACGCACCCTGGTGGCTACGCAACAGGGATTTATGACTGATCAAAAACAAGTCAATGCAATGAACGAACAAGCCATTCAAAGGTTGGAAGTACAAATGGGGCAAATAGCTAAGGAGCTTAGTGAAAGAAAGCTAGGTGAATTTTCGTCCCAGACAGTACCCAATCCAGGGGGTCACAAGCAACTGAAAGCAGTCACAACCCTTAGAAATGGTAAGATCATAGGAGCTGATAAGCCAGCACAAGTATTTATAGATGAAGCCTCAACATCCAAGGTAAGTAAAGTGGAGAAGGTGAATGCACCACCCTTCCCTCAAAGGTTAGTAAAGCCAAAGAAAAAAAAACAACTTCTTGACATTTTTGGGACTTTGAGAAAAGTAGAGATTAACATTCCTTTATTAGATGCAGTAAAACAAATTCGTTCATATGCTAAATTTTTAAAGGATTGTTGCACTCATAAAAGGAAGTTTTCAGGAGCATGAGACAGTGGCTTTAATGGAGGAGGTAAGTGCGGTATTATTAAGAAAACTACCACCAAAGCTAAAAGATCCACGTAGTTTTACCATTCCTTGCAGGATAGGAGACCATCTTTTTGAAAAGGCACTACTGGATCTAGGAGCAAGGGTTAACTTGCTGCCCTACACTGTGTATGAGAAGCCGGGTTTGGGGGAGCTTCAACCAACATCTATCACTTTGCAACTGGCAGATAGAAGCATCAAAAGACCAAGAGGTATACTTGAGGATGTCTTGGTCAAGGTAGGTGAAATCATTTTACCTGCTGATCTTATTGTTTTGGATATGGAAAAGTCCCATATGCCATTGCCTTTGCCTATCATCTTAGGAAGACCCTTTATGAGAACTACTGACACAAAAATATGTGTGAAGAGGGTATTGTGAGTATGAAGGTGAATGGAGAGAAGATAGAGTTCAAAATATTCGATGCACTAAAATTACCTTAAGATGATTTAGAATGCTTTAATGTCTGTGTGCTCCAAAGCTTTGTTGAGAAAGTTTTTCAGGCCATCACATTAACCCATTGGAGGTCACCCTCACCTATAGTTTCACAAGGTTGGACATTGAGCCAAAATCTGAAGATGTTATTGATGACATCATTGAAGCTGTGCACCTTCCTGGGGCCTCTCCAAAGTATCCAAGAAAGTACGCCCTTCCTTTCGAGACTCTTGTGCCTACTAATACTACTCTTGTCCCTTCTATTATCCAGGCACCAAGATTGGAATTGAAGCAATTGCTAGAGGATCTGACATATGCTTACCCTGGAGAAAACAAGACACTACTGGTTATAATTGCTGCAAATCTCAATTTTGGGGAAGAAGAGAAGCTGTTGAGAGTTCTCAGAGAGCATAAAACTGCTTTGGGATGGACCATTGCTGACATCAAGGGGATAAGTCCAGCCAAGTGCATGCATCAAATCTTCCTTGAAGACGAAGCAAAGCCAACCAGGGATGCATAGAGAAGACTCAACCCACACTTGAAGGAGGTAGTCAAGGCAAAGGTATTAAAACTGTTGGATGTTGGCATTATCTACCCCATCTCAGACAATAAGTGGGTAAGTCCAGTTCAAGTCATTCCAAAGAAGAGTGGGATCACAATGGTGAAGAATGAAGACGATGAGCTGATACCTATAAGAATAACCACTGGTTGGAGGGTGTGCATCGACTACAGAAGGCTAAACAAGGTGACAAGAAAAGATCATTTCCCCTACCCTTCATTGATCAGATGCTAGAGAGGTTGGCTGACCATAGTTACTGCTGCTTTTTGGATGGGTACAGTAGTTACAACCAAATTGCAATAGCACTAGAGGATCAAGAGAAGACCACCTTCACATGTCCTTTTCTCAAATTTGCCTACAGAAGGATGCCATTTGGATTATGCAATGCACCGGCCACCTTTCAAAGATGCATGATGAGCATTTTCTCAGATATGGTGGAGAAATTCATTGAGGTATTTATGGATGATTTTAGCATTTTTGGTTCTAATTTTGATGAATGCCTTGATCATCTGAAGAATGTCCTCAACAAGTGTGAAGAATGCAATTTAATGCTCAATTGGGAAAAATGCCACTTCATGGTTCAACAAGGCATTGTGTTGGGTCATTCAATTTCCAGCAAGGGCATTGAGGTGGATATGGCCAAAATCGATATCATCTCCAAACTCCCCCCTCCTATGACAACAAAGGGTGTAAGAAGTTTCCTTGGACATGCCGGGTTTTACAGAAGATTCATTAAGAATTTCTCCAAGATTTCTAGACTTCTCTGCGCACTGCTAGCCAAGGATGCCAAGTTTGAATGGACTGAAGAATGAAGATCGCCTTTAACACACTGGAAAAGCTGCTCACATCTGCACCAATAATGATGGCACCTGATTGAAATTTACCATTTGAGCTCATGTGTGATGCCAGTGACTTTGCCTTGGGAGTTGTCTTAGGTCAAAGCATTGATAAGGTACCTCAGCTATTTATTATGCTTCTAGAACATTGAATGATGCTCAACTTAATTATTCTACTATTGAGAAAGAATTGTTAGCTGTCATCTTTGCTTTGGAGGAGTTTAGATCATACCTGATTGGTTCTAAGGTTATAGTATTCACTGACCATGCTGTTTTCAGATATTTGTTTGCCAAGAAAGATGCAAAGCCTAGATTGATTAGATGGGTACTATTACTGCAAGAATTTGACCTTGAGATTAGAGACAAGAAGGGCAATAAGAATGTGGTGGTAGATCACCTATCCTGACTACTTCATGAAGAAGAAGAAGATGAACTTCCATCGAACGAAAATTTCCCAGATGAGCAATTGTTTGCAATAGAGGTCCAACTTCCATGGTATGCAGATATTGTCAACTATATAACTGCCAAGGTTTTTCCTCCAGATATGTCTAGTCAAGAATGGAAGAGGTTGATGTCTATATCTAGAAATTACCATTGGGATGACCCCTATTTGTTCAAATTCTTCCCTGATCAAATCATTAGAAGGTGTGTCTCAGAGGAGGAGCACTTGAGCATGTTGTAGAATTGCCATTAGTTTGCTTGTGGAGGACACTTTGGAGCCAAGAGAACAGCTCTTAAGGTATTACAATCTGGTTTCTATTGGCCTAATGTGTTTAAGGATGCCATTTTGTTTTGCTGCTCTTGTGATAGATGCCAGAGAAAAGGTAACATCTCATCCAAAAATCACATGCCATTGCAAAATATTCAAGTAGTAGAGCTTTTCGATGTATGGGGTATTGACTTCATGGGTCCTTTCCCTAACTCATATGGTTATTTATTCTTGCGGGTGTGGATTTTGTGTTTAAATGGGTCAAGGTTGTCCCCTCAAAGACTAATGACCACAAAGTGGTTGTGAAGTTTTTGCAGGATAACATCTTTGCTAGGTTTGGGACACCAAGGGCAATAATAGTGATGGAGGTAGCCATTTCAACAATTATTCCATTCTTTTTGAAAAAGAAGTATGGCATCACACATAAGGTTGGCACTCCATATCATCCTCAAACCAGTGGTCAAGTGGAGATAAGCAAGAGAGAGATCAAAAGCATCCTAGAACGGACAGTGAATTCTAGCAGGAAGGATTGGTCTCTGCACTTGAATGATACACTATGGACTTATAGGACTGCATACAAGATGCCTATCAGTATGTCCCCATATCGGTTGGTCTTTGGGAAAGCATGTCATCTATTAGTGGAGTTGGAGCACAGAGCATATTGAGCCATCAAGAAGTTTAACTTTGATATGAAACAAGCTGGTGACAAGAAGAAGCTACAACTAAATGAACTAGAGGAATTGAGGCGTGATGCATGTGAGAACGCCAAGCTCTACAAGGAAAGAACCAAAGCATACCATGACAAGCAACTAGCCAGGAAGGAGTTTCATGTAGGACAAAAGGTGTTGATCTATAATTCAAGATTGAGACTTTTCCCTGGTAAGCTTAAGTCAAGATGGTCTGGTCCTTGTATTGTTATCCAAGTGTTCCCTCATGGAGCTTCGGAGGTTCATAGTCTAGAAAGTAATCAAACATTCAAGGTAAATGGTCACAGAGTAAAGCCATATCTTGGAGTGTAATTGGTACCAAGAGATGAAGATCTAGCACTCCAGTCTGTCCAATATATAGCACCACCAAGAGCACTTGAGCTACAATCGGTGGGATTGAAGTTCATCTCTCCAAAACAGTGGCACTAACGCTACTGTTGAAAGCGTTTGAGTAGTCCTGGACAGGTCAAGCGCATTTGTTCAGATTAGTGGTATTGAGGCCACTGAGTGCGGTACAAATCTCTATCCGTTGGTTTCCTGTACATTCTGTCAATTTTTATCTTTTCATTATTTTTCATAGTAATTTTAGTGTTCTTATTTATATTTGGTGTCTATTTTTCTTTACTTCAGTATGATGTTGTTCATTTTGCACTTCTTTAAAAAAAAAAAAAAAAATTTACATTCTATTTGTGCGACCGAGCGCACTTGGCGTGCGCTCGAGCACGTCACGATCAGACACGCACACCTCTGCGTGAGTGCAATCGAGTGCACCTTGCGTGTGATCGAGTGCACTCAGGTAGAGAGTCACGTGACTTATGTTTAGGTCACTTTCCCCCATTCTCTCATATTGTCCCCTGCGCCGTAACCCCTCTCCACAGTACACACAGCATCACCTCTGGCCTCTATCTCCACCCAACACCGTTCACCATCCATTGCTGCACCAGGTCCATCGCCGCATGCCACCCTCACTCACACACTCTCACCACCAGCCCTCCATCTTTGTTTTTCCCCATTTTCAGCCAAAACCATTTTTTTGATTTCTCCCGTTCTCTCTCCATTTTTCTCTATTTTGGCAAGCACTGCCCATCATTATAGTTTGTGATTGTCCTCTATGTTGGTTTGCTCTTGTTTTGTAGGGGACCATTCTACTGTGATTTTACCACCCTTGGTTTTGAAGCTGCACACCAGGTGTTCGACAAAATTCTTGAACCAAGCTGCACAATGCCTAAAGCTTGAGCTTCATCCTCTCGGGTCTCTGAAACCCAAGCCACTTCCTCCCCACCCACTTTTGAGGAGAGGGAGCTTCTGTTTGAGACAGCATTTACAATTTGAGAAGACTTCCAAAACCTTGAAGGTACTCGCTGGGCGGTTGAAGAATTCAAATGTCGTGGGCTGAAGAAAATGTTCAGGCCCGTCACCACCACTGCATACAAGAAATTTATAGCAGAGTTCTATGAGCATCTGTCTTTCGACTACACCAAGCCCAATATCCTGTCCTCAACAATTCAAGACAAAGATATTGAGGTGACTTCAACTGACATTGCCACTACTCTAAAGTGCAATGATGAGCATCCTCCAAAGGAAGCACAGCTTGCAGTACAACCTCCCAGATTCTACATTGCAAAAATAATTGAGGACATGTGTTAATGGCAGTTTCCAGACACGCATAATAATGCTGGTAGCAGGGCCAAGATGCCGCCACAACTCTGGCTTGTGGGCTCTATTCTGCATTGCAATGCCTTTCCCTTGGGACAAAAAACTCAAAGGTGAGATCTATTCTTACAAACACTTTATGATTTCTAGAATGGGGTGCATTTAGGGGGAACTGAGAACACCAACTCATGGGGTTGCCCTTTCCATATTCAGTCACTCATATTCTTCAAAAAAAAGGCATAAAGGGCACCTCAGCAGATGAACCAGTCACCAAGACCCTGCGGTTTGGCATTAGACAGTGGAATCAAAGTTGTTCACATATGCAAAGGGTACCTTAAGCACTAGCAGTCGAGGCGGAGCCTATGGCAGAAGATGAACCTGCAACGAAGTAGGAAGCTGAAGAAGAGGAGGAGATTGTCACTCTTTGTGTAGCACAATATCGTTCTATAAGTGAAGAAGTGGCAGGACTTCGGCAAGAGCTAGCAGATCATAGACGGGAGGCTCGGGAGGAGAAAGTCTTGACAGACCAAAGATTAACTAACTTATAAGAATTTATGTGGTCCATTCTAAATCGGCCACCACCATTAGGAGCATCTTCTTCAAGAAAGCAATGAGAGGGGAACAACAGTCTGGCTGAAGACGTTAAACTTAGCGCTCATGGGAGGCACCCCATAGTTTTTCTGTTTGTTTTTCAATTTATTTGTCTGTTTGGCTTTAGTTTTGTTTTTGTGTCCTTTTTATTTTTTTCGTGTTTTATTTTGCAAGGACAAGTGTGCTTCAGTTGAAGTTTGGGGCGGTGCTATGAGCCATGCTATTCCAAACAATTTTGTCCATATCCCGGGGAACTTCTTTCCATGTTATAGACACATTGGAGACAATGTGTAATTTAGGTTTGGGGGTATGGGAGATACTTTACACACACTTTGTCCCAATTTTATTTTGTTTTCATTTTTGTTGTTTGCGAAATACATATATATGCATGTTCATGTTTGTCTTAAAATTTTGGTTGATCTTAAGAATTGTGATTTGATTTCATTGGTGAGCTTAAAATTTTGAACACATGATCAGATAATTCATTTTTTCAATTTGGTTACTTGCTTAGGATAGTTAAGAATTCACATGTTCGATCTGATCTACACTAAGCACATAATTTGTGGGGCATGACATGAAGTCTGATGTGTGTGTTTCTATGTATTGGGTGAAACAAGATGATCTATCAGATGGACACTTTGGCATATATATATGTGGAAAAAAAATATAATAAAAAAAAAAGAAAAAGAAAAATGATCATTGATAAGCTTTTCACTATGTAACTGGACATCTTTCCCCAAAGCATTGAGTTTCACGTCAAAAGGTGAAGAATTTTGATTTGGTTAATGTCATGGTTAGTTTGGTTTCGTAGCCTTTTTTACTCGAGTTAGTAAGTCCTTAGGGTTGTTTTACACTTAATGCCTTAAAACCATCTGGTTTGAAAGTCATTGACTTAACACTCATTACATGGGTCAATTAGATAGCTTAAGAGAACTAAACACTACACAGCCTGACCAAAAAAAAAAACGAAAAAGAGAAAGTCTTGCCATAATTATTCATTCTAATAAGGATTTCAGTGAACTTTGAGATATTGAGATATTGCACATTGAAAATAATTGGAAGCTTTATATTTGTGTGCTAGTTCACTTTACACTATTTCAAACTTGTGATGCCTTAGCTTGTCTTTTGTAAGTGATTAGACTTTAAAATTCCAATTCATTGTGATGATGGAGTTTATCTTTTTAAACTTGCTAATGAATGAAAATCATGGTTTTGAGTGATACTTAAATTTTTGGGATAACATGAACTTGTGCATGATGTTTGTGGGTAAATGCAATCGTACATCCCACGAAAGATGGATTTATCTTCGTGTTTTCTGTGTTTCCATTTAATTTTTAGTTTCGTACTGCTAAGGGACTAGAAATATGTAAGTTTGGGGATGTGTTAAGTGCCAAAATATTCATATTTTAGGCCTTAGCTTATATTTGTTAATTCCTTAGTTTTGTTAGTTTATGCCATTTTAGTTCTTTTATGTGTTTTGTAGGTTTTTGTAGGCTTTTGGAAGAAAAGGAAGCAATTCTGGAAGTATCGGGCTTAAAGAGCAAATTTGGGACAAGCTGCAGGCTCTGGTAGTGCGATCGATCACAGGGGGCCTACGATCGAGCGCACTACAAGCAAAAGGACCAGACAAGCACAAGGCGTGCTCTCGTGTGCCCAACACTAGAGATCGATCGCAGTCTTGCGATCGAGCTCTCATGGGATGCGATCGAGCACACCTGTGCGTAAAGAGCAAGTCAGCCGCAGCCCTATTCTGGAAAGTGTTTTCTTTTAGGTTTTTGAAGCCTTGTGCGAACTATGGCTCAAACCCTACGATTTTTAGGGATTCTAGAATGTTCTTAAGGCCTATAAATAGACCCTTAAAGCTCTAGTATAGAGATACAATTTCCAAGAAGAAGAATTGGAGCTCTTCAAGTTCAAGTTTCGGGTTTATTCTTTTCCTTGCTATTTTATTTTATGAAGATGTTTAGTATCAAACTCATGTGTAACTAAACTACTTAGTAGGGCTAGATTGAAGCCCTAATTATGTTTATTTAATATTTCAATATTGGTGCCTTTGTGATGATCATGTTGTGATATTTAACTTGATTAATTCATGTTTTCTTGAATTCCTCATATGTGTGTGTCTGATCAACATATGCATGTAGTATGGATTAGTTAATTAAATCAATTTGAATGACCAAGTCCTGGGTTTAATAAGAGTAACAAAAGAAATCCACACCGGGTTCTTGGGTTAATCAACATGGAAAACCTAGAGTATACACCCATGCCCTAGGTTCCATGTGTTTGTCGATTTCCATAGATTCATGCTTTCTTACAGAACAACTTAGTATACACCCATGCTAAATCTTTTTAGAAAGAAAAGAGTTAGAGTATACACCCATGCCTAACTCGTTGCTTGGGGAAATCTATAGCTTAAGGAGTATACACCCATGCCCTTAGGTTGACAAACATTAGGTATGCATAACATGATTAAAGCATTGGCATATTGTTATATTATATAAGCATGATTAGTGGTGGATATCAAAGCCCTACCTTTTTATTATTATCAACTCAAAATCAATCTTTGTTTTGTTTTACTTACGGAATTTATTTTAAGCAAAATTTAGCAATCCTCGTGGGAATGATCTCGTACTTGTATCCTATACTACTATATTGATCTTGTGCACTTGCGATTTAACGTACAATTATCTGCCTATTAATTTAGGTAGATATTTGCACAACAAAGATCCTTTAGTACTGCGCATAACGATGTGTCGTATTTCCTTCTAGCAAGATTTAGCGATGTCAGAGGATTCAAGCGATCGTACGAGGTAAGTCAAAAACGTGGAATATGTTAGTTGACTAACCACAAGTATGATCTGAGCATGTCTACATTTTGTAACTACTTGGTAATTGCTTTATTAACTGGATGTTAAGATGCATTGTATGACATGGTACACTGGTTCGTGTAGTGTAATGGCCATGGGCTTACTATGTAGACTTCATTTTATGGTAAAATGCGTGTGTTGTTATATGGGCTTTGGACCCAATGGTTTTGTCACTGGTGCAGCCATTCCCTAATGGCGGGTCACTATAGGATATACATCATTAGTGGTGTAGGCCTCCCGAGGTCTGACTCGGTCGTGCTACTAGTGTTATGAACGATAGCTTACAATGGTTGGGGCACCGACATTATATTACAAGTCCTTCGAGACAGCGCCAACCCTGCTGAAAATGGGTAATATCTCAAGTAGACCATACATGAAAGTTATGACCTAAAAGCACTAGTTTTTTATGCATTAAAATACTTAAGCGATTGCCGCTGGGAGTACACCACTCTTTTATTAACCAAATAGTCATTTTATGGTGTATTAACGAAGACAATACCTCTTTTTAGACGATTACTAAAACTGCACGTCTATTTCTGCTTAAATGGGCTCATGTGATATCTAATTGTGTGGTTTACTTACTAAGTCGTTAGACTTACGCTGTTATTACCTTTTTAGAAAGTTTGACACTAGAACCCAAGAGTGGCACGTTTGCCACTACGGACTTGGCTTAAAATCTTCATGCTATTATCAGGTTTGTTTTACATTATTGCTAGTTGCTCCTTGTCTTTAATTTCGAGGAATATACTTTTCCATTTGATGATTTAATACTTTTTCAGATTTATTTCACCTTCCTATGCATTGACTCTGAAAATGCTTAGAGGAGCGATTTCCCATTTAGCCACAAGTTGGTTTAACTGGGGTAATTGCGAGTAACCCTGCCAGGTTAGCCAAGGCTAATTTTGGGGGCGTTACAGTTATTGCCTATGCTTCACGCCAACTGAAGGCTTACAAGCAGAATTACCCGACACACGACCTGGAGCTAGTAGCAGTCGTGTTTGCTTTGAAGATTTGGAGGCATTGCTTGTATGGTGAGAGGTGCAAAATCTACACGAACCATAAAAAGCTTGAAGTACCTTTTTACTCTAAAGGAGCTCAACATGAGGTAGAGAAGGTGGCTGGAGCTGATCTAGGATTATGATTGCAAGATCAATTATGATCCTAGTAAGGCTAACGTGGTAACAAACTCATTGAGTAGGAAATCAACGGTAGAGCTTGCTGCTCTTGGAATTTCCAACCTCAGTTGGTTATGGAATTCACTAGGATGGGACTGGAAATGGTAGATCAGGGTGCGCCTGTACACTTGTCTAACCTGGTAGTTCAATCAGAGTTCCTTGCAAGGATTAAAGCTGCTCAATTGGAGGGCCCTGAGTGCACCAAGATCAAGTAGTTGCTAGAAGAAGGGAAGGCACATGAGTTTTGCCTTAAGGACGATGGGTTGCTCATCCATTTCAAATAAGTGTGTGTACTGGAGGTGAAGGATTGAGGAAGGAGATTATGAGTGAGGCTCATCATTCTCTGTATACCATATACCTCGAGAGTACTAAGATGTACAAGGATGTGAAGGAGTCATATTGGTGGAACAATATGAAGCAGGACATTGTAAAGTATGTGGAACAATGTCCAACCTGCCAACAAGTGAAGGCATAACATTAGTGGCCGGCAGGGACTCTCAAGCTGTTGCTTGTACCTAAGTGAAAGTGGGATGAGATCGTCATGAATTTTATTTTGGAGTTACCCAAGACACCCACTGGAGAGGATTCCATTTGGGTAGTAGTTGATCATCTCACAAAGAGTGCTCACTGTTGTTACAAATATCTACCTAAATTAATAGACAAATAATTGTATGTTTTACCCGCAAGTGCACGAGGTCAACATAGTAGTATAGGGTGCAAGTACGGGGTCATTCCCACGAGGATTGCTAAATTTTGTCTAAAATAAATTCCAAAAGTAAAAAAAACAAAGATTGGTTTTTGATTTGATAATAATAAAAAGGTAGGGCATTGATATCCACCACTAATTATATTTAGAAAATATATCAATATGCCAATGTTTTGATCATGTTATGTATATCTAATGTTTGTCAACCTAAGGGCATGGGTGTATACTTCTTAAGCTATAGATTTCCCTAAGCAACAAGTTAGGCATGGGTGTATACTCTAACTCTTTTCTTTCTTAAAGGATTTAGCATGGGTGTATACTAAGTTGTTCTTTTAGAAAGCATGATTCTGTGAAAATCGACAAACACATTAGTTCTCCATGTTGATTAACCCAAGAACCCGGTGTGGATTTCTTTTGTTACTTTTATTAAACCTAGGACTCGGTCATCCAAATTGGTTTAACTAAATGCATGTTTGGGATTGCGTTTGAGGGGTGTAAAAGTGCTTTTAACACTCAAAAAGTCCGTTTGAAGAAAAAAGTACTCATCTGGTAAAAAAAATTAAAAGCACTTTTAAGGTTTAAAAAGCCTAAAAATTGCCAAAACGTACTTTTGACAAAAGCTTAAAATAAAGTTTTTGCCCAAAAGCGCTTTTTGACTTAAAAGCTATATTTCTCAAATGCAATTCCAAACAAACTCTAACTAGTTCATACCACATGCATATGTTGATCAGGCACACACATATGAAGAATCAATGAAAGCAGGAATTAATCAAGTTAAATATCACAACATGATCATCACAAGGGCGCCAATATTGAATATTAACTAAACATAACTAGGGCTTCAATCTAGCCCTACTAAAAAAATTAATTACACATAAGTTTGATGTCAAACATCTTCATAAAATAAAACAAAAGAAGTGAAAAAAAATAAACCTGAAACTTGAACTTGAAGAGCTCCAATTCTTCTCCCTTGGAAATTATCTGTCTATTCTAGAGGTTTAAGGGTCTATTTATAAGCCTTAGGAATACTCTAGAAACCCTAAAAATCGTAGGGTTTGAGCCCTAGTTCACACTAAGTTACAAAACCCTAGAATTTGCACTTTCCATAACAAGGCTAGCAGTTGACTTGGCCATCACGCACGGGTGCGCTCGGTCTCAGCCTGTGTTCGATTGATCGCAGGACTGCGATCGATCCTTGTGCTTGGTGCTCAATCGCAGGTGCCTTGCACTTGTGGTCTTCGCCTATAGTGCGCTCGATCGCAGCTCCCCTGCGATTGATCGCACTACTAGAGCCTCCCATTTTCCCAAAATAGCTCTTTTAAGTCCGAAACTTCTGAGATTGCTTCTTTTTCTTCCAATGACCTACAAAAACAAGGAAAACACATAAAAAAGCTAAAATGGCATAAATTAACTAAAACTAAAGGATTAACACATGCAAGTTAAGGGCTAAAAATATGAATATTTTAGCACTTAACACTCACTTCATTCCTATGAAGGTTAAGGACCCGATGGACAAGTTGGTGAGACTATATGTCCAGAATATAGTTCGGCTACATGGAGTACTACCGGCAATCCTTTCGGAAAGGGGCTCCCGATTTACTTCGAAATTATGGAAGAGTCTACAAAAAGATATGGGGACAGAGCTGAAGTTTATTACCACTTTTCACTCATAGACAGATGGTTAGTCGGAGTGGACTAACCAAATCATAGAGGACATGTTACGGGCTTGCGTATTAGACTTCAAAGGTAATTGGATTTAGTACTTACCGTTGATTGAGTTCGCCTCGCCAATAACAATAGTTACCAAGCGACTATTGAAATGCCGCCTTATAAAGCACTTTATGAACGGAAGAGTCAGTCGCCCTTGTATTGGGACAACGTCGGTGAAAGACAGACGTTGAGGCCCAAACTAATTCAAGACACTCACGACAAAGTGCTTACCATCAGACAAACGATGAGTGCAGCCCAGAGTCGGCAGACGAGTTATGCCGATAATTGGAGATGTCCATTGGAGTTTGAAGTGGGGGATCGTGTATTCCTCAAGATATCACCTATGAGGGGAGTCATATGATTTGGAAAGAAGGAGAAGCTCAGCCCCCGATTTATTGGAACTTTCAAAATCACTCAAAGAGTGGGCAGATTGGCATACATGGTTGCCTTACCCCCCAGATTTGGTAGGAACACATGATGTTTTTCATGTCTCGATGTTGAGGAAGTACATCGCTAACACGGACGTCATAGTGGAATATGAGCTATTGGGAATCCAGGAAGGATTGACGTACGTCGAGGAGCCAGTGAAGATCATAGACCAAAAGGAGCAAGTGCTACCTACTAAGATGATTCCTATCATTAAGGTATTGTGGCATAACCATGGTGTCGAGGAAGCATCATGGGAGGCGAAGCAGAACATGCAGAATCATTATCCGCATTTCTTGAGACTTGATTTGTATGACTATTTTCTTAAAAGATTATACTTGGGCAGTATATCTATTTCCGTTTTGGGTAATGGAATAGTTGACTAAGAAATAGTTTGCTTTCCTCTACAGGGTTATGGCACTAACACCGGTCGATCTGGATTGCATGTGGAACTACTCATTCTGCGAGTTGATCGACTTGGGTGTCAAGATTGATGAGGACTGGTACAATGTGGGCAACATCGAGTATGATGCTCTAGAGATTTACGAGGTGATTTTCTGCATTTATTCGAGGACGAAGTAGTGCTAGTTGGTGAGGGGGAGGAGATAGCCCATTGACTGATGATACTACGGACGAGAGGTAACATTTCACCCCTTTTGAGTGCCATTCTTTTGGTATTTTATCTTGAAATTTTGATGATGAAATTTTTTTAACGAGGGGAGAATATAGTGACCCAAATAATCAACTAGGCTTAAACAGCTTGATTAGAGGTTAATTTGGACTTTGGGTTACAAGGGACAGCTGGTTGGGAATTTTTGGAGTTTTAGACTTTCTGGACGAACACTCTCGTGGGGGACCACACGAGCGCTCGCCTGGCTACAGTACATGAGCGCTCATGTGGGGACCAGGCTAAGTGCTTGTTGACTTTTTGTTGACCGTTGATTTTTGCCCACTTGTGCCACCTGCAACCTAAAAATTCCTAAATAAACCGTACACGAGCACTTGACACAGTAGTACACGAGCACTCGCTACTTTTCAGAAATCCTCCTGTGAAGTGTTGTGAAATTTTAATGTACTCGTAAGTGTACAAATTGTTTTGCAATATAGGGATGCAAGTGCGAGGTCGAACCCATAGGGAATTGTGTTTATGAAGAACAATTATGCCTAAGCCAACTAAATCTTAACCTAGTTTCGAAAGGTGAGTGATTTTTGAATAAAAAGAAAACATAAACTAATAAAGTGAAATTAATCAAAAGATAAAGCGCTAAGATTTTGGAATCCATACCACCAAATCATAGCAACATATTCACATGATCATCAATGTATCTGAAATTCTCAACATAAAGACCTTATGTATGTTCTACTTTGCTTCAAAGAATTAATTAAATCATTCAATGAATCCATCCTTGGCACCAATCACAAAAGATATCCAATTTAAATTAAATTATCAAATGTATCCGTGAAACAAATCACAAGAGATATTCAATTTAAACCAAATCATCAAATGTATTCGTAGAAAGAAACACAATGAATATCCAATGTTTAGATAAATTAAAACCCAAGCAAATCAATTAATATAAACTATCTCAAATCATGAGAAAAACATGATTGAACTCATATCCAAGAATCATCTCACTAATTGAATTAAAGTAGAATAATTAAAATATCAAAGCCCATATATTCAAAAAATATTAACTTACATGAAAGTATGGTTGCTCTTTATCGGTGAGGCTTCATCCTCAATCTTAGTTGAGAAATTAGTTACACATAACTATGAAAATAAACCCTAAAAACTAAACTAAAGAGAATTCTGGTGTTCTAGTGTGCCCTCTGTCTCCGGCCTCCCGCCTCCTTCTAGTTTTCTTTTCTTGAAGCTTAGGGTTCTATTTATAGGGAGTAAAACAAACCCTAGAAGCCATAGGAATCCCAGAAAAACTGTACTTCAATTTCCTAGTCAAATTAGGAAGCAATCCTAGTACAAATCAGAATAGGATTCGTCCAGATTGACGTTCTTTTATTGCAGGACAATTTTGGCATAGTAAACGTCCAAATTAGGAAAATCCTATTTCACAATAATTTGTATTATTTTGAGTTAGCTTTCCAATGCCACTGTTTCTCCTCAATCCAATACTTGAGCAGAAAGTTCTTGTCAAAATACAGACACATGTGCAGAATCAAAATTTGAATCCAATCCGATTTTAACTCCAATTAGAGAAATTTGGATTTAATCCTTTCCTTGATTTGATTAAACTTAGCCACATCATATAGGTCCTCTATTACGATTGGTTAAGCTTAACCATATCTTCTAGGTCTTCTCAAAGTGTGCTTTAAGCCCAAAATTAATGGAATTAATTGCATCTTCCCTTCGGAACCTAAAAACACTAAAAGAAAACAACATCAAACAAATAACAATGCTAATGAATTAACATATGCAAATTAAGGGGCTCAAATACGCAACATTTGGCACTCATCATGAAGCTCATAGCTTTTCTACCCTATTAATACTCCCTCCCACGCCCTCTACAACTCATTCCGCCCATATTGCCCTAGAGAAACCCTGCTTGTTTGATTTTTGAGAGTTTGTGAGGTTTGTGAATGTTCTTGGAGAAGGAGGTCTTCTTGGAGAGCTTGTTGTGTTGAGGTAACCACTGCCTTTCCTTGGTGATTTTATTAGGTTATTATGCTAGCTTCTTGTTTTACAGTAGCTTAGTTGTTAGAATTTAGAAGTTTAAGTTTTAATGATGTTATAAGCTTTTCCTTTCCATTAGACTTAATCTTGTTACTTGGAGACGTTGTTTTGGTTAGGAGGTGTTAGAAACCCTTTTTGTATCCTTAGGACCAATCTAGGAGGCTCGGGAAGCATTTGGACCAAATGAGGTTCTACCTGAACCTCATTGGCTGAACACTCGCCCAAAGATGTTCCAGGAAACACCATTTTGGCCGAGCATCCTATGACCCCTGTTTTTGTGTTCTAGGTTCGTTTTAGTTGGATTTAGGACTAATGTTAGGTTTTCCACATATTTGGAGAGCCCGAACCCCTTGGAGGACTTTTTGGAGGATTTATACGACCTAGGTGAGTTCTAACTCACATAATGCTCGCCATTTATTTTCCTGTATTGCATGACTATTTTGCGTACCAAACATGCATATTTACAACTCTCATGATATAGACTTTGTTGCAACATGAACTTTATCATTTGCGAAAATGTGCTACTTAACAAGATAATGATGTTAAGACTTGTAAAAGTATGGATGTAAAATACGAACAAAACTAATTATATCGTATGACATGGTACACCTGTACATGCGGGATAACAACCATGGGCTTAATATACATGTTAACTTTATGGTCAATTGTGTGTGTTATATGGGCCTTGGATCCAATGGTTGTTTCGTGACCGGCACAACCTTAGCGGTCGGTCATTACAAGACGTACATCACTAGTAACATGGGCCACTCGAGGTCAGACTCGGTCGGACTGCTAGTGTTATGGACGGTAGTGTACAATGGCCAGGGCATCGACATTGTATTATAGGTCCCTTGGGACAGTGCGAACCTTGCTAAAAAAGGGTAATATCTAGGGTAGACCATACTGTTTAACTATCATTGATTCTCATGATTATAGCATGTATTATATCTATATTGCATTCATGGATAACTATCATACCTAAAATGTTGCATACTTTACCAAACGGAGTTCATCACTAAATGGCATGGGTATTGTGTACATTATTACTCACTAAGTCTTTGGACTTACCTCTTTTATTTTTCCCCTCCATTATGTATAATTGAGCGGTTTAGCTAGCGTAGAGCAGGATGCCTTCGGACTAAATCATGGTGATTTCTCAAAACCTGGATCAGGTCATGTTTGAAGATATGGACCCGGTATGGCTGAAGTCCATCTGAGATGATGGAGGAACTATACGGGTGGAGATGATCGAGAGTGTCATCATGTTAGCATTACTCAAGATTAGGTGTTGATCTTGTTATATTATTTCCAGACAGTGATCTTTTGGTCTGTAATATATATTTTAATGACGGGTTTGTTGACCAATACATTTGAGGATCTATGTATGTGATGGTGTTTATCTTTATACTGGTGGTTATAATTGTTGTATTTAGTTATTGCTTTCTATTCATGTAGTTTAAAGTCTTTCATTGTATTCTCTTGTTTAGGAGATGTTAAGATCCCTAAGTCTTGTCCCGCGAAGGATAAGGCTGGTTGGCGAACTATGAAGTTAATTACCAGTTAATTGATTTCCACAAGGTGTTAGACCTTGTGACTTTCCTATCCTCTTTCATTTTTTTTCTTTTTTTTTTTTAATTTCTTTTTCTAAGTCCAATGCCTGGGTTGTGACAATTGGAAGGGAAATTTTGATGGGCTGGGATGGGGGTTTTGATGGTGTTGTGGGTTAAAAACCGGTAGTTATGGGTGGCTAGGGATATTGGGTAGAATTGTTTTGTAGGTTTTGGGCAATGGTGGCACGATGGTGGTGATTGATGAGTTCCAAATATTGCATATTTGAGCCCCTTAACTTGCATTTTTTAAACCCTTAGCTTTGTTATTTTATGATGTTTTTGGGTAGTTTTGGTGTTTTAGTGTTTTGCAGGTCATTCAGAGAAAACGGTGGTCTTTGGTGTGAAAATTGAGAAGAAGTTAAGGAATAGCATCTCTAGAAGTGCGCTTGAGCGTAGGGGGGCCGCGATTGAGTGCACTCGTACAATTACCCAAACGCGCAGCGCCTAAGTGCTGTGCCGTAGAGCCCTGACGCATGCTCGAGTGCGCTTGAGCGCACCTAGTGCGCGATCAAACGCATGGGAGGCGCCGAAGAGAGCATATCTTCAACTTTTTTGTCGTTCTAGGGCTTTTGCTACGTTTCTCTTTGTAAGTTCTACGTTTCTTTTGGTTTTAATTCATTTTGAAATGAGTTTTGTAATCATGAGAGGCTAAAACCTTCAACTAAGGTTGAAGATGAAACCTTGTCATTGATAAACAAACTCATTCTTGTCATTTTATTTATACAATTCTGATGTTTAATCAAATTGTTGTTCGAATTCAATTCAATTGCTTGATTAATTTCATTCGATAGAATGTTGTGTCTTTTATTAATAAAAAGTTGGATATTCGTTGTGTTTCATCCATGGATACAACGAATAATTCGATTGAGAACGGATATCCATTGTGATTCGTATATCAAACGGATACAATGGATGATTTGATCTCAATTGGATATTCGTTGTGTTTCATTTAACGGTTGGATTCATCGAATGATTTAATATGCATTTTTACGAACTTTGAACAACGTATAAAACTTATTGTTTGTCTGTTGTATGTATAAAATGCAAGAATGTGTTGTTTGATTTGGCAAGGTGGATTCGGAAAACCTTACTGTTTTTCCATTAATTGTTTTTAATCATTTTATTTAGTTTATTTTAATTTTGCACAACAAAATCACTCGAACTTTGGAACTAGGTTAAAATAGAATTAGTTTAGATAAAAAATTGATTTTTGCAACACAACTCCCTGTGGTTCGACCTCGCACTTGCACACACTTTACTACACACGACTTGTGCACTTGCGAGTTATTTAAATTTGCACACATCAGTGATTTTTATGTTGTGGACGTTTGTGTGGTTGAATTTTGTTTTCTTTTGGCTTTTGAATGGCAATAATTGCTAGTTGGGTATGGGTTTTTGGGGGTGGTTCTGTGATTGTTTTTCTCTTGGTTTGGGCAAGCAGTGGGAATCATGGTTCTCGATTGGGGATTGGGTTTTCAAGGCAAATTTCCTGTATACCTCGTTCAATCTGGTCCAAGGTGGTGCATACCTAGTTCAGGATTTGAAGGACCCTCTCATCACGGTGTTTTTGGGTCGTCATGGATTGGTGATTGCTATAGTAAACAATCGGCCTTGCTCTGATACCACTTTATGCGAACTAACTAATAACAAAGCGTAGGAAATGATAAATCGGCTACTTCGAAAGAGCCATGATCTCCAATGGCTACTTTGAGGGAGCCTTGACCTACAAAATGCAGTAAATTGTATTATAAAACAATAATCAACTCCCATTTGTTATTGATTATTCCCCTTTAAATAGAGAAACTATTAATTACATAATAGACCTAATTGGATGACTCTAATCAGGAAGGAATCTAACTATGTATTGGACTATACAATCTATGGATATATACTCCTTACTGAACTCTAACACGACACCAGACAATATCAAATAATTATGATCATATCACTGACAAGTAAGTACATTGAAATAATTATGATCATTTCAATCGGCTAGGGACCACGCCTTATGAAGCGAAAGTTATTAGTTCGAATCCCCCTCTCTCATTTCCCTCTCCTTGTGCGGACATGTAAAAAAAAAAAAAAATAGTACATTGAGACACTCGCACAAGAGTAAAAATCTTCCAAAACACCTTTTTTTTTTTTTTTGGGTGTGTGGAGAAAACAAGCAAAATGTAAGAAGAAAAATGCAAGAAAAAAAATGACCACACACGAGAAGAAAGACAACAATTTAAAAAACTGAAAGCAAAAGAAGCACGCCTTAGGATAAGCACCATGACACAAAATGCATCCTAGGCATGCAGTATGACCTCTTAAGAGGGTCACACGCTCCAATTGCAGTTTGAAGTCTCAAATCGAAGGGCATCCAACAGTTCGGTAAAAGTTAAGCTAACTGACGGTCAGTTGGCACAAAATCAAGAGAAACAATTTTGGATTCACTACAAAAACTATATATATATATATATACATTTTTTCCTGACATGCAGTTTTTGACGTGTTAGATGGTCTGATACATCAATAAATTTTACTGACGTGACATTTTTGACATGTGTCAGGCGTTAAAATTTTAGGTGTTAGAAACGGAAATTTTCTGACTTGTCACTTTTAACACGTTAATAATTTTTGACGTGTCAAAAAGTGGCACGTCAAAAAATTTCCTGACGTGTCTTTTTCTGACACATCAAAAAATTATTGACGTGTCAGTAAATTTTCTAACGTGTTAAAATTCATACATCAGTAAATTTTTAAAAATTAGTAAAAAAAATAATTTTTCTTTTTTTCAAATTTTTCTGGATTTTTTTTTAATTAAAAAATTTATTAATTTAAATTATTTTTCAATTAAAATTTTTTTTTAAAATTTTTTTCACCGTTTCTCTGGCTCTCCGTCTCCGGCCAGCTCTCCCTCTCTTCTTTTCTCCATTTTCTCACTCTCGATCTCTCTTCTTTTCTCGAATTTCATTTGATCTCCAGCTCTCCCTCTCTTCTTTTCATCATTAATTTTCAAAAACCCAAACCCAAAAAATCAAAACCCAGATCAAAAAATTAACTTGAAAAATCAAAAACCCAAACGTCAAACCCAACAAATCTTCAAAAACCCAAAAAATCTTATTATGCTTCTCTTCTCCTTTTTATTTTTTCTTCGATCTGCTTCTCTTCGATCTTCTTCTCTTCTCCTTTTCTTTTTCTTCTTCTTCTTCTTCTGCTTTTCTTCTGCTACTTAGTCTTTTTCTCTTTTCCCTTTCCTTTTTCTTCTTCCCTCTAGAGAGAGTTGGCCGGCTGTGCAGAGAGAAGATCAGGGAGATTGAGAGAGGAGAGAGAGTGTGAGGAAATAAAAGAAAGGAAAAGAATAAATGTTGAATAAAAGAATAAAGAATAAAGGGCATAAAGAATAAAAAAATAAAGGGAAATAAGAGGGAAAAAGTTGAATATCCCACTCTTTTTTTTTAAGTAACGTGCCAACATTTAATATGTCAAAAATTTCTGACGTACTGTTTTAGCGCTTTCTGACACACTGAAACAGCACGTCAGAAATTTTAAAAAAAAATATTAAAAAACAATGAAAAAGATAGAAGCGTACGTGCAGAGAGAGAGAAAAAAAAAATTTAAGGTGTGCACACGGTGTGTTGGAACTTGGAGGAAAAAGAAAAGGAAAAAAAATCAGAAGAATGAAGAAGATAGAACTTAGAAGTGTGCAGAGAGAGAAAAATAAATAAATAAAAGAAAAAAAAAAAAAGGGAAGAGAAGAAGAATGAAGAAAGGGAGAGAAGAAGATTAATGAAGACGATATATAGAAGCGTGCAGAGGGAGAAAAAAAAAAGAAATTAAAAAAATAATTAATTAATT
>NC_081547.1:13422813-13428201 GCF_901000735.1 Corylus avellana | reverse complement strand
AATTCATACATCAGTAAATTTTAAAAAATTAGTAAAAGAAATAATTTTTCTGGATTTTTTTTCAATTAAAAAATTTATTAATTTAAATTATTTTTCAATTAAAATAATTTTTTTAAATTTTTTTCACCGTTTCTCTGGCTCTCCGTCTCCGGCCAGCTCTCCCTCTCTTCTTTTCTCCATTTTCTCACTCTCGATCTCTCTCTTCTTTTCTCGAATTTCGTTTGATCTCCAGCTCTCCCTCTCTTCTTTTCGTCATTAATTTTCAAAAAGCCAAACCCAAAAAATCAAAACCCACATCAAAAAATAAAAAAATTAACTTGAAAAATCAAAAACCCAAGCGTCAAACCCAACAAATCTTAAAAAACCCAAAAAATCTTATTATGCTTCTCTTCTCCTTTTTATTTTTTCTTCAATCTGCTTCTCTTCGATCTTCTTCTCTTCTCCTTTTCTTTTTCTTCTTCTTCTTCTTCTGCTTTTCTTCTGCTACTTAGTCTTTTTCTCTTTTCCCTTTCCTTTTTCTTCTTCCCTCTAGAGAGAGTTGGCCAGCTGTGCAGAGAGAAGATCAGGGAGATTGAGAGAGGAGAGAGAGTGTGAGGAAATAAAAGAAAGGAAAAGAATAAATGTTGAATAAGAGAATAAAGGAAAAGAAGAATAAAGAATAAAGGGAATAAAGAATAAAAAAATAAAGGGAAAGAAGAGGGAAAAAGTTGAATATCCCGCTCTTTTTTTTTTTAGTAACGTGCCAACATTTAATATGTCAAAAATTTCTGACGTACTGTTTTAGCGCTTTTTGACATGCTGAAACAGCACGTCAGAAATTTAAAAAAAAAAATATTAAAAAACAATGAAGAAGATAGAAGCGTACGTGCAGAGAGAGAGAGAAAAAAAAATTTTTAAAAAAAATTTTAAGGTGTGCACACGGTGTGTTGGAACTTGGAGGAAAAAGAAAAGGAAAAAAAATCAGAAGAATGAAGAAGATATAAGCGTGCAGAGAGAGAAAAATAAATAAATAAAAGAAAAAAAAAAAGGAAGAGAAGAAGAATGAAGAAAGGGAGAGAAGAAGATCAATGAAGACGATATATAGAAGCGTGCAGAGGGAGGAAAAAAAAAGAAATTAAAAAAAAATTAATTAATTGTTTTTTTTTTTTTTTTGAACAAATACTCGATTAATCTTATTGCTAATGATCAGAAAGTGGGGTTAAGGCCCCTACAAACAATCAAGAGAAAGAGCTAAATGCTCCTTCATTACAATGTCATGAATACAATTTGGAGTAAGGTTCCTCCAAACTCTATCACCAACACCTTGTATGGCTGCTTTCGCCAACCTATGAGCAGCCTCATTTGCTTCCCTAGGAACATAAACACAGGACCACCTTGGGAATGTCTGTAGCAGATTCTTTGTATCGTCCACTAGATGTCCTCCACGTGGTCATAGATGGATTGATAGCATCCACAATCTGCTTGGCATCTCCCTCCACAATAACAAGTTGCAATCCCAGCTCCCTCATAAAACGGACAGCATGAAATGCTCCTAGAGCTTCCCCTGTTGCAGACTCCAGGGAACCCCTTCTTGTTTTGCTCATTGCCGCTACAACCTGCCCTCTCTCTTCCCTTATGACAATTCCAATTCCCATTATATTTTGGGTTGTGTCAAAAGCCACGTCCCAATTCGCCTTAAAGCTTCCTGTCTCCGGAGCTTGCTGTTGTGGAAATTTATTTAACTCGCAAGTGCACGAATCAATTGTAGTTAATGGATTGCAAGTGCGAGGTCGAACCCACAGAGAATTGTATTCTTGAAAACAATTTTAAATCTAAATTAATTAAATCCTAATCTAGTTCCAAATTTTTGAGAGATTTTTCTGTTTGAATGAAAAAAAACAAAAGCATGAGCAATTTAAAGTGATTGAAATCTTATGACGAAACACTAAAGTTTCAAAATCCACACTCACAAATTCATAACAACATAATTTCATGATCTATAATATTCCCCAAAGTTCTCACATATAAATCTTAAGTTTGTTTTACTATTGCTTCAAAGAATTAATCAAAAGATCCCATGTATCCATTCATAACCCAAATCACAAAAGAAATCCAATATTCGATCAAATCATTAACTGTATCCGTAAATCACAAGAAAATATCCAATCTTTATCAAAACATCAATTGTATCCAGAGAATAAATCACAGGGGAAATCCAATTTTTAACAAAGAAAACCAAGCAATCAATTATATTGAATAATCTTAAATCATCAAGTGTATCCTTGAATCACAAAAGATATCCAAGTGTTATTCAATCCAATTGATTAGAAGTAAAACAATAGAGCAATTAAACCATTAAATTGGGAAATATTACATACATGAAACAAAGTTGTTAATCATAAGTGAGGCTTCATCTTCAACCTTAGTTGAAGGTTTAGCCTCTCATGTTATTGAAAGACAAAACAAAATTGATTGAATTCATAATGTAAAATCGAGTACTTACAAATAAGAATCACAAAGTAGAGATTCAAAAGTTAGGAAAACCTTAAACTCTCTTCTTTCTCCTCTGCAATCTTCAAATTCGTAGCCCCCTCAACTAATCTGATAATTCCCTATTTATAGACCTAAAACTTAGGGTTTTACAAGTTGAAATCGGATACAATTCGTCCAGGTTTGTACCATTTAATTACGGGACGATTTTGGAATAGTAAACGTCCGAATTAGGAAAATCTATTTCACAATGAATTATAGTATTTTGAGTTAGCTTTCCAACGCCACTTGAATCACCTCAATCGGATATGTGAACAAAAAGTTATGGTTAAAATACTGAGACATGTAGAATCTGAATTTGAATCCAATTCGAAATTTTATCCAATCTTATCCTTAATCCGATTTACCCATTTCTTGGATTTGGTTAAACTTAACCACATCATCTAGGTCTTCTCAAAGTATATTTTCTTCAACACCTACAAAATACTAAAAACACAAAACTAACACAGAACATCAGATAATAACACAGCTAAAGGATTAACACAAGTAAATTAAGGGGTCAAAATATGCAATATTTGGCACACATCAAACACCCCCAAACTTAACTTTTGTTAGTCCCTTAGCAAAACAAAACGAAAAATAGAATGAAAACAAAACAAAACAAAACATAAATCCTCTTTCGTGGGAGAGACGATTGCATTTAGCATATGCAACAAGTCTTTTAAACCCCTAGGCATCCCTAGTGGACGAGTGAAGTCTCGTGAGGGCTTAACAGGAATGATACCCACAAACATTGTAGTACTATGTTGTTAACAAGAAAGAAGTTTCACATAAACCATGGTTCTCATTCATGAGCAAACTTAAAAAGACAAACACCATTATCACTATCAAAAGGAAATCCAGAATCAAATCACTCATAAATGAACAATTTAGACTTCATATGTTCTGAAATGTGTAAAGTGTAATTAGCATACAATCATGAAGCTTTCAGCTTAAACTCAACACAAGTTCCATAAAATTTGTAAGAATCCCTAACAGATGAAACAACCAAGGCAAGATATGCAACTTTTTTTTTTTTTTTTTAACAGACTTTGTAGTGTCTAACTCCCTTAAGCTTTCTAATTGACCCATGTAACAAGTGTTAGGCCAATGACTCCCAAGCCAAGTGGCTTTAGGGCACTAGATGTAAAACATCTCTAAGGGCTTAGTAACTTAAGTCAACAAGGCTACGAAGCCAGACTAGCCATATCTTAAATCAATATTGAATTTCACACCTTTTGACACGAACACTCAATGCTTAATGAGGCAAGAGGTCCGGTTACTCAACGAAAAACTCAACATGATCTTTCTTTTCTTTTTCCTTCTCTTTTTATTTATTTATTTTTTATTTTTATATCTTGCAAGCCAATGGTTATTCATCAATAGGTCATCCAACAAATCTCAAAGAGAACAAGCTTAAGCTCAAACATCATACCTCACAGAAAACATGCTAATGTGCTCATAAAAATTTATCTCAAAACAAGTGAAATCTCTTTTACCCAAAAATAAGTCAAAGGACTCAGACTCCAAATGACATAATGATGTGTTCAACCCTTTAAGCAAGCTAATGAAATGCAAACCACAGTCACAGTTTAACTCAAACTTGACAAAAACATAGTATAATTTTTTTTTTTTTCAATTTTTTTTTCTTTTTAACACAAAAAGACAAATAAAAATAAACAAATAAAGACAAAAACAAATAGACAAAGTGTTTTTCCATGCCCCCAAACTTGAATCACACATTGTCCTCAATGTAGGCAGAAACACAATACCAAGAGGTATAAGGAACCAGAGTGAGCAAAGAGACAACCCCCAAACTTACTCGTAATAACACTTGTCCTGAAAAACACAAAAATAAAACAAAAATGAAGATAGACGAAACAACACAAAAAATGACCAAAAATACCAAAGAAAAAGGAATGCCTCCCATAAGCGCTAAGTTTACAGTCTTCAGCCAGACTTTTCACCGCTGATGATTAAGTAGACGACGTAGGATCTTCCAAAGGCAATTCCTCACTCTCCAAAATTTCCAGTTCCAAGAATGGCTTCAACCGCTAACCATTGACCTTGAGAGCACTTCCATTCTTAGGATCCTGGATTTCGATGGCTCCATGAGTAGAAACTGCACGCACTATGAATGGTCCAGTCCATCGGGATTTGAGCTTTCCTGGAAACAGATGCAGACGTGAGTTGTAAAGGAGGACTTTCTGACCAACTTCAAATGATCTTCTCAAAATGTTTTGGTCATGGATCTTCTTCATCTGATCTTTGTATAGCTTGGCACAGTCGTAGGCATCATTCCTCAATTCTTCTAATTCATCTAGCTGTAGCTTCCTTTGCTCACCAGCCTTGGTGAGGTTGAAATTTAGCTGCTTTATAGCCCAATAAGCCCGGTGCTCCAATTCCACAGGGAGGTGACAAGCCTTGCCATACACAAGTCGGTAGGGAGACATGCCAATTGGAGTCTTGAATGCAGTCTGGTATGCCCACAGAGCGTCATTGAGTCGAAGAGACCAGTCCTTCCTTGTCGAGTTCACCGTCTTTTCTAATATCCTCTTGATTTCTCTGTTGGATATCTCAACTTGCCCACTTGTCTGAGGATGGTAGGGAGTTGCAACTTTATGAGTAATACCATACTTCTTCATGAGTTTCTCAAAATATCGGTTGCAGAAATGCTTCCCCCCATCACTGATGATGGCACGTGGTGTCCCAAAACGTGCGAACACATTTTCCTTCAAAAATTGCAACACGACTCTGTGATCATTAGTCTTGCAGGCAATAGCCTCCACCCACTTGGAAACATAATCCACCGCCACAAGGATGAAAAGATACCCATAAGAATTAGGGAAGGGACCCATGAAATCAATGCCCCAAACATCA
>NC_081547.1:13338313-13422713 GCF_901000735.1 Corylus avellana | reverse complement strand
CCACCGCCACAAGGATGAAAAGATACCCATAAGAATTAGGGAAGGGACCCATGAAATCAATGCCCCAAACATCAAACAACTCCACAATAAGGATCGGGTTCAGCGGCATCATATTCCTTCTTCCAATGCTCCCCAACTTCTGGCATCTATCACAGGCTGAACAGTAGGCATGGGCATCACGAAAGATGGAGGGCCAATAGAATCCACTTTGAAGAATCTTCGCCGCAGTCTTTTTAGAACTGAAGTGGCCTCCACATGCATGATCATGGCAAAAAGATAGGACATTTTGCTGGTCATTTTCAGGAATGCATCTCCTTATAATCTGATCTGGGCAGTATTTGAACAGGTAAGGATCATCCTAAAAGAAGTACTTCGCCCCAGCCAAGAATTTTGATTTGTCTTGCCTAGTCCAATGTGATGGCATTTGGGCAGTGACAAGGTAGTTCACTATGTCTGCGAACCATGGTGCATGATTTTGAGAGATGTGCATAAGTTGTTCATCAGGGAATGTCTCAGCAATCGACACAACATTTTCATTGAAGTCGACAACCAGCCTAGATAGATGGTCAGCTACCACATTCTCAGAACCCTTCTTGTCCCGAATTTCAATATCAAACTCTTGCAGCAACAGAATCCACCGGATGAGACGAGATTTAGCATCTTTCTTTGACAATAGATATTTTAGTGCAGCATGATCCGAGTAGACTAAGACTTTAGACCCTAGCAAGTAAGATCTAAACTTATCCAGAGCAAACACTACAGCTAACAACTCCTTTTCAGTAGTGGAGTAGTTAAGTTGTGCATCATTCAGAGTCTTGCTGGCATAGTATATGACATGCGGAATCTTCTCTACTCGCTGACCCAAAACGGTTCCCATAGCATAATCAGAGGCATCACACATTATCTCGAACGGAACCCCCCAATTAGGTGGTTGAATGATTGGTGTAGAAGTTAAGGTCTTTTTCAGAATCTCAAAGGCTGTTTGGCACTTGTCATTGAAGTCAAAAGGAACATCTTTTGCCAATAGATTACATAGAGGTCTTGCTATCTTGCTGAAGTCCTTGATGAATCTTCTGTAGAACCCAGCATGTCCCAGAAATGACCGAACCTCCTTAACTGTCCGCAGGGGCGGAAGGTTAGATATCAGATCAACCTTAGCTCTGTCAACCTCAATACCTTTGTGGGAAATTACATGCCCTAAAACAATTCCTTGTTTCACCATGAAGTGGCATTTTTCCCAATTCAGAACCAAATTCTTCTCCTTGCACCGTCCAGCACCAATGTGAGATGATGTAGACATTCCCTAAATGATGAACCAAAGACTGAGAAGTCATCCATGAAGATCTCCAAGTGACGTTCAACCATATCTGAAAAGATGCTGATCATACATCGCTGAAAAGTGGCGGGTGCATTGCACAATCCAAACGGCATACGGCGATAGGCAAACGTACCGAACGGACAAGTGAAAGTAGTCTTCTCTTGATCTTCGGGGTCTAGTGGAATTTGGTTGTAGCCGGAGTAACCATCAAGGAAACAGTAGTACTCATGGCCTGCCAATCTCTCCAACATCTGATCGATGAAAGGTAGAGGAAAATGGTCTTTTCTTGTCACGGCATTTAACTTCCTGTAGTCAATGCACACTCTCCATCCTGACTGCACACGAGTGGGGACCAACTCATTTTCCTTGTTCTTGATAACTGTAATCCCTGCCTTCTTCGGCACCACATGAATGGGACTCACCCATTTGCTGTTAGAGATTGGGTATATGATTCCCGCATCCAGAAGTTTAATTACCTCTGCTCGAACTACCTCTTGCATGGTCGGATTCAACCGTCTCTGTGGCTCGCGAGAAGTTTTAGCATTTTCTTCCAGATGAATCTTATGCATCACTACTGTAGGGCTGATTCCTTTGATATCTTCTATTGACCACCCGATTGCTTCTTTATGCTCTCTCAAAACTTCTAACAGCTCATGTTCCTAATCACTATCCAAATCTGCAGCAATGATCACAGGCAGAGATTCTATAGGATCCAGATACTTGTACTTCAGGGTGTCTGGTAGAGGCTTCAACTCCCGCTTGACAGGCTCAACTGCTAATGAAGATGGATCAGGGGACGATGTCAAAGTAATTTCTGTAGTCTCCATCTTTATCTCAGGCGTTGAGTCTAACAAGGCATCAGCTTGTTCCAATAAAGTGTCTAGTGCCATGTCACTTTCCAGTGCAATCAGGCATTCTCCCAAGGGGTCTTCAATATCTGGTTCATTGACAGTTTTCTCTACTATCTCCTCAATTAAGCATGTGCTTCTGACCTCCTCATACTCAAATGGCTGCTTGCTGATATCAAAGATGTTCAGTTCCACTGTCATGTTTCCAAATGATATCTTCATGACTTCAGTTCTACAGTTGATTAGGGCATTAGCCGTAGCTAAAAAGGGACGCCCTAATATGATTGGAACTTGAATTTCTACATTTTTCGTCTCTGTATCTAGGACAATGAAGTCCACAGGGTAGTAGAACTTATCAACTTTGATCAGCACGTCTTCAATAATTCCCCTTGGAACCTTCACAGATCTGTCAGCCAACTGAAGTGTAATTGAAGTGGATTTCAACTCTCCCAATCCCAACTGAACAAATATTGAATATGGCAGTAGATTTACACTGGCCCCCAAATCCAACAGAGCTTTCTCAACTCGATTGTCACCAATCTTGCAAGCAATGGTAGGACATCCAGGGTCCTTATACTTTACAGGCATCTTGTATTGCAAGAGAGAGCTGACCTGCTCAGTCAGAAAAGCTTTCTTGGGGACGTTCGTCTTTCTCTTGATGGTGACCAAATCCTTCAGAAATTTGGCATAAGAAGGCACTTGCTGGATGGCATCTAGGAATGGAATGTTTATCTGCACTTGCTTGAACACTTCCAAAATATCATCGAACTTCGAGCTCTTCTTTGGCGGTTTCAGCCTTTCTGGATATGGAGCTTTGGGTATATACTTTTTGGAAGGATCCTCAGTAATCGGAATGGCAATGTCCGGTCCTGTGTCTTCCGCAGGCTTGTCCAGGTTTTCCTTCTCTTCTGCAGCCTTAGTGGCCTCTTCAGGCATGACCACTTGATTATCCACCTGTTTGCCTGACCTCATAGTGGTGATGGCTTGTACATGCTCCTGACCATGCATAGAGGCAGAGGAACTTCCAATCACAAATTGCCCTTTTGGGTTAGGCACGGGTTGACTAGGGAACTTCCCTCTTTCTCTTTCCCCCGCTTGATTTGCTATCTGGCCAACTTGTCCTTCTACCTTGATCATAGCCTGCTTAAGTTCTTGTATGTCTCTGTTGTTGGCCATGTTGGAATTCCTCATTTCCTGTACGGCTTGATTGGTGAAACCTTTTAGCTCTTGTATATCTTGGGAATTGCTCAGGGTAGTATTCTTCATATCTTGCTTTATCTCTTGTATGTTCTTATCCATTGATTGCATGAATGCTTTCATCATGTCTTCCAGTGATGACTGTGGTGCAGGCACTTGAGTGGTAGACTGATAAACAGGCGGTTGAGCTTGGTGAGATGGCCTGAACTGATTTTGAGCTTGAGTGGAGGTATCTCTTTGGTTCAATGGTTGATTCTGCTTCCAAGAGAAATTTGGGTGATTCCGCCACCCTGGATTGTACGTTTTAGAAAACGGTCTAGTGGTGGGTTTTCTGCAGTCATTGAAGGCATTGACTTGCTCAGTTGGGTACTCTGTTGACAAAGTTGGGCAATTTTGAGTGAAGTGCGTTTGACTATCACATAACCCGCATGCATCAACTTGGTAAGTATCTGCTACATTCACTGGTTTGTTTAAGACCATAGTGTCAAACTGACGCCTGAGAACCTTGAACTCCTCCCTTAATTCAGCATCATTCCTCACCTCATAAATGCCTCATGTCTTGGGAGTGGGTTGTTGTCTGTCCTAACTATCTTGAAAATCCCATTGTTGTCCTCGTTCAGCCATTTCGTCTAAAGTTTTATAGGCTTCATCCCCAGTAAGACTTAAGAATTCTCTACCATTCATCGTCTCAAGCGAGTTTCGCTCACTTGGTGTTAGTCCCCTATAGAAAATTTGAACTAGCACCTCATTCTCAAACCCGTGGGGTGGGCATTTTATAGTAAGCTCTTTAAACTTCTCCCAACTATCGGTGAATCTTTCCCCTTCTTTTTGTCTGAAATTGGTGATCTGTAGACGGAGGGCATTGATTTTGGAAATTGGGAAGAACTTGTGGTAAAACTTGCTTTGCAACATATCCCAAGAAGTGATAGATCTAGGCCTATTGTTGAGTAGCCAGGATTTCGCCCTATCATGTAGGGACAGAGGGAATAACCGAAGGTGCACCGCTTCTGCTGGGGCATTTTGTGTATTAACAATGTCGCAAATTTCCAAAAAAATCCTCACATGAACATATGGATCCTCATTCTCTAATCCTCTAAATGCAGGAAGGTGACCTATTGTACTCGGCGTCAGCTCGAAGCGAGTAGCTGGCAACACTATACATGACGGTGTGTTGGTAATGTTGGGTACGAACAGCTCCCTAAGGGATCTAGGTTGATTTCGTTCTCCCATCTTAACAGACTTTTCCAAATCAGACTCGGAACTTTGAGAATTGGTGGGTGAGTTTGGTGGCTGTCTTAGATTCTCTCTCGCTGTTCTTTCAATTTCAGGATCAAAAGCGTTTAACTCCAGATTTAAAGCCCTACGACCGAACATGCAAATAGGAACTAACAAGCTAACAAGCTAACAAACTAATAAACTAAAAACTGAAATGAATTGAACTAAATTAAATTATATTAAACTAACTAAACACAATTGCAAGCAGAAATTAATTTAAACAGAAACTAAAAACTCACAAAAAAGGACCAAAAGATTTTGGCAAAAATCTACTGAACTATTGCGGTTGCTGTCTTGGCTAAAAGTGTGCTCGATCGTAGCAGGGCTGTAACACAAACAAAACAACAACAAAAAACAAAAAGAAAAATCTTTTTTTTTTAAAAAAAAAAATTTGTATTAGTAACACAAATAAAACAAAACAAATTGCAGAAAAATAAAATCCTAATTATAACTAGTAGAAGAATAAAACGGATCTAGAAATAAATTGGTTTCAAAAAATAAACAATTCCCCGGCAACGGCGCCAAAAAACCGCTTTGAGTAAGATCTCCTTTCCAGCCTGTGACAACAATTTTACTTTCCAATCTCCAAGGCGTCGACTTACTTTGTCTTTAATGCCTTTGAATGCCTGATTGCGGGATTTGCCTACAAGAGCCGGTAGGCCAAGGTACTTGTCATATCTCTGATTTTCTGAAATCCAAGACAATTCCAATATCGCCTTCTTCTGTTCCGGGGGAGTATTGCGACTAAAGAATATCGACGTTTTGGCCTGATTTAACCGTTGCCCAGATGCCTTCTCGTACATAGATAGAATTTTTGTCAAGCGATGCCAATGAGTCGGGGTCGCCTTACCAAAAAGTAAGCTATCGTCTGCAAAGAAAAGGTGGTTTATCCGAGGTCCTTTTTTGGAAGTAGGGACGCCGGGCAAATCACCATTTCTTTCGGCCTGTGCTAAAAGGGAACTGAGAGCTTCTGCACATAACAAAAACAAATAAGGTGAAATGGGATCCCCTTGACGGATACCCCTTGAGGGGGTAATCTTGCCTGTAGGGGATCCGTTCACAAGGACCTCATAGGTAACTGAGCTCACACACATCATAATCATGTTGATCCATCGCCTATCAAAGCCCATCCGACACATAACAGCCTCCAAAAAATCCCATTCCACCCTGTCATAGGCTTTGCTCATATCGAGCTTTACAGCCATATAACCCACTTTACCCCACATCCTCGAGTGCATCGTATGTAACGTCTCATAAGCGGCCAAAATGTTGTCCGTTATAAGTCGGCCAGGTATGAATGCACTTTGAGTATTAGAAATGATTTCAAGGAGCACCACTTTGAGTCTATTTGCAAGGGTTTTGGATATCAGCTTATAAAGTACATTGCATAGACTAATTGGCCGGAATTCGGTCACACAAGATGGGTTAGCATTTTTCGGAATTAAAGCAATATACGTCAAATTGAGTTCTTTATTCAGGCAACCATTATTTAAAAAATGGATTACATTTTGGCTAACCTCTCCTCCAATAGATGCCCAATTTTTTTGGAAAAAACTAGCTGAAAAACCATCCGGGCCAGGTGCTTTTAGGGGGTCCATTTGCATGAGTGCTCTCCCCACCTCTTCAGCCGTGAACTCCTATAGAAGTGAGTCGTTCATGGCTGGTGTGACGCATGGTTCCATGGACGTTAGGACTGGCTCCAATTGTCTAGGTCCACTAGTGGTGAACAGCTCTTGAAAGTATCGGACAAAAGCATCACCAATGCTTGTTTGGGTGTCCCATCTACTTCCTTGAGTATCTGAAATTTCCAACAGCCTGCTTGATTTTTTCTTTTGACTTGCACAGGCGTGAAAGTACCTAGAGTTCTTGTCCCCAAATTTCAGCCAAGCTTCCTTCGCTCTTTGTCGCCAATAGAGGTCATCTTCAGATTGTGTCGCCGCCAATTCAGATTTAAGTCTGGAAATTTTATGGCTAGCCGTGGCTTCTGAACTTGATTGGGCAGTAAGCAATTCTGCAGAGAGTTGCTTTATTTTCTGTTCCACATGCCTCCCATTCTTCCTCTGCCACTCCAACATACCCTGCTTGCTGGCATTTAATTTTCCTTTCACTGAATTCCAATTCCCTGGATGAGGAGTCTTGACCCGCCAAATTTTTTTGATGACTTCTTTGCACTCATTATTTCTGCCCATTTTGCTTCATACCGGAATCTCCGCCTTCTTCTACAAAATTCTGTACCCCCATATATGTCGATAAAAAGTGGAAGATGATCTGAAAAAATAGCAACTTGAGTGGAAACTTCCACTTTAGGGAACCAGACCATCCATGCATGGTTAGCCACCACCCTATCGAGCTTCTCCATCGTGAAGCTTTCCGCATCTCGCCCATTATTCCATGTGCACAGTGGACCCTGTCTCTCAACCTCATGTAGAGCACAAAAATCAAGAGTGTCCCTAAACTTTTCCATAAGGTAATTCGGCCGTCGTTTCCCTCCTACCTTTTCGAAATGATCAAGGATTTCATTGAAATCCCCTGCGCACACCCAGGGTCCGGGTGCTAGGGCTTTAGGTGTCTCATTAGGCTCCAACCTTCACTCCTCTTATGCCACTCCGGGTGCCCGTAAAATCCAGTGAACGTCCATGGTCCAATTGTGGGTGTTGACACGATGGCATTAATATGCCTCTGACTATAGTTTTGGATTTCAACACCTAATCCTTCCTTCCAAAGCAACGCCAAACCTCCACTTCTTCCTACACTATCCACCGCTAGCAAATTTTCAAAACCAGCTCTTTGTTTGATCACCGCCATTTTATTATTACGGAGTTTGGTTTCCATGAGGAAAACCATATCGGGACACTTCTCTTTTACCTTCCGGCAAAGCTCACGAACTGTCTCCGGGTTCCCAAGCCCGCGACAATTCCAACACAATATTTTCATTCCGGTCGGCGGGGCTGTGATCCAGACCCCGCCACTCCCGAACCATTAGAATGAACCTCCTTCTCATCGTATAACCCAAGAGCAGTAGCACTTTTGTTTCTCATTCGTCTCTTTGAGCTCGAGAGAGCTTCATTATTGGCTCCCTCTTTAACCCCAAGTAATGTTCTCTTCCCATGCAAAGGTGATGTGTGAACCTCATTTGAGTTTGGGATACCAATCCTAGCACGTCTCTTCCAGGTTGGTTCCACGTGTGAATTTTTTCCACCTCCTGCCTGAATCAGCCCTCCACTCTTCTCCAATCCCATTCTGCCCGTTGCTTGACCAGGTGGCATATTTCCTGCCTTAGGAAAGTTCCCTTCTTTGCATGTACCAGCTGTTCCATCATTAATGCTCACATTGGAGAAAATTTGTTCGAATTTTCCTTTTAAAAATGCCACCTTCTCCGATTCCAGACTTGATTCTTTCCTTCCTTGATTAGCCTTCATCGCGGCATGCAGATTTCCGTTACCATCAACTTCCAACAAATCCGTGATTCCTGGCTCCTTCATTGGCGTTATGATCTGATCAGCATTTAACGTTCTTGAAATCTCGCCCGTCATAATTCTTGGCTCATTATTGTGCACCTCCGTCGCCATCGGTGGAGCACCACCTTCTGTCCTGTTTCGCGGCCCCCCCGGAGGAGTTAAGTCTGCCGTCTGTGAGAGCGGCGTCTCACCTCCACTGTTCTCGGAGGATCTACTGCCCCTTGTTCCACTTCCCCTCTCTCCCACCGAAGCCTTTTGACCCCGGCCCCTCTCGCCTTCCCTCCATTTCGGCTGATGAGAGTGTGAAAACTCTCTCTTCCGGCGTGGAGACGGGACACGCAGCCAAGGGCCATACTGCATCTCCTTCTCGTTGGCCCTATGTCCCCCTTTTACTTGACACCCCTCCCGACCATGCCAGATTTTACCACAATCATAGTGTTTGGGAAGTTTCTCGTATTGAAACGCAATCAGAGTCTGTTTGCCAAGAAGCTTGATGACTCTTCCTCTCGCCAGAGCCTTAGTGATATCAATTCGTATACGAACTCGTAGGAACTCTCCCCAACCCACTCCATTCTCGTCTGTGTCTACTTCCTCCACTGTTCCCACTGTTGCCCCTATTTGGAGACCAACCTCCTTTCCCATACAAACCAACGGAAGATTGCGCATTCTCACCCAGAAAACAGCGTGTTCAAAACCGATCTCAGATGGAGGCGATAAGCCGTCAAAATCTTCGATTGAGAAAAGGATTCCCTCAAAAATCCATGGCCTACCCTCCAATACTCTTATCTTGTCCCATTCATTCTCAAACTCAAGTAAAAAGAGATTTTCTCCAAGAACTTTAAACAATAGATGACCCGAAGGACACCACCCTTTGATCAAAGTTCTTTTGATCACCACTTTGCCCACGTAACGCTCCGATAGCAGTTTGCCCACCAAACAGAATTGGCCTCTGGAAACGACCTCCTCCACCGTCTGCGGTTGGATCTCTAATTCCGTTGCTTCCCCTTCATCAAGGGATAATTTTCCCCATAGTTTTGCCAGGTCCTCCGCTATTACTTGAATAACTCCAACTCTCCAATACTATCTCACAATGCAGTACGCACCAGTAGTACTACTCCACAATCTGAGAGACGTGGAAAATTTCACTTCTACTCTAGGTTGACCCAGAGAGAAAACGTTTTTTCATAGTTAGTGTAAAAATTAATTAATTGTAAGGTGTGCACATGGTGTGTTGAAACTCGGGGGAGGAAAAAAAAAAGAAAAAAACTTTCTAGCATGCTAGTATTTTAACACGTTAGAAATTTTTGACATGTTAAACTGGCACGTTAGAAATTTTTGACGTGTGAAAATAGCACGTCAGAAATTTCTGACGTGCTATTTTCACACGTCGGAAATTTTTGACGTGCTAGTTTCACATGTCAGAAATTTCTGATGTGCTAGTTTTACACGCCAGAAATTTTTGACGTGTTAAAATACCATGTCAGAAATTACAGAGATGCCAACTTTGCCATGTCAGAAAAATATTTACTGACATGACATTTTTTGCCACTTCAGTAATTACTAACGTGACAAAATATCGTCTACAGTAGTCACGTCAAAAATTGATTATTTTTTCGTAGTGATTCAACCAAGTTAAATGTTGGGGTCTTGCATATGAAAATATACGCAACAGAAAATAATTCCAATGGACTTTTTCTTCAAGATAAACAAGGGTAGATTATAAAAATAATACACAAGCATATGATATTTACATAGAATTTCGGCCTCGTCTAGGCACATTAGGCTATTTTAATTTTCTTGGTTTGCTTTTTGTTGGATGTTGATGATGAACACGGCTAGTACTTGTTCTTGGGGATTTGTATAAATCTTCAAGTCTTCTTTTTGATGATTGAGTATGATCGTGAGTATGGGTTCACAAACTATTCTCAATTACTTTAATAATAAACTAGAAGCATAAAATAAGAACAAAACTTAGGTAGAGTTTTAGCTCTCTATATTTAATTATCACAGCTATACTCTTCTGCTTATACGTGGTCCTCTATTTCTAGATTTAGGTTTACTTGGAGATGTGGTAAAAAGAGCTTCTAGAATCCTTGTCTAGCAAGGATACACGACCATTTTTTTTTTTTTGACATGTTCATACAAGAAAAGAGAGATCGAGGAGAGATTCGAACTAATGATCTCCGCTTCATCAGGCGTGATCCACAACAGGGGCGGACATACATTGATGAGTGGGGGGACAAAGTTTTCAAAAATTTTATATTAGCATGTGAAATTTTATATATATCCCCAAATTTCGAAATTTGTCCCCCCAAATTACTGAAGATGTCCCCCCAAAACTCTCTCACAAAAAATTCTTCAAACAAATTGTCCCACCAAATTTTTATTTTTAATTTTTTTTAATTTTTTAATTTTTTATTTTTCTTCAGCACTCTCTCTCTCTCACCAAAAAATTCTTAAATTGTCCCCTAAATAATTTTTTATTCCTTTTGAGTAGCTTTGGCTGCACTCGAAGACGATGAATCCCCATTTTCACCAAAACAAGAAATTCTACTTCAAATCACTGAAGGTGAATTCAAGCATCCATCACCCAAATGCTTCAAGATCAGCTTCTCATCGTATCAACTTGATTTGGGTGTCTGGTTTTTGAATGCCACACTCGAATATGAGCAAGAGAGAGAGATAAGACTCAGATTTGCTCCACTGGCAAAGTCCCTGCCAAGTCGAAGATGACTCAAAAGAAAAATAGGCTTAGAAATAATAAAGAAAGAAGAGGAAGAATGGGTAATGAAGAGAGAGACACAGCAGCTTGCTAAGTCACATGGCGGGGAAATACGAAGAAACGGCAATTACTGGGTTTTTGCTGGATTTGGGTATTTCCAGATTCACGTATGGAGAGAGAGAGCCCTCACCGGAGTGGATTTGGCTTGTCTCAGACTCTCATATTTTCTTTTTTCTTCTACATAATTTTCATAGCTTACTTGTTAAAGATTAAAATTAACATTTTGACTTATCTAATTTGAGATTGCATAGGATTAAAATTTGGGTTATCTTAATTATTGCAGGCTGCATCATTGTTTTGGCTTGTCTCATACTCTCATGCTCAGCATTATTGTAGTTGGGAGCTTCACGGCATTTTGTTAGGAGAAACAATTCATGCTCAAAGGTATCATTTTTCTTGAATCATATAGATTGTGCTTAGTTTATATTGCTAATAATTTATGCTAATGTGTGTTTGTAATGCCATAAGATTAAGATTTTGAATAAGTATTTACTGTATATTGATGTTATACAAGTTTTGTTTTTAGCTTTCATTGTTGGTTAATTTGATGGGTTTTAATTCATTAATTTATTTGTCATTCTTTCACATGTTAGTGGTAATAAAAATTATAATAAAATTCTAACAAAAATGACTTGTGATTTACTATGAAATTATATAAGTTCGGTAGTTGGTACTATGTTCACACCCAAATAAGATAGTCACAATTGATATCTCCAGCCTACCCTTTTAATTAAAAAAAAAAAAACACTCAAAATCCTGGTTCCGCCCCTAGTCCACAGCCAATTGAACTACCCATTAGGGACAAGATACACGACCAATTAAGGGGATTAAAATTCCCTTGTAGCGGTTGGCAATGGGGAGAATTAATTCTCCCCATGCCCCTACTAGGGCTAGGGTTTTTACCTTAGCCTTCTTACTTGAAGCCCAATGCTCCAATGCATCAATGTTTGGTCTTTGGTTTTATCCCATTAGCCCAATGCTCCTTTTATATGAACTATGCATAGGAATTAATTTTCTTTAGCCCAATCTTCTCCAAATAATAGGTACTCGAGAATTTAATTCTCTATTCCATGCTTTTATGAAAACAAGCCTTGGAGCATTCATAATAGAAGAGCCAAATTTTTATGCAAAATGGCTCCTCAAAATTCATTTTTATCTAGTTTAACTAATAAATTTTTAAATGTCTCTACATTTGATTAGCTATATTTCTATTATTCCTTTTTTTTTTTTTTTTGATAAGTTATATATCTATTTTATTTTTTTTGATTAACTCATTTTTTTTATTATATTTTATTTTTAATTTTTTATTAATTTTAATTCAAAAAACCATTTTCATGAAAAAAAAAAAAACACCAAAAACAGCCGATCAACCCTTGAAAGGTGGGAAAAGAATTGAGAAAAAGAGAAAACAGGTGAGAGAAACAATATAAAATAAAATGACTCCTTTGAAAAGTGCTGCTACATTTATATTTTTGTTTTGGTTCTTCCAATCAAATATCCATTTTTTTTTTCTTTTTTTGCTAATCCAATATAGGGGTTTTTTTTATAAATTTGAAGAGTCATTTTAGATGAAAGTAATATTTGTTGTGATGTTACAAACAATCTTTATTATTCAGTTATGGTTTATTATTACTTAATATTTGTTATTACCGTTTGATATTAAAACTTTTCATGAGTTTTAATGAAGGAAAACAAAATTCTATTTTAATGGGTTTTTGCGGTTTTGACCGTTGGGTCATTAAAAGGTTTTACAAATGTTAGATTTGTTTTAACCGCTTGGTATGATGTTTTCATTGATTTTTGTTTGACCGTTTGATCCTTACATATTAATTTTCTAACGTTTTGATTGTTGCTTTAAAGAGAGAGAATTGCAAAACGTTTTGACCATTGGTCATAAAGATTTTCTTAGAAAAAATAACATATGGCAATAATGGCATTCTTACGTTAAAAGAAGAAAATGAAGTTCACTTATATATAGAACTTGATATATATATATATTAAGCCAACTTTCCAGTTTTATGTGAGACTCAAAAAGAGCACTTGATATATATATATATATATATATATGTTACTTTTCTATGTTTTTCGATTATGAAAATGTTGCTCTACAAAACAAAATTTGGGTTGTTCTATTACTTTCGTTATTGGAAGTGCGTCCTTAACGAAGTTAGACGCTATAGTCTAATCCTGGGAGGTTGCATGTCAAAGGATCCGATCGCACCGAGTTATACACTCTAGGAGGCACGAATCAACTTTTAAGGGCAACGCTCTTTCGTGATTCTATAGCACATTGTGAGATATTGTCATACTCTACTTTTCATCTCTTGTATTTTATTTATTTTATTGTTAATTTTTAGATTATAATGATCTTATATCAATGAGAATTTGTGCACTATCCAAAATTATTTTCAACAATATTTTACTCTTCCATTGTGAATGCTCTTATGAATATAAATCCTAGGCCCAAGTTATATAAAATAAAAACAACCCAAATAAATACATAAATAGCTAGTTCACCCCTTTGAACTTCTTAATTATCAGAATGACCAAAGCTCATCAATCGTGACATACATATTGGCCTTGGTAATGCCAAGTACAGGAAATTGGCAAGAAGTGGACAGACCTTTTTTTTTTTTTTTTGTGGGGTTGGTCTTACAATCCACACTGGATGAGAACATTAGCAATTATCAGTAGTCATCAGCTAGGTGCTTTTGTTAGCATTTCAACTAGGAAGAAAGTTAAAAGTTTTAGGAGTGAACCAGTTGGGTAGTTGGTCAGTTCATCAATTATCAGAATTAGTTTGGTTTCAAGTGCTAGGATTTAGTAGCTCCTTATATTTTCTTCTGTTGAGAGTCTCATTTCTCTTCTACTTTCTCTCTTTTTTCTCTTTCCTCTGTCCTTTTGTTCCTATTGGTTCTCCTCAACACCTCCATGATTTCTTACACATTTGATGTTTGTCTCTATTTTGTAAAACATCAATCAGCCCCTTAAAATGTTTAAAACTCTGATATTTCGGAAAAAAGAAAAAAAAAAAAAATCAAAACCCTGTTCATATAATTTTCTGATTACCATAAACTCTATGTTGTAAACATCAATTAGTCCCTTAAAATTCTTTTTCTAATTCTAAAACCCTGTGCACATAATTTTCCGTTTACCAAAGACTCAGGCCAAGAGGGAGATATCACCTAGAAACCAATCTTTTGCAGAACCCTATTTCTGATACCCTTAATATATTGCTGGAATTTGAAGGTTCATTGCTCTCCAGCGCCCGTAGTTGCCCATGGCTTATTTTTTATGTCTGCAGTAATGGAATAATAATTGCTAGTTTGATGGTTCCTTTATTTGCACCTCCAGAATATGAGTGAACTTTTCTACCATTAACAATAACATCTTATTTTTGTGATTGCAGCATAGAATATTATATGCAGAAAACATACTACAAGACTGCATCATTGATTGCCAACAGCTGCAGGCCTCTCTTCCTATTTTGAACTTACTAAACATGTAAAATAGAATAAAAACCTTTTATTTTTCTTTTATGTTACATTAGAAATACTTTTTCGAATAACAAATAATAAAAAAAACCTCCTAACTTCCTTTGTGCAAAAGGGCATAAAAGAGAGCAAAAATACGATGCAAGTAGAAGAGCTTTAACCTTTTTAACAAAAAAAGGCATAAAAGAGAGCAAACTTTTAGAATGTAAGTAGAAGAGCCAAGCAAACTTACAATGTAAGAAGAAGAGACTGATGTACTCTGTTAGCTTCTCCATCCCACGACGGTGAAGGTCCATCTGTTGCGGCATGCCCTAGAGCCGCAGACCAAAATCCCGACGAGGCGTCTTATGGCTGTGGGACGCCACTTAGTCTGGCCTTCCTTTGCAAACAAAAGTCTGGCTTCACCTTGGCGGATGAGAAGGTGCTCTGGCACAATTACGATATCCCTTCTACAGTCTGCCTTCACTTTTTGGATGCAACCACCGGAATGGTGAGGGCTCTCGGGGACATCTGCATCTACAAGCGGATGTTCAAGGCCGGCCTCCACCTCCCCTTTCCTTCGATTGTAAGGGAGTTGCTCTCCCATCTCCAAGTACCTCCTTGCCAGCTTATGCTCAACGTGTGGAGATACATTTTTGCCACTTATTTGTGAGTGGTGAGAACCGTAAGTGTAATACATTTGTGATTGAGTTTAAAGTTCATATTCAATCTTGATGAAATCCTAATCTTATCTTAGAAAGCTTTTTATCTTGGTTGAACTTAACCGTTTCTATTTTTTGTGATTTTTGGAATAGTGGTTATGTTGGGATCATTTGCCTAAATTTCAAAAAATTTTATTTTTACACAGCGGAATAAAACACAATCCCCAAATCTTTTACCATCAAGACAAACATGTTTAGCTATAAGGGCATACATATAAGTTAGGTTACTTACATGTAGCTTCGGCGTTTCTTAGACATTGGGGCATAGGAGTGTGCATGCGTTCTTTCCATAGTGTTAGGCTGATTAGTTAAAGTTCCTACAAACTTTAGAACTTCAAGTATGAGTCCATACTCATCTCATCTTCATCGCGTTCAGTGTTCTTTGCTTCTCAATTGCAACTCTATTTATAATACTAGGATCCCAAGAGAAAATGATTTTTAAATCATGTGGGAGTGGGATTTGGCTAAGGGGGTCAAAAGACCTCCCTTGCCCCTCCACTTACATGGCCGTAGGGAGAAAATATTCTCCCCATGCACCTAGGCTAGGGCTTTTAGCCCTAACCCACTCTCACTTGATTTAGCACTTGGGTTTGGATTTTATCCTCAAGCCCAATGCTTCTTTCACTTAATTTTGACAATTGAATTTAATTCCTTTAAGTCCAAAATTTATTTACAAGCTTTAAAGAATTAAAATCATAAGCTCAAGACTTATTTTAATTCTTTATTTTAATTCCATAGCGTTTGAAAGATATTATTAAATAGCAAGCCCCATGCATGTATGGGATGACAGAAAGAAAAAGTGATATTATTCCCATTATGCTTTTTGCTTTGCTTCATCAACCGAGGCTATCAAAAGTAAATAGGCTTAAACGAATTGACCAAATAAAATATTCAAAAAAAAGAAGTAAAGATTTAGGAAGAAGACTTTGACTTCAAGTCAAATGAAAGTAATTACAGAATGTCTCATGCTTGGATATGTGGGTCTGCAACTACCTTTAATTCTTGCATTTCTTCCTTGAATAACGGTATCCTATTCTGTTCTTGCTCCGTCCTTGTTATACAACCTTTTCTCCTAAAAACAAAAAAAAAAAAAAAAAAAAATTAATAAACAACACAAACACAAAACACACCTTACAAAGAAAAAGACAAAAACAGTTTTTTTTTTTCTTTTTTCTTTTATGTTACATTAGAAATACTTTTTCATTTCCTTTGTGCAAAAGGGCATAAAAGAGAGCAAACTTACAATGTAAGTAGAAGAGATTTAACCTTTTTAACAAACGAGGCATAAAAGAGAGCAAACTTTTAGAATGTAAGTAGAAGAGGCAAGCAAACTTACAATGTAAGTAGAAGAAGAGACTGGCTGATTGATGTGTACGTAACTAAATACATAGTCTTGGGAAATTAAGAATCACACTACCGATGGAGACCTTTTGGTCTTCCTGTTCATTGTTTGGGACCCATTAATTCATTACAAATTTGTAATGAATTTTAAATTAAATTAGAAGAGGTACTAAGAGCATTCCCACCTACTACCCAACCATCTTCCCTAAATTTAAGGGATCAAATTACTTTTTGCTTCCTTATCTAAGTACACCTCACAATAGATTCCCTTAACATTTCCTTATATCATTAAAATTGTTGTTACCATGCACAACAATGATAAATAATATGAAATTGAAAAGAGAGAGATCAAGAGAGAGTCGAGACACAGGTTTACATGATTCGGTAATAGGCTTACATCCATAGGAGAATGCGACTATATTTTACTATTCAATGATTTAAGGTTACAATATAACATATTTATAGGAAAACTCAAATTCTAAATATATTGGAAAATCCCAAAATACCCCCACAACTTATTTTTCCCCAGGCCCACATAAACTTAATTACACCCAATATGCCAATAGTTTCAATATTACTCTCTATGCCTGAGAAAATATGAGTCACTTGTTCCAACAATCTCCACCTTGGCTAGTATGCACATTTTCGAAGATAATCAAATATTGGGCCTCCACCTAGAACTGATAGGTTTTGGGATGCCGCATCCTCTCATTTCTAGCACTTGGAAACATTTGTCAAGTCCAAACAATACTTGAACTTGTCTATGATAACAGGATTCATCAACATGTCCACTGCATTCTTAGAAGTGTGAATCTTCTCAAGTAACAATTCACCTGTAGCAACTAATTCCCTGATCTTGTGAAATCTCACATCAATGTGCTTGGTTCTTGCATAATACATCTCATTCTTTACCAAGTAAATGACACTCTGACTGTCACAATACAACAGAACTCTACTTTGCTAAATACCCAGCTCCTTGACTAATCCTGTATCATACCCCGACAAAACACCCGTTGTAATAGACTGATGATTTATTACAAAAATGGTTAGTGTTTTCATAAAACATAGTTTTAAAATAAAAAGACCTAAACCGCTTTTGAATAACCCAACCCCTAGAGGTTTCCAAGCCCAGAATCTAGAAACTCCACTCTCTGACCGAACGTTCGCTAGGGACTACACGAACGTTCGCCCTTAACCTAAGTATGAGCGTTTGCTAGGGGACCATACGAGTGTTCGCTGACCAGTCTTTGAGCCAGTGGGCAATACCCTAGAACGTACGCCTGAACCCTTTTATCCAACGTGTAATAATACCTGAACGATCGGTGACACACTGAAAAGTAATTTTAATCCATTCTCCACCTTTCCAAAGCAAGGCACACCCCAAGCTCCTATATAAACCATGCCTTCGACCCTCAGCCTCCTCTAAACTCAGAAAAACCCTAACCCTAGTGTGATAAGTGAATTAGAGAGCAAGAATGAAGAAAGCTTGGTGCTTTTGCCATCTTCTAAGATAATCTCCTTAACCATTTGTCCTGGCTTTTTACTGTTGTTACTAGTATTACGAGTTTTAAAGATGTTTTGACAAGTCCTTACACCTATTTGCTTACAAGGACGAAGAATGTTTTGAAAGAGTTTTTAACCATTCTTTTATTGCTTTGAGTTGCATGATAGCATGATGTGTTACTTTGCATATGTCTACTTAGTAGCCTAGGGTGAGATATATCAACCCTTAGAGCCTGTTTAGAATTGCGTTTGAGAAATAGAGCTTTTAAGTCAAAAAAAAGCTTTTGGGCAAAACCTTCATTTTTAAGCTTTTGCCAAAAGTGCGTTTTGATCATTTTTAGGCTTTTTGGACTCTTAAAAGCGCTTTTAATTTTTTTTACTAAACGAATACTTTTTTCTTCAAACGGGCTTTTTGAGTGTTAAAAGCACTTTTAGGATCCTCAAATGCAATCCCAAACAGGCACTTAGTATCAGAAAGAAGACTCAAAACACAGTTTGGAGCTTTTAGCCGAGAGCCCTAACTCACTGGCCGAACGTTCGCTCTTGAGCCCGAGCGTTCTACTAGGAAGGAAGGCACCCACCCTTTAGCCCCAAATGTGCAATATTAGGGTTCAACAACCCTTTTGTTAGATAGGACTTAGTACTATACTCATAGGAGTTCTATAGTACTACGCATAATAATGTGTCATATTTCGTTATAACAGGGATTTGTAATGTCGCAGAACTCAAGCGAGTGCGCGAGGTAAGTAAACGCTTGCGAACACTTTCCTGAAAAATATGAGATATGTCAGCTGATTGAGCACGCATATGATATGAACATGCCTATATTTTGTACAACTCGGTAACTGCTTTAATAACTGGCTGATAAGATGCATTGTATGACATGGTACACCGGTATGTGCAGTATAATGGCCATGAGCTTACTATATAGACTTAATTCTATGGTCAAATAATATTTTGTGACCGGCGCAGCCTTAACGGGCGGGTTACTACAGGACGTACATCATTAGTACCGTGGGCCACCCGAGGTTAGATTCGGTCGGGCTGCTAGTGTTATAAACGGTACAGTACAATGGTCGGGGCACCGGCATTGTAGTACAGGTCCCTCGGGACAATGCCAACCCTGCTAAGAAGGGTTAATATTTCAGGTAAACCATAGATAATAGTTATGACATATAAAGCATTAGTTTTCTGGATTAAAATACGTAGGTGATTACCGCCGGAAGTACACCACCTTTTACTATCCAAACAATACTTTTATGGTGTATTAATGGAGACAACACCTCTTTCAACTATTTACCAACACTGAACGTTTATTTCTGCTTAATGATAATCGGCTCATGTCGTACACAGTTATTACTCTCGTAGGAAACTTGTTTCTAGAATCAAAGAGTGGCATAGTTGCCACTATAGATTTTGCTTAAGAAAGATCTTCACATTATTATCAGGTTTGTGTAAGTTATTATTTTTTGCTTTGTGCCCATATTTTGAGGATTTTACTTGTTCATTGATGATTAGTAGATTACTCATATTATTTCACCTTCCTATGCATTAGCTTTGATGATGCTTAAAAGGACGGTTTCCCATTTAGCTACCAGTTAGCTAAACTGAGATAATTGCCAGTAACCATACCAGACTAGTCAAGGCCAAATTTGGGGAGTTACAGTATGGTATCCGAGTATATGGTCTTGTCGACCAAAGCAAAGAATCTGAGATTAGGCTGCAATACACTAGGTATAAATCTTGAAAGATCGGAGCATAAGATAGACCAAGTTCCTTGATTTGTATTTATTGAGGTATAGGTTAAAGTAACAGCCTTTTGATTGCTTAGTATTAGGTTGAACATGATCACTTGCTCTGTGCTACATACACTTGATGCTGCTCTACACTCAGATGCGCGACGGATGCGGACGCCGGGCAACTGTTCTAGAATGGCCAAAAGAGTATGGGTGTTACGCACCCGGATACAAACCTACTCCATCAAATGTAAGGTTTCAAACTGGCCCTTTCAGAGGCAGAAGTCCCTGCCACATGATCAGATCCAAGGAGAGAAAATACAATCAGACTCCAAGAGTGGCCAGACAGCAGCAAAATGGAAGCGTCACATTGTATCAGCAATATGCGATTTTTCGCCTATCGCCACAAGATATAACCCTTACCTTAGCGCGGAAAGGAAGCGGGAAATGCACAAACACCTGACTCAGATTGCGGATGAATATGCCAAGATGGAGCAAGAAGAGATCTAACTATTGAAGGTAGAAGCCCTGCCAGCTGGGTTGGAACGACATAAGGCCGCTTTCCTCTCCAGCATTGATAAGGACTATGAGGCGTTGATCAAAGACGAAGAAGACCTATCAAAAGAGTTGACCAGGGAGTGCTAGACTTAGAGTTTGGGTAGCGACAAGGTAGCTAGGCTATGCACTGTACTTAGCAGAACATTTTGTATTAGATACTCATGTGTTTTAAAATGAATTTTGAAAAAAAAATGAATTTCACTCGTGCCTCGGATTTCACAAAGTCAATTTTCATGTCAAAAATCCAATTCGCCTTGTTTTGATACCTCCCCTTTGTTTTGAGAAGATACCTTATTTTAAAATTGTTAATTTCGGAGAAAAAGAAAGAGTTTTTGCCCTCCGGCCGAATGCTCATTCACTAAGGGCATATGTATGCACTTAAGGGAGCGTACGCTCACCCCTGTGGCCAAACGTACGCCTAGAGTCCCATGTGTTACTTCTTTAAAAAGGGCCAAACGCTGTCAAAAACCTATTCATTCCAACTTTTTCTCATTTTCTCGCAACCCAGACACCCTCAATCCCATTTTTGGCCAAGTCTCTCAAGATTTCCAAGGTTTCCCACCTCTCTACACGGATTAAAACGAGGTATGCAACTTTTTCAACTTTTTATTTCACTTTTCGCAATCTAGGGTTTTGAATTAGGGATTTTGATTTCCTGGAGTTTCATGGCATATAGCTGGTTGATTGTGTACTAGGATCATGTTTTAGGGTAGAAGTGGTTGTGATATGCATTTTGTCATCTTCAAATCGCTACCCATTTGGATTTGGGATTTGTTTGCCCTAAATCCGAAACCCTTGCATTTTCTTGACCCCCCCACCATGCAATTGATGCATGGTTTATGACCCGAATGCACTTGTGATGACTTATGAACAAGACACACTCACTCCATTGACCAATTTTGACCAACCCAAAACCCTACCTTTTGAATTTAGGGGTTTTGCCCTAAATTCTGAATTTTTTATTTTTAGGATCTCAATTGGGCCCCATGGACCAATTGATGCCCAAACCCCATAATTGGAGGCCCAATCTACTCTTTTGACCAATTGGATTCGAGGGTTTTTGCCTGAATCCAAAAATGACCAAAATGTCCCTCACCCTTAAATTTGGTATTTTTGCCCTAATTTGGGGATGACCCAATTTTGTTAAAAGGTTGGGTCTACTTATTGAATTGAGCCTTGAACCTTTTAATTGAAAGCCTCACCTATGAACCTAGATATTTTCAATTTTTGGGTAATTTCGTCTGAACCCTAAAATGACCAAAATGCCCCTAGCTTTAAGACCCTAAACTTCATACTTTGGTAATCTCGTATATTGGGGTCGCCACTATGGGGAATTTCCCTTGAGACAATATTGAACCCCTCAAGCCGTCACCCTCAACCCGATCGAACTTCAGTATTTTGTCGAAATTCAAAATTACTAAAATACTCTTGAGACCTACATCCTAATTCTCATGACGTCCCAATTACCTTGGTGTCCTCGCATCTTGAAGTCACCGATTATTTTGGGTTACCGAAGAGATGGCTCCAAACATCTCATCAACTTCGGTGCCTTCACCATAATACCCCTAGTCCAACTTTATGCCTGGGTATCCTCACATATTGTGATCGCCACTAAAATTGGATTGTCCTTATGACAACACCAAAGTTCTTGAGCCATCAACCTTACCCAATCAGGTTCAACATTTCCTGCCGGATCCGTAATGAGCAAAGTACCCCTCACAACCCAACCTTGTCTACCTTTCACCGGCTTAGGGTGTTTATTGAAACCCCTTAGGCAATTGCATAGTAAGAGCTAGACCCGAGAACCAAAACCCACCATTTTTACCCCTTCGGGTTTATCAATTTTGACTAAACCCGAGAATGACCAAATACCTCTAATAACCTAATCCATAGGCCATGTTTCGACCTTATTCTATGACCAAAACTCTAACCCCTGTAACTCCACTAAACCAAACCCTCATTATACCTTCATGCTCTACATTATTCCCTTGCATTTTACCTATACTTGGGGGAGCTTCATTTCTAGGACTAGGATACTTTTACATGTAGTTGGGATAGGATGTTGCATGGGTGCACCTAGAAATAGCATTGATGGTATTTCATGCGATTCAGGACGATGGCACGGACCAAAGCGAGCGCAGCAGCTTCATCCTCCGACATACATGTCATGGTCCCGCAAGGCTAAAGCCTTGATTCAAATGGCTCAGGACCCTGACTTCAACTCCAATTTCGAGATGGAGGAGGCCGCCTCCGATGAGTCCCGCTAGAAGCCCTGACCACAGTGCCCAATTTATTGAGGTTAGCACCGACACTTATAAGGATGACACTAGCTACACCTACTACCGTGACCGTTTCAAAGTCAACAAGGCTGAGCGCCGGTACCGACTCCTCTATAAGGGTCAGAAAATTATAGTGGAGAGAGGAGTGGATATTCCTGATGTGGCGAACCAAGTCTCGAGGGTGTTGGAGTTGCTAGACGCCCTGGGATGGTTAGAGAAGGTATTGGACCACAGACCGGTAGTTGAGGAACTATTCTATGAGTTCTAGGCCAACCTCCACGCGCGACACAACAACTTTTTCAAGACATGGCTTAGAGGCAAGCCAATCAAGGTGACTCCCAACCTCATCAGCCACATTACCGGAGTGCCTCAGGTAGGTGACCCTGGTTTCCCATGGCCTTTTGATGGTGCTCCTACCTACTGCCAAATGGTCGAGTGCTTCTCAGACGGGTGCCCCCTAACCGATGAGTATGGAGGGAGAGGGGGGCTTTCAGATTAATGCCCTCCATGACTACGACCGGCTCATTTACCACATCATGATCAGCCCGGGTCCTTCCCGTGAAAAGCCTTGCCACCATTACTCAAGAGAGGGCTCGCTGCCTCTATGCCATCCTAACGAGGACGTCTATCAACTTTGGCTCCATCATCCTCTCCATGACGATGGGAGTGCGGTTGGCAGATCATGTCACCTCCTTGCTGTATGGGGCCCTGATCACCCGAATAGCAGAGCACGTCAGGGTATCTCTGGAGGGTCAAACGCTTTGGGCACCGAGAGGACCGATCACTTCGTGGTTCCTCAACGCGAGCAAGTCTGACCATTGCGAGCACCGAGAGTAGGCCGGACGACGCATCGCCGATGGAGCTTCCACGTCCACACCTGCTAGCGGCCCTACTTTCGAGTGCATGCAGGAGACACTTAGCGATCTCTAGCAATCCATCGGGGGCCTCACTACAGCGATGGGGAGATTAGCGACTGCGGTTCAGGGGATTCAAGAGGTATAAGGTGGCGAATCATTCTATGATCTTCTAGATCCAGGGTCAGCTGATGGGACCCCCACTCGACGTGAGCGACTACAACATTCACAATCCAAGTGTCAACCGAGGGAGAGGGAGCCCTAATGCATGAGGTACCCTCGGCCGAGGATTTGCAGATCACAGCCCTAAGAGGACCAGACGATCCCCTTCTTAGGAGCAATCTTTTAGATAGCTTTTTTTGTATGGTTGTATATATTTTGGCTACATTTTAAGTCCACCTCAGTGGTGGCAATTTTGTATGTATGCAGTTATTGTTCTTAAACTTGTTGTGCTTGTTTTGACTTCATTACTGTCTTATATGTGTTTCTTTTAAAAGCCTTAATTTATACTAACTCTTCTGACTGTTTTAAAAGCCCTCCCTGTAAGGAAGGACCTCGATTCTATAAAACTCAAAAACATTTTGTCAAAGAAAACTTGTTTCTCAAGTTTGAACTCAAAACATAGAAAATGGTTGGGAAAATAAACTCTAAATCTCACAATCTTATTGAAGAAAGAAAATAATACATGGCAAGAGGGAAGGCTTAGCTAGCTAGCACGCCTTTGTCCTATCACAGGCCTTTCACTGGAGGGAGAGGCTGTTTTTCTCTTCTTGTGTGGGGCCGGGCTGGTGGTTCCCACTTTATGAGATGCAGGCATTAGACCTCCTTTAGCAAAAGCAATAGCTAGGCTATCTCTGTTGTACCCAAGCCGTGCTCTGCACAGGATTCGGCCTGCGTCCTTCCACGTGTAGTGTTGTGTGAAGTCGATTGCTCTTTCGTCTAATTTCTGCAACTGACGAGAGCGCTCCCAATATTGCTGGTCGGGTGAAAACTGAAGCCTGGCTCCACAGAATTCTTTATCCAACTTCTTTTGAAAATCGACTATAATTGTTTCCTGAAGGATATGGACTGAAGGGTAAATTAAGGGCCTTCTTCTGTCTTTTGCTTCAGATAAACTTCTCCATTCGCGATGGTGATGGAGAGGAGGCGCCGAGTAGACTCTGATCCAGATATCACAATCAGTGTCTCGGTAGTCTTTGGTTGTCCCTAAGAATTTGACAAAATCTCGGACTGGTTTCGGACAGTGACCGACTTGGGCATGATTGTCGACCTTGAAATATCTAATAAACCCAAATTCAAAGAGTTCCTTAAACATTTCAGGAATTAAATTCCCTTTTATCAAAACCTTACATCCCATGCTGGTCTTGATTATTACGGCCTTGTCCTTGAGGGCTTCCACAAAGCGTAGCCCGTACAACTGGTGGACGTAATCTTCCCATCTCCCTGTTTGGATTAGCTGGTACGCCTTATTCCACCTTCCAATCATGACGAAATAGGTGGGAAATATTTGGTGTTGGAAAATAATAGGAAGCAGGGGTGCTTCTTCATCGTATCGTTCCAAACTGCATTCGGGTTTGACTTCTTCGGGTTCAAAGCTAGAGTACTCTGATTCTGTTTCGAGTTTCTTATTGAAAGAAGTGAATTCTTTCTCCACTTGCCGTACGGGTAATGGATCCATCGTTCCGGCTCGGATGTGGTTCCACAAAAGATTGAGAATTGTCTGCTGCTCATTGGTGACTGGGTGTTTTCCGCTTGGTCTCCAGTCGACTAGTCTGTCGTTGCGCAGAATCCACCTGGGCGCGGAGGTTCGTGACTTTTGTTGGGAAGTGGGCTGATCACTAGTGGTTTTAGCGATTTGGATCGGTTTTCCCTTTTGAGAGGGTTGGACTAATTCCCATTTATTATTGTCGTTCCTTTCGGAAGACTTGGGATGGGGCTCTGTAGCCTCTGATACGGCTATTGCCTCCTTACTAGCCTCTTGAACTTTTGCAAGTTCTACTTCATATTGAGCTTTCTTCAGAGATAACTCGTGCTCCAATATTTTTCTCTTCATTTCAGACACAGAAATGTTAACAAAACAGATGAAATGTGAAGCTAATTTGCCAAATGTATTTGGCTTTTGAACTTTAAACTAGCCACATAATAATAAAATTGGCTAATGTATGGCAGATAAGATGATTTCCCACAAGGCTCATGCAGCATGAGATGCATGTGATATGTTTTGAATTTAAATAAAATTCAAATGAATGAGAAATACTCCCTTTGGCTCAGCTACTTTTGCCTGTACATCGTCTTCAAATCTTTGCATATTCTTCAATCTCTGCCTACTCAGTCATATTCCTTGAGAAAACAAAACAATATTGTTTGAAGACTGGAGGATTTCTGGATGACTTCAACAATGAACCTAATGCTCTTATAACGAAAGAATCTTTTCCCTAGTTGCTTCCAGCGCAAAGGTTCGCCGGGTACACATTGGGCCCCATAGTCACCTTTCTTTCTTGGTTGCATTTGGTGGAGTGTTTCACACGCTACTTGCCGAGAAAGACTTTCTTACGACCATGCAACGACCATGGTGACGTAGCTCTGTCCAGGTAAGCTTAATTTTTTCTTTTTTTATAAAAATTAAACAAATGAAAACTTATAGGAAAAATTAATAAGGACATAAACTTTCTCTAAATCAGTTTTTAAATGTTTATAGATATTTGACACTATTTTAATGATAGAAATTTCTTCCAAACTAGTCCGGAGGAAATATCCTCCAACCAATGTAAAATAATGCCAAGTGTTTATAAACATTTAAAATGCACATTAAATTTAGTCTGGTTTGAAGGAAATTTCTATCCCTATTTTAGATGGGTTGAATGATATTTCCTCCAGACTAGGTTGGAGGAAATTTCTGTCCTTCTAATGAATCCTCGAGTTAATGCGTGAAACAAAAAAACTCCCTCAACCTTTTTTTTTTTTTTTGAATTTTTACTCCCTAAGTCAATCGAAAAAATGTCATAAGTCCTTCTAATATATTTTCATTAAAATGTCTAACATCTGTCATTTAATCTCAAAACTCATTGTTTTGCCAAGTCAGCCTTTTTTCCACCTCACTTTAAAATATTAATTTTTTAATAATTTAATTTTAAATTTTTTTTTTTTTTCTAATTAATTTAATTTTAAAATTAAATCTAAGGGGTAATTACATTTTGCCCCATGAACTACAGCACGTTGGCACTTTCCCCCCATGAACTACCAACTATGACACTTGACCCCATCAAACTACCATCTTATGACAAAAGACTCCATTCCATCAGTTGAAGGGGTTAAAATTGACGGTCAATGGTCATGTGCAAGTCATGTGCTATTTTAAATTTTTTTCTTCCACTTTTGCCCTCACATCAAACAGAGAAAATGACGCTTCACTACAAAAAACGTTTTTTTTTTTTTTTTTTTTTCCGATAGGCGCTTTTGATCGCAGCTATGAATCTAACATGTCAGTAAAATTTACTGACGTGTCATTATTGACGTGTGTCGGGCATTAAAATTTTAGGTATCAAAAACGGAAATTTTTTGACTTGTCACTTTTAACACGTCAAAAAAATTTCTTGAAGTGTCATTTCTTGACGTGTCACAATACCAAACACTTCAAATACAAAGTTCTAACCCACATCCACCACCAAACCAACCATGATATAAACCAAATTCAACAGGATTTACAACATCATTAATGAGAATGACTACAACATATCTAAACTCTAAATTTAGAAGTGCACACACACACACACACACACACACACATATATATATATATAGGGATAGTTCTAAAACCACATGACCATTAAAAAATGTCATTACCTGATTCACTATCGACCGATGATCTCACAATCGCAAAGGGTGAGGAAGCTCTGTCTAGCGCTCCATTGTATTGAGTCACCTCGAGCGCGGAGCTCGACCGCATCATTTCCTCGAGCTGGCGAAAATGGGCATCATACATTGCTGTCATCCTAGCTTCCTTCTTTGCAAGATGCGCCTCCATTTGAGCCTCCTTTTCAGCCAACTGTGCATCTTTTGCAGCCACTTGCTCTGCCACTTGCTGAGCTACCTGTGCCGCTGTCTGCTCCCGCTCTACGGCAAACAAGGCATCTATATTTGCCTTGTGTTGTGCCCTCTCTGCCTCTAGTTCTTTGTCAAGAAGTTCTTGTGGGACCGCAGAGTACACGGTGTTTTGTGACGGTGTATAGTATGAGTGTATGTAGCCCTACACAGGCAAAATATTCAGTCTAACCTGACAAACCCTATTAGCGTACTCAGGCTTATTTCCAAGCGCTTGGGCGTACGCGTCGTTCGGCGCCCACCTGACCGTCCCCTTTGTCACGCTCGACCATGTTGCAGGGTCAATGGGTATAAGCTCCTCTGTTGTGCCAAATACTACCTAAATTAATAGATAATATTTAGTATATTTTACTCGCAAGTGCACAAGATCATACGATACTATAGTGCAGCAAGTATGAGATCGATCCCAAAAGGATTATTGATTTTGTTTTAGAATTAATTAAAATATCAAAATTGTCACTAGATTGATATTGATACTAAGGAAAAGAAATAAAGATAAAGATAAAGTAAAGGTATGACTTTGATATCTACCACTAATCATGCTCAAATAATATAACAATATACCAATGATCCAATCATATTATGAATACCTAATGTTTGCCAACTTAAGGGCATGGGTGTATACTCCTTAAGCTATAAATTTCCCTAAGCAACGAGTTAGGCATGGGTATCTACTCTAACTCTTTTTTTTTTCTCAAAGGATTTAGCATAGGTGTATACTAAGTTGTTCTTTAAGAAAGCATAAATCTATGGAAATTGACAAACACATGGAACCTAGGGCATGGGTGTATACTCCGGGTTTTCCATGTTGATTAACCCAAGAATCCGGTGTGGATTTCTTTTGTTACTCTTATTATACCCGGGACTCGGTCATCCAAATTGATTTAATTAACTAATACATACCATATGCATATAATGGCCAATCACATACATATGAGGAATTGAGGAAAATAGGAATTAATCAAGTTAAATAACACAATATGATTATCACAAAGGCACCAATATTGAAATATTAAATAAACATAATTAGGGTTTCAATCTAGCCATCCTAAAGAGTTAGTTACACATAATGAAAATAAAACTAAAAAGAAAAGGGAAAGAAAGAACCGAAAGGTAGCCTCCAATTCCCTCCCCAAAGTTGGGTCTTTTTCAGTTTGATTATTCTCAAGGGTTAAAGGTCTATTTATAAGGCTTTAGAAGTCCTTGTTACTATAATTCATAGGGCTTTAGTCCTAATACAAGTGGAACTTAGAAAACCCTAATATGGAAGAAAAGTGAGTCTAGCTGCAGCTGATGTGTCACCAGCGCAAGGGTGTGCTCGATCGCAACCCGTGTGAGCTTGATTGCAAGACTGCGATCGATCCTATGTGTGTGGCACTTGATTGCAAATGTTGCATCACTGCTTGTCTTCTCTGGTAGTATGCTTGATCGCAGGTTCCTTGCGCTCGATCGCACTGTCAGGGACTCCAATTTTTCCCAATTTTCTATCTTTGAGCCCAAATCTTCCAGATTTACTTACTTTTCTTCAAAAGCTTACAAAAGCATGAAAAACACATAAAAGAACTAAAATAGCGTACATTAACCATAATTAAGGAATTAACACATATAAGTTTAAAGGCTAAAATATGAATATTTTGGCACTTAACACACCCCCAAACTTACATATTGCTAGTCCCTTAGCAATACAAAACTAAAAACAAAATGAATGGATGTACGAATGCATTTAGCATATGCAACAAACTTTTTAAACTCATAGGAATTCCTTAGAGGATGAGTGAAGTCTAGTGAGGGTTTTCCAAAAATGTTACCCACGAACATCATGCAAGAGTTCATGTTATTCAAAAAATTAAAGTATCACTCAAAACCATGATTTTCATTAATTAGCAAGCTTAAAATGATAAACTCCATCTTCACAATGAATTGAAATTTTAAAATTTAACCACTTACAAAAGACATGCTAATGCATCACAAGTTCGAAACAGTGTAAAGTGAATTAGCACATAAATATGAAGCTTCCAACTATTTCCAATGTGCAATGTCTCAGTTTCTCAAAGTTCACTGAAATCCCTATTAGAATGAACAACAATGGCATTTTTTTTTGTCAGGTTGTGCAATGTTTGGTTCCCTTAAGCTTTCTAATTGACTTATGTAGTGAGTGTTAAGTCAATGACTCCCAAACCAGGTCGTTTTAAGGCATTAGGTGTAAAACACCCCTAAGGACTTACTAACTCGAGTAAATAAGGCTACAAAACCAAACTAACCATGACATTAATCAAATCAAAATTCTTTACCTTTTAACGTGTACACTCAATGCTTTGAAGAAAGAGGTCCAGTTACTTAGTGAAAAGCTTATAAATGATTTTTTTTTTTTTCTTATCATATATGTATATGCCAAAGTATCCATCTAATAAATCATCCAGTTTCACCCAAGACATAGAAACACACACGTCAGACTTCATGTCATACCACACAAATTATGTGCTAATGTGCGTGTGTAAGATCAGATCAAACATGTGAATTTTCAACTGTCCTAAGCAAGTAACCAAATTGAAAAACTCAATTAGTGAATCATGTGTTCAAAATTTTAAGCTTACCAATGAAATCAAATCATAATTTTCAAGATCAACCAAAATTTTAAGACAAACATGAACATGCATTTTTTCTTTTTTCCTTTCACAAATAAAAATAAAATAAAACTAGGGTTTTTTTTTTCATAAAAATAAAAAATAAAAATAAAAATAAATTTGAACTGGGACAAAGTGTGTGTAAAGTGTTTCCCATACCCCTAAACTTAAATTATACATTGTCCCCAATGTGTCTATAACATGGAAAGAATTTACCCGAGAGATGGACGAACTGCTTGGAATAGTTTGGCTTATAGCACACCCCCAAACTTGAATTGAAGCACACCTGTCCCTGCAAAACACTAAAATAACAAAGGAAAACAAAAACAAAATAAAATAAAAATAAAAATAAAACAAACAAACAAAAAAAATAAAAAAATAAAAAGGATATGCTGTGGGGTGCCTCCCTTGAGCGCTAAGTTTAATGTCTTCAACCAGACTGTAGCACTTTAAACTTGAAGCACCAGTCTTTTCTTCTCTTGCACCAAAGGGAATGAATATTTTCTATGCAAGGTGATTCCAAATGTCTATAGATCGGGGAGGACCACTTTGAGTTTTCTCAAACAGTTTCTCATTCGGTGGGGAATCATGAACTGGAATAAAGTAGGAAGAAAACTCAGGGAGCTTCTCTATCTTGATGTCCTAAATTTGCTCATGTGGTAGCTCTAACAGACTTCTCTCTCGGCCTCTTGGTGTTTCAGGAATAAGAGCTAATGGTGAAAAAATCTTAGTGCTTTCTTCTCTTTCCTGATGTGGCTCTTGTGGAACTTCGTTTTGCTCCTCCTTCCCCTCTTCCACTTGATTTTCAGCCACCTCTTCACTCCTCAATGTGACAGCTTGCTCATGATAGTAGGTGCACTCTTCCTCCATGTAGTGCTCATTAGGATTGGCCACCAACTAACTTTGACACTCTTCTTCTTTGAGGATGTCTGATATTTGCTTGAGATGAGCCTCCATCCTTTCAAATGATTGCATGCGGGAGTTCTCCCTCCTTTCAAATGATCGATTTCTTTCCTCCATTTGGCTAAGATAAGTAGAGATTATTTCTTCTAAGTTGGCATGCGATTCTTCTAAGGCAGGACTCACTTCTTCTAAGGCAGACCTTTTTGGAGGAGGTGGTTCTTCTTGGTATTGTTGAGGCCAATCGATGGGAGATGGCTCCTTTTCATGAGCTTCTATCTTGAAAATGGATTGTCGCAGATTGGGGCTAAGACAGGAATAGGAATGATCATAGAATTGTGGAGATGGCACTTCTTCATGATAGCAGACACTCTCTTCCTCCATATAGTCTTCATGAGGAGTGGTAACTGATTGACTTTGGCGCTCTTCCTTTTTGAGAAAATTTGTTCTTTGTGTACAATGGGCTTCCATCCTTTCAACTGATTTCAAATGAGAGTTCTTCATCTCCTCAATTGCTAAACTGATCAGAGCTAATGTATCTTCAGAAAACTCAAGAGGAGGTGGTTCAGCCAGATATTGCTATTGTGGAGCTGATTGAGAGGAGTATGCATGATCATAGAATTGCTGATATGAGTGATGTTGCAGTCCATGAGCTTGTGGAGCATGAATTCTGGGAGCTTGAGCTTGCCATGAGAGATTGGATTGTTGGCTCCATGATGGGTAACAGAAATCAAAATCGCGGTCATTCCCCAATCTAGAGAATGATGTGTTCATGTACCCATAAGATTGGTTAGAAGTTTGTCTCATTGTAGGACATTCTCTAACATGGTGATAAGGGTCGTGGCAACATGAACATAGTCTACGGGGTGTCGGACTGCCACCCCACATGTGTGAAAACAAAAATAAAATAACAAAAAGACGTTAAAATTAAAAGGGAAATAAAAACAAAATTTAAAATAAAAAGTTACGAAAATGCAGACTAGGCTGACCCTGCATGAAATAAAAGAAAAAAATCAGATCTATAATTAGTGCAATAACTGTGAGGTGCGCTCGATCGCCCTGCTTGAGCGCTCGAGCGCACCTCCAATGGTAAAACAGAAACTGCGGAAAAAACTAGAAAAACAGAAAATTTTAAAACAAAAATAAATTAATGGAAAAAAAATTCCAAACAAAATCAAACAAAAACTTGTTGTGTCAAATACTACCCAAATTAATAGATAATATTTTGTACATTTTACTTGCAAGTGCATAAGATCAAACGATAGTAGAGTGCAGCAAGTACGAGATCGATCCCACGAGGATTGTTAATTTTGTTTTAGAATTAATTAAAATATCAAAATTGTCACTAGATTGATATTGATACTAAGGAAAATAAATAAAGATAAAGATAAGGTAAATGTAGGGCTTTGATATCCACCACTGATCATGCTCAAATAATATAACAATATGCCAATAAGCCAATCATATTATGAATACCTAATGTTTGCCAATTTAAGGGCATGAGTGTATACTCCTTAAGCTATTGATTTTCCTAAGCAACGAGTTAGGCATGGGTGTATAATCTAACTCTTTTATTTTTCAAAGGATTTAGCATGGGTGTATATTAAGTTGTTCTTTAAGAAAGCATAAATCTATGAAAATCGACAAACACACGGAACCTAGAGCATGGGTGTATACTCTTGGTTTTCCATGTTGATTAACCCAAGAATCCGGTGTGGATTTCTTTTGTTGCTCTTATTAAACCCAGGACTCGGTCATCTAAATTGATTTAACTAACTAATCCATACCACATGCATATAATGGCCAATCACATACATATGAGGAATTCAAGAAACAGGAATTAATCAAGTTAAGTAACACAATATGATTATCACAAAGGCGCCAGTATTGAAATATTAAATAAACATAATTAGGGCTTCAATCTAGCCCTCCTAAAGAGTTAGTTACACATAATGAAAATAAAACTAAAAGAAAAGGGAAAGAAAGAACCGAAAGGTAGTCTCCAATTCCTCACCCCAAAGTTGTGTCTTTTCCAGCCTGATTATTCTCAAGGGCTAGAGGTCTACTTATAGGGCTTTAGAAGTCCTTGTTACTCTAGTACACCAAGAAAATTTGTAGGGTTTTAGTCCTCTTGCAAGTGGGACTTGGAAAACCCTAATATGGAAGGAAAGTGAGTCTGGCCACAGCTGATATGTCATCAGCGCACGGGTACGCTCGATCGCAGCCGGTGTGCGCTCGATCGCAAGACTGCGATAGATCCTATGTGTGCAGCGCTCGATCGCAAATGCTGCATCACTGCTTGTCTTCTCTAGTAGTGCGCTCGATCGCATTGTTAGGGACTCCAATTTTTCCCAATTTTCTCTCTTTGAGCCCAAATCTTTCAGATTTACTTACTGTTCTTCAAAAGCTTACAAAAACATGGAAAACACATAAAAGAACTAAAATAGCATACATTAACCATAATTAAGGAATTAACACATATAAGTTTAAGGCCTAAAATATGAATATTTTGGCACTTAACATCCTCCATCCTCTCTTGTATGTGACATTAATTATTGGGTCAATGGGTCATACAACTGTTAATCACAAATAAATTATCACATACATTAGCAAAACAACATATGAAAGGTGAGTAGCATACACATCTCTCCTTGACTATGTCATTCAGATATCGACCATCCTTCTTCCTGTGTGTGCGGATGTAAGACTGTGCACGAGTAGGAGGAGTGCCTACACGTATGGTCTGCCGAAAAAATAGAACATATAGATATGTATATATATATATATATATATATATATATAATATCAAATGTTTACATCTATAAGTATAGGGTAACTTACACATATACCTCCTCATGTGTCACCTTGGCGTAGCTCTTCGACCCGGTGCAATGGGGCGTATTGTTCAATGCTCGCAAGCTTTTCATATACGCCGCATAATCCTACACGATTAACATTCTTAATATGTTAATACTAACACAATTACAATTAATGAAACTACACAAAATTATAGTATAACTCATGACCTCCCTTGTTCTTCTTTCTACACCATCTATCCAACAAGATCTCCAAGTCGACGACATTGTACTTTGACAACCTTTCTTGCCCCACTCTCGCCCGTACGGTGACCAGAGTATTGCCCGTCCTAATGGCAAGAACCTTTTTTAACTCGTGCCTCCAAGTCCTCAGCTTGGTGCCCATATCTCGAAATGCGTCATTCTTTACGGCAGCCAAGTTGCACTCAGGCGGGACCAAAAAGTCCACCTGCACAAGTTCAAAATTGAAAAATTAAAAAAACCAAAAATATGTGTATATGTATATACATATAAACACATACATATATATATATATATATATGTACAACTTAGAGTGTATATATACATACATTAGGAGTGTTTGACATAATAAAATACAAATAACATCAAGGCGTCCCATATATCCTCCTTGGTACGCTCCGTTACCTTCGTCTAGTCGTTTGGTATTCGGACATAATTTCCGCTCCTTAAGACCTTACCGGTTGTTCATCTAAACCTCATGACGCTAAATCTGACGGGCTGCCATGAAGCATTCTACTCAAGTACGATCCTTTTGCCAGCAGGGACCCCGAGCAACCTGTGCGAGTCAAGAATGGTGAGCACCTCAAGAATAGTGTTTCCATCTGGATCGATACTTAACAGATTAAAAATTACCGATGTACATTATTTCAAATTGAATACTAACTACAAGTAATTAAGACTTATATGCATGACATTTGAGCATATACACTAACTTATTGTCCGGACCTGTCGAGGGCCTAACCGGCCGGCGGGAACAGGGTCGTTGGGCTGCGGGTCACCAATGGCACCTGTCCCACCAGTCATGTCTTCCGGGGGCTGTCTCACTATCCTCGCCACCTGCTTTGTATTTTTTTAGAATATTTAGAATTTTATGAAGTTGTAGTTGCATTGAAATATAATTGATATCGCACCAATAATATTAGAAACTAATGTTTTGATAATCATAAAACTTTCAAAAGACCAAAGAGATAATTTCAAAAACTTTCAAAAATTTCAAACTTTCATCTGTACCTGCGCTATGTTGGTCATATGGCTGCTCCACATGGCCCTGAGAACTCTGCCCTAACTCGCTGCACGTCGGCCAGGGAATTGGATGAAATGATGTATCCGTGTCATACGAATACGAATCAGGCCGATCCCATCTGGGCCATGCCTGTCGAACAGTATGGAGTATGGATAGGGATCTCCCCTTCCACATCACCTGCAAGTACTGGTTGATACCCGTCCTGCTGCCCCATAAGTTGAGCAATGTCTTCTTGCTTGCTGTCATCAAGGTGGTATGATGGAGACTCATGCGACATAAACTGCTGCACTGAAGGTGTGCCCCTCCGTGCTCTTGTCTTCTCCCTACTACTCATGGTAACCTGTGAAAAATAACACGCACCCAATTAATTACGTATACAATGTATAAAACATTTACTACTATATGTAAATGACTCACATATTAAAAATAAGATATATAATAGATTTTACCCATTGCACAACTTAATTAATTGTGTTGATGTAATGTGTAGTGAACAACTACCAATCTATATATATATATTGAATAAAAGTTGAATATATATATATATATATATTCAACTTTTATTCAATCACATACACTTAGTTTGGATCTAAGTCGGGTCTGACGTATTCGATATAATCTTGCAGATTGTGATCAATATTTCTAGTCAATAGGAGCAGCTCACACTCGTGGTAGTTGACACATGCATTGTGAGGCCCTTCACCCTAACCAACGTTATATACGTTTCTAGGTTTAGTCCTTACAGCACAAGCCCAATCTGGGGCCCTATCATCTTGTACGTAAAATACCTAGTCAACTTGTGAAGTTAACACATACGACTCATCAGAAATCAGCTCTCCCCTTTGGACAAGGTTTTTGAAGTTGACAAGTATTATGTCATACTCATCCACCTTGTACCCCTTGTCCCTTGTGTTGTCCACCTAATCACACTTGAACATAACGTACTTAGTCCTGTCGTAGTACTCAATCTCTTGTATTTCCGTTAACTTTTCGTAGTACGTTTCGCCATCAACAGTTAGCACACATGCACCACTGTTCTAAGTCCTCTTTCCAGCATCATATGCAATAGTGCGAAATAGCTTGCCGTTAACCACATATCTATTGTATCTAACTGCTGACTCCCTCGGCCCTCTACAATGCATTACCTATTTGTCACCAAGTTCCTTCTTGGATCGATTGACCTGTGAATATATTACGTACAATAAAAAATGTAAGGTTAGTTTCTTTAGTTGAGTTGAACCAGAAGCAAATATACTCCAACAGTTCTTTAGTTAAACATCACATTAGTCTTACATAGTCACGGTACCACTCGTAGAACGGCTTATAATGTTGGGGTTTCAACTGATCTTCTATTGTTCGCCCACTATTGCATGATCGCCTAAGCGTATTCATGTGCATCATTCAATTCGAAATTAAGTTTATTATAATTCAAAACTAATGGTACAAGTTGATTGAACATACATATGCCAGTGAAGGTCCTTGACTTACGTCCACAGTTGAAGGAACTCGTCCGAGTTGAACATAACATACCGGTGAATCTGTGTCAATGTGATTCGGTCGAGTTGGACTCGTGTTCCATGTCTTTTTAAACTATCCAGATTCCTTTGTATCCTATTGTGAAATGTTGGTGTGTTATCTCAGTATCTCGAACAGAACGTCACCAACTCAGTTGCCATGTTGCTCTCCACAATGCAACCCTCAGGAGCCGCTTTGTTGCGCACATTAGATTTGAACACTCTAAGGCTCCTAAATATGAACATTGATCAATCAATTAGTTCAGTTAGTAATTGTCTTGTATTGGAGTGAAAAATAAAAATCAACTATCCGTAAACAAATTTTACCTCTTTGCCGGATACATGCACCTATACTGTACCGGTCTACCAAGTCGGCATTCATGGACAAGATGCATGACCACATGAACCATACTAGTAAAAAAGCTGGGGGAAACCTGTTCCATCTTGCACAACGTGATACAAACGTCACCCTGTAGTCGGTCAATATCCTCTTGTGTCAATGTTGTTGAATATAGGCCTTTGCAGAATGCAAACATCTCAATAAGAGGTCTAACCACGTTGCCTGTAAGTGATCCACGCACTGCAATAGGTAGAAGCTATTGCATCAATATGTGACTGTCATGACTCTTTAACCCCAATATCGCATGGTCCTTCAATCGTACACAACGGGAAATGTTCAAGGCATATCTGTCAGGCACCCTTATATTTCGTAGCACTTTCAAAAAATGTGTTTTATCATCCTTGGACATCGTGTGGGAAGCTTGTTGCCATCCTCGCCAGTGTAGGGATAAAGTGTACGTCTCAAACCTATTTCTTGCAAATCTGTGAAGGCTTAGAGGTTGTCCTTCGTTTTCCCTAGAATGTCCAGTATTGTACCAAGTATGTTGTCCATCACGTTTTTCTTTATGTGCATGACATTAAGGTTGTGCTGCAATAAATTATCTTTCCAATACGGCAACCTAAAGAAAATATTTTTCTTTTTCCACACTACATTATAAGTATTTGTCTTCCACTTCTTTCCTTTTTCTTTATCATTCGGCCTTGCATTACCAGCGTTCTCATCCCCAAACACGACCCCTTCTAATTGGCTCAGGATTTCATCTCCACTTGGCACATTAAGGGAACATTCTAGTTCTTGGTTGCCGTCAAATGTTCTTTTGTTCTGCCTCCATAGATGATCAATGGGCAAGTATCGCCTGTGCCCCATAAAACACCATTTATGGCCATCTTTTAACCATTTGGACTTTGTCGAGTGCATACAGCAAGGACATGCCTTCTCACCCCTGGTAGACCATCCAGACAAATCTGCGTATGCTGGGAAATCATTAATTGTTCACATCAACTGCGCTCGCAGTACAAAATTATTTTTCTTTAAGACTTCATATGTGTGTACCCCCTACATTCTATAGTTCTTGTAATTCCTCAATTAAGGGTTGAAGGTATACATCTATATCCATTCCAGGTGAACTTGGGCCTAGGATAATCAGGGATAGTATGAAAGAGGTCTGTTTCATGCACATCCAAGGAGGCAAGTTGTACTGTACAAGCATTACAGGCCAAGTGCTGTGGGATGTGCTCATGTTGCCAAATAGATTAAATCCATCCGAGGTTAGTCCAAGCCTTACATTCCTGCTGTCTGCTGAAAGCTTCGGACGTAAATTGTCGAATGACTTCCATGCTTCGCCGTAGGCTGAATGCCTCAATGCGTCGTCCTTAGTGCGGCCTTCTGAATGCCACCTCATATAGGATGCAGTATGCTCTGACATAAACAACTTATGTGGTCGTAGTATGAGTGGAAACCACCGCAACACCTTCGCCAGACGTTTTTTGCTCGACGATATGGGTTGATCATCCTCATCAAAATTGATTGCATCATTCCATTTAGATTTTCCACAGATGGTACATGAATCCAACTCCTTATTGCCCTTCCAGAATAACATACAGTCATTACACCACGCCAAAATCTTCTCATACTTGAGTCCCATGTCCCGTAGAAACTTTTTCGCCTCATATGTATTAACTAGCAAAGTTTCATCATTCGCAGGCAACAACTGATTGATGAACTCAAGTAAAGACGACAATATCGCATTACTAAGTCCACCAATACACTTCAAGCTGTACAGGTGTACAGTTGCACTTAGTTTGCTATGTTTGGTCCCAGTATGAAGTGGTTTCTCTGCCTTTTTAAGGTCGTAATACTTTAGTGCGTCACCTTCAACGGCATCTTGGTTCACAATTTCTTCCCCTTGCACCACGATTTGAGGCTCACAATTGTCTTTCGTGACTTCGTGCATGCCGAATAAATCACGCAACATTGTATGCATGTCTCCACCCTGATTTGCACTTGCACACGCATCTGCAGCTGGGTGATTCGAATTAGAGCTTGTACTAAGACCTTGTACATGCTTTTCACCATGATAGTACTAGAGTGTGTATTCCGGCATCATTCTTTTACCCCTTGTCAAGTGGTCGAATACGAAACCTGGCGAGTGGTGACAGTTATCTCGACAAATCTTACAAGGGCAATAGATGAATCCATCAGGGGTTCTACAGTTACTAACTGCAAACTCCACGAACAATCTACACCTGTCTCTGTATTCCCTCGTACCCCTACACTTTGTTATCCGACTCTTGTCCATTTTTCTCTACGTACATAAATTAGAAAAAAATATATAAGACTTAGAAAATATAAACCTAATTTCAACCACATAAAAATATAAACCTATATATATATATATATATATATATATATATATAGGTTTATATTTTTTATGTGAAAATGTAACTCTCTGTTAATTAACAAACAAATATATCCAGTATTCATGGATATGCATTTGTTATATATGGGGATAGTACCAAAGTGTGTATTTTTAACATTTACCTAATCTAATTAATCTTGAAAAAAAAAAAAAATACTCAATCCAAATTTAAATGCATTTTTGGTGGAGATCCTAAACAAAACAATTCTAACTAGGTTATTTTATAAGGTTATTCTATAATATCTACCTAGGTTTATTATGGGGACCATAAATACAATAAATCTAGGTTAAATGAAATCCTTTGGCATTAGTAAAAGTCATTTCCCTTCCAAGAAAAATAAATCAATCATACACCGCTTCTCACTCTGTTCTTTTTCCCCCCTCTCCTGATCTCTACCAACTTTCAGGATTATTTACAAAAAAAGAGTTCAAAAAACACAAGAAAAATCGTAGGCCGTCCAATATTTAGACCCAAAAAAGGGAATATTAATTTTTCATATTGCTTTGCAAGCAATCTTGGGAAAGTTACTACAGAGAAGAAAATAATTGCAAAAGGGGGGTTGAAGTTTTAGCCAATGAAATCTTTTCTTTATGATAATCCAAACAAAAACTTCACCCTGCTCTGCTTGTGAGTGATCCATAGAGAAACACTGAAAGGAGGGTACGTACGTATACATATGAGCAGGGAAAAACAAGAGGAAAAAGACAATCGCCATCATCAGGTCAAAAAAGCGAAACCTCCCCCACAGTACACCCTCATTATTCCAACAACAACATTAAAGAAAAAGAAAGGAGAGAAACATGACAAAATCAGACAAAAATTCCCACATAAAAAGAATACCAAAAAAAAAAACGAAAAACAAAACAAAACATTAATTAATGTTGTAGTCAAAACAAACGCATCTTTATTTAAGTTTCATCATTCATAAAGTAAAGCCAGCACACAAACAGTCTAAAACATTCTTTCTTCAACTAAGAGCAGCTGCAGACAAAGGAGGTGATCCGTTGCAAATTATCATAAATAAAATTAATTTACAAAACATATATTTGCATCCAAATTAATTATCATAAATAAATAAACACATAAATAAATTTAAAAGATATATATATATATATACCCAATCGACCGGCGGAGAAGCTGTTGCCGGAGATGGAAATGTGTGGCGACGGCAGAGGAATGGGTGGCTGGCAGTGAAAAAATGGTTGAGAAGAGGGAGGAGTTATGCGAGCTGCACGAGGGAGGAGGAAGAAAGAAGAGGGAAAAGGAAAGAAAATGAGCTGGCATGGGAATCCATGGCCATATCTAAATTCTTGGCGTGTGTAGCACGTCAAAAAAGGACTGACATGCCAATGTGGCACGTCAGAAAAATGTGACGCATCACATGTGACACGTCAATAAATTCTGACGTGTCACATGTGGCACGTCATAAAATTGCTGATTACTTAAACTCGTTACCTAACTTAATTATTACCATATATATATATATATAACCTAGCTAATTAATTATGGTAAGCTACTATAATTACTCTAAGTTAATTATTTAGTTAACTTACCATAATTAGTCCAGTTTTTAATTATAGTAATTACCATAATTAAAACACAGCTAATTCTATATGGTATTATAAGCGTACTTAATTATTTAATTGGTAGTTAAGTTTTATAAAACCTAGCTAGCTAGCTAGGTTCGAAGCTCGCTATGTATTTCAACTAACATATATACGTACCCTAACTAGCTATACATACATATATATATATATATATATGAAAGGATTAATTTGGAAGTAAAAATAATCAATGCATGTGAAGTTTTCGTATATTGTGAAAGACCTTAATATATATAAATTCGAAGTTGTACAAAATCAATGCATGTGGACGAAACAATAAAATTAATTACAATAATCATTAAACACATAGCAATTAAATTTTGTTATTAATTATTAATTGTTATGGATAGGAATGATTCAACACACCGGTATGGAGGAAATCTAGATTAAATTTAATGTGTCTTTTAAATGTTTATAAATACTTGACACTATTTTATATCGGCTGGAAGATATTTAAATATCTACATGCATGTCCAATTGTTATTAATCGTTAATTTTTGTTATAACTTTTTTTATCAAATTTTTGTTATTAATTGTTATTAATCGTTAATCATTAATTATTTTGTTATTAATTTTTATTAGTTGTTAATTTCTTTTTTTTTAAAAAAAAAAACACAATTTTTATTATTTTTTTTAATGTGTAAAAGAATGACACATCAATAAATATTGACGTGTAAAAATGATGCACTTCAATAAGTTATTGACGTGTTAAAATAACACATCAATATTTATTGACGTGCCATTTTGACACGTCAATATTTATTGATGTGTTATAGTTTAGCACGTCACTATATTAAATTATTTAAATTTAATTTTGTAAAAATTTAATTTAATTTAAATTTACCAAGGTGTCAATATTGACACGTTGCTATTTCTTCACGTGCCACTTTTGCCATGTCAATAATTATTGACGTGGCAAAAGTTGGGTTACTGTTTGTCACGTAAAAAACTATCCATTTTTTTATAGTGCTTATACCCTCCTAAACCCTAATCCAACACATGAAAATATCTTTTCATGAGAGCAAAAGTGGAAGAAAAAAAAATTCAAAATGGCACATAACTTGCACATGACCATTGACCGTCAATTTTAACTCATTTGACTGATGGAAGTGGGCTTTTTGTCATAAGATGGTAGTTTGATGGGGTAAGTGTCATAGTTGGTAGTTTATGGGGAAAAAGTGCCAAGGCACTGTAATTCATAGGAGTAAAAGGTAATTACCCCTAAATCTAAAAAAAATTGAAACGATGGCCAGCAGTGGGGTTGCCACTACTGGCCACCCAAAGCCTACCATAGGGTGGCTGGAATGTTAGAGAATATGTGAGCTTGTCCCATATTACTTTTGTATGAGAATCTCTCTTTCTTTGGCTTCTATATAACGAGGCCTCCTATGTACTATCAAATCACTCAATAAAAGCAAGATGTAGTTATAGGGCTTTAGTGTGTGGATGTAGGCATATTGCCCAACCACCTTAATCTTGTGTCTATTTCTCTTCTTTTGTTTATTATTTCCGTTTTATATTCTTCTCTTGTTTATTATTTTCATTTTATATTTCTGCATTATGGATTCTATCATGCAAGCCCCTGAGGGGATTAGGGGTGGCTCACAGGCCACCCCAAACCCCCCAACAGGGTGGCTCACGGCCACCCAAAAGGTGTTGGGGTGGCCTGCGATACTTGATAGACGTTTTTGAGCAATACTTCCTCTCATGTTTGAGTGCAACTGTGTCATCTTGACAATTCATGATATTTGCCTTTCCTATATGAATGCCACTTATACCTCCGTGGATTGTCATATGAGTTGCTGAGTTTCTTTCGAATTCTGTTTTTGAAACCTCAATTAGATTAACAAACAGTACCACTAAAGAGAGAAACCTCTGTTTAGGAATGCCCATCGTTTAGCTAATTTCTAATGCCCACTTTTTTTTTTTTTTTGGAAATACAACCAATCTGACTGCTAATTTAGGAAACATCTATTGTGTGTTATTTGTGTTTAGGTAATTTCTATCGATGTTAAGAAAAAAAAAAAAAAAATGAACAGGGTCTTCCACGTTGTCCATTTCTATGATGCAAAACACAACGACAATGTTTTTGTTTGTTTGTCTACTCTTTGGCATTAAATGTTTAGAAATTAAGTGTGTAGAAATTCAATTTGGTTTCATGAATTGAGATGAATTGCACTTAGTTTTTTGTTGTGCAAATTTATTGCAAAATATCACTCTTTATGATAGTTTGTTTGAACCGATTAACAATCAACAAAAAATAATATTTCATTAAAGTAGACAAATATTTGGAGTGGCGGTGCTCTCAGTTCACCCCAAAAATTTTTCCTCCCTCCCCCTATAGCTTCCGACTGCCGTCCACCCAGCAGCAACAGCCACAGCCCATCAGCAACAACACCCTAAGCCTCTCCCTCTCTCTTTCTCTCGGTAGTTGTTGTGACAAATACCCACCTAAATTAATAAGCGAATATTCGCTACGTTTTACTCGCAAGTGCATAAGATCAAAACGATAGTATAGTACGCAAATACGAGATCATTCCCACGAGGATTGGTGATTTTGTTTACAATTGATTTTCCAAAATAAAATAACAGAATTTTCACAAAATAAAATAATAAAGAACGAAAAGGTTAACAAAAGTGTTAGGGTTTTGACATCTACCACAAATCAGACTAATTAAGATAACAATATGCCAATGTTTCAATCATACCGGTATATTTAATGCTTGCCAACCTAAGAGCATGATATCTACTCCTTAAGCTATTGATCTCTCTAAGCAACGAATTAGGTATGATATTTACTCTAATTCTTTTTTTTTTTCTTAAGGATTTAACATGGTATCTACTAAGTTGTTCTTTAAGAAAGCATAAATCTATGAAAATCGACAAACACATGAAGCCTAGGGCATGGTATCTACTTCCGATTCTCCATGTTAATTACCTCAAGAACCCGTGATGAGATTCTTTTGTCACTTTATTAAGCCCAGGACTCGGTCATCCAAATTGACTTAAATAACACGTCCAAACACATAAATACGATGATGAGGCACATTCATATGAGGAATTCAATTAACCATAAAATAATCAATTTAAATATACCAAAATATGATTGTCACAAATGTGCCAATATTGAAATCCTAAACAGACATGATTAGGGCTTGAATCTAGCCCCTAACAAAACGTTTAGCTACACATGCGTTAGATGCTAATCATCCTAACAAAAAAATAAAAAGGAAAAGGAAAAACCTGAAACCGCTTCATGAAGTAGCTTCCAATTCTTCTCTCCAAGATTGTGTCTATTTTTTCTCAATGTTTAGAGGTCTATTTATAGGCTTAGGAAAACCCTAGAAGTCCTAGAAATCCTAATAAAACCATAGGTCAGTCTCCTAATCCAAAAAAGAGACTAAAAACCCAATCTAAAGTGAAAAAGGTCTTCTGCCGCATCTGGGCACTCGAGTGTGCTCGATCCCAAGTTGGTGCGCTCGATCGGATGGCTGCGCTCAATCCTAGCCATGATGTGCTCGAGTGTAGTGCGCTTGAGCCTGGCTGATTGTACGTTTGAGAGCTGATCGATCCTTGCTCTTGTGCATGTGATCGATCCCAAGGCTCTAGATTTTGCCAAAAAGGCCTTTTTGGCTCGAAAGTTTCCAAAAACGCTTCATTTTCTTCAAAAACCTAAAAACTACATGAAAACACAAAAACAAAACAAAGCATCACACAATAACAAGACTAAGAGACTAACATAAGTAAATTAAAGAGCTCAAATATGTATATTTTAGCTCTTATCACACATCCAAACTTACATATTGCTAGTCCCTTAGCAATACGAAACTAAAAACAAAAAGAACATAAAACAAAAACGACTCTATTTCCACTTTCGTAGGAAACACGATTGCATTTAGCATATACAACAAGCCTTTTAAATCACTTGGCATCCCTAGTAGGACGAGTGAAGTCTCGTGAGGGTTTAACAGAAATGTTACCTACAAACATTATGTAAAGTTCATATTATCCAAAAGATTAAGGTATCACTCAAAACCATGATTTTCATTCATTAGTAAGCTTAAAAAGATAAACTTCTTCTTCAAAATAAATTGGAATTCCAAAGTCTAATCACTTACAAAAGACAGGCTAAGGCATCACAAGTTCAAAACAATGTAAGGTGAACTAGCACATAAATATGAAGCTTCTAATTATTTCAAATGTGCAATGTCTCAATATCTCAAAGTTCACTGAGATTCCAATTGGAATAAATAACCAAGGCATAACTTTCTTTTATTTCTTTTTGGTCAGGCTCTGCAATGTTTAGTTCCCTTAAGCTTTCTAATTGACCCATTTAACAAGCATTTAGCCAATGACTCGCAAACATGATGGTTTTAGGGCATTAGGTATAAAGACACCCCTAAGGACTTACTAACTCGAGCAAAAAGGGCTACGAAACTAAACTAGCCATGACACTTAACCAAATCAAAATTCTCACCTTTTAACGCGAACACTCATTGCTTAATGAGGCAAGAGGTCCAGTTACTTAGTGAAAATCTCTCACTGATTAATTTCTTTTCTTTTCTTCTTTTATATGCCAAAGTATTCATCCAACAAGTCATCCAGCTTTACTCAAGACATTGAAAACATACACATCTAGCTCACATGTCATACCTCACAAATGATATGCTAGTGTGCTTGTGTCAAATTAAATCAAACAGGTGAATTCTCAATTGCCTAAAGTAAATAACCAAGCTTAGAAACTCTATCATCAGGTCAAGTGTTCGAAATTTTAAACTCACCAATGAAAATCAAATCATAATTTTTCAGATCAACCAAAGTCTCAAGACAAACATGAACATGCATTTTTCAAAACTTATAAAAAAAAAAAAAAAAAAGGGACAAAAGTGTCTGTAAATTGTCGCCCATACCCCCAAACTTAAAATTACACATTGCCTTCAATGTGTAGATAACATGGAAAAATCTTACCAGGGAGATGGGAAAACTGGCTGGAACAAGTATGGCTCATAGCATACCCCCAAACTTGAATGTAAGCACACTTGTCCCTGAAAAACAACTACTAAAATAACAAAGGAAAACAAAAAGAAATAAAAATAACCAATAGAAAAAAAATAAAATAGAAAGTAAAAAGGATATGATATGATATGGGTTTCCTCCCATCAGAGCTAAGTTTAACATCTTCAGCAAGATTGAAGTCGCCCTTTAGTTTAAACTTGAAGCACCAGTCTTTTCTTCTCTTAGACCAAAGAGAATGAATTTCTCCTACCGTTGGGTGATTCCAAATGTCCACATATCGGGGTAGATCACTCTGAGTATTCTCAATCATTTTCTCATCTGGAAGGGAATCATGAACTGGAATAACATGAGAAGAATACTCAAGAGGTTTTTCTACCTCGATGGTCTCTTTTTGCTCATCTAAAAGCTCTAACTAACTGCTCTCCTGACCCCTTGGTAATTCGGTAATAGGAGTTGGTGTTGAAGAAGCCTCAAGGAAGTGCCCTGTTTCCATGATGTCATTAGTAACATCCTCAAATTCTGGCTCAATATTTTGCCTTGTAAAACTGTGAGTGAGGGTAGTGGGACTATGATGGATCTGAAAAACTTTCTCAATAGCACCTTGAATTAGATAGACACTAAAACAATCCAAATTATCTTGGGGTAATTTCAATGCATAAAAAATTTTGAACTCTATTTTCTCCCCATTCACCTTCATACTTATAGTACCCCTTTTCACACAAATTTTTGTATCAGCAATCCTCATAAAGGGTCTTCCCAAGATAATAGGAAAGGGCAAAAGCATAGGGAATTCTTCCATATCTAACACAATGAAATTAGTAGGTAAGATAAATTGATCTACCTTAACCAAGACATCCTCCAAGATACCTCTCGGTCTTCTAATGCATTTGTCTGCCAATTGTAAGGTGATTGAGGTTAGTTGTAGCTCCCCCAAACCCAATGTCACATACACAGTGTATGGCATCAGATTGATACCAGCTCCTAGATCAAATAATGCACGCTCAAAAAGCTGATCACCTATCCTGCAAGGAATAGTGAAATTGCCTGGATCTTTCAGCTCGGGTGGCAACTTCCTTAACAGCACCGCACTTACCTCTTGTGTCAAAAACACTTTTTCATGCTCCTGAAACTTCCTTTTTTGAGTGCAATAGTCCTTTAAAAATTTAGCATAAGCAGAAATTTGCTGAATTGCATCTAATAAAGGAATGTTTATTTCAACTTTTCTCAAAGTTTTAAAAATATCCAAAAGTTGCTTTTCTTTCTTTGATTTTACTAACCTCTGAGTGAAGAGTGGTGCATTTACCTTCTCATTTTCACTTACCTTGGAAGTCATGGCTTTAGCTTGTATTGTATCAGCAGTCCCTACCTTGTTATCAACACTCTTACCACTTCTGAGGGTTGTTACAACCTTTAGTTGGTCGTGACCTTTTGGATTAGGTATTGTTTAGACTGGAAATTCATCCCTCTCTCTTTCGCTCAGCTCTTTGGCCATCTGCCCCACTTGTGCCTCCAATCTCTGAATGTCTTGATTGGTTGTTGCTTCCAATTCCTGAATGGTCTGACTAGTCTGAGCATTTGTCTGCTTCTGCGCAGTCAAGAACTGGATCATGGCATCTTCAAGGTCATTATTTTCCAGCTCCTGCTTTGGTTTGACCACTTGTGGCAGAGGGTCACTATTTTAGTCCACATAGTTTGCTGGCTCCTGATCTACAAATGATAACATGGGACAAGTCTCAGTGGTGTGGTCAAAATGGGAACATACTGCACATACCTTGGCTTGTGCCACTCATTGAACGGGAGCAATGCTATGAGTTGCCATGGCTTTCACTAGCATATCTAACTTCCTTTCCATGGTTGCCACTCGAGTCTAGACTCCACAATTTGTTCTCTCTTCATGTATTCCCTTTCCTTTGAGTCCTTGTCTCCTTCTAGATGAGAATTATTGGGAGTTCTCACTTAAGGTCTCAAAGAGTTCTTCAGCTTCCTCACTGGTTTTCTCCATCAACATGCCGCCACAAGCTAAATCTACAAGACATTGTTGACATCATTTAAACCTTCATAGAATTCCAGTACCTGATCTTCTTGAGATATGTTGTGATGTGGGCATTTGAGAAGTAGCTCATTAAAGTGCTCTCATGCTTCAAAGAAAAGTCTGTCTTTTTGTTAAAACGTTAGAATCTCCATTCTAAGTTACCTTGTCTTTTGAGCTAGGAAGAACTTCTTTAAGAATTTTGTGGTCAAGTCCTCCTAGTTGTGAATAGAACCTACAGCCAAAGAATTGAACCATATCTTAACATTATCTTTTAAAGAAAAAGGAAAGAGGATTAACCTGATTCGTTCTGGAGTTAAACCCTGGATACTTTGAATCCTATAGAGATCAACAAAATCCCGAATATGCAGATATGGGTCTTCTGTCGGTGTGCCTCTATAGTGTGGAACCAAATTGAGCAGATGTGGAGATAATTTGTAATTGCTCTGCACAATAGGTGTTGTGCCAAATACCCACAAAAATTAATAAGCGAATACTCAGTACATTCTATTCGCAAGTGCACAATATCAAGTGATAGTATAGCAGGCAAATATGAGATCATTCTCACGAGGATTGGTAAATTATGCTTAGAATTGATTTCCTATTTAATAACAAATTGTCATGAATATAGTTGAAATAAAGGAATAAAATAAAAGATAAACTAAGACTAACAAGGATTAGGGCTTTGAAATCCACCATTAATTAGACTAATTGAGATAACAATACGCCAATATTCCAATCAAACGGTATATTTAATGCTTATCAACCTAAGGGCATGGTATCTACACCTTAAGCTATTGATTTTCCTAAGCAACAAATTAGGCATGGTATCTACTCTAATTCTTTTCATCCCCAAAGGATTTAGCATGGTATCTACTCTAATTCTTTTCTTCCCCAAAGGATTTAGCATGGTATCTACTAAGTTGTTCTTTAGGGAAGTATAACTCTATCGAAATCGACAAACACATGAAGCCTAGGGCATAGTATCTACTCCTAGTTCCTCATGTTGATTAAGACAAGAACCCGTGATGAGGTTCTTTTGTCACTTTATTAAACCCAAGACTCGGTCATCTAAATTGACTTAACTAACAAATACATACGATATGCACATGAGGAATTCAATAAACCAGAAATCAATCAATTAAAATACCAAAATATGTTTGAAACAAAGGTGTAATTGAAATCCTAAAAAGACATGAATAGGGCTTCAATTTACCCCTAATTAAAATATAATACATAACAAAATAAAAGGTGGAAGAGAAGAAAAACCTAAACTCCTCTTGATATAGCCTTCAGTTCTTTTCCAAAGCTTGTGCCTTTTTCTCCACACCTTTTCCTAAAGGCTTAGAGGCCTATTTATAGGCTTAGGAAAGACCTAGAAACCCTATAAATCCTAGTACAATCGTAGGTCAGTCTAGCAATCCAACTAGGAGACAGGAAACCGAAGCTGAGGTGGAAAAGGACACTTTCTGCATCTGGGCCGCACGAGTGCGCTCGATCACATGCCTGCGATTGATCCTTATACTAGGCGCTCGCACCTACTTGATATGTGATCGAGCACTGGTGCGCTCGATCCTGGCTGTCTTGTGCTCGAGCGCAGCTCGAGCCTAGATTGTAGGGGTGTCAAAAATTACAGGAAAACCGGAACCGAATCCGGGAAACCGGGAAACCAGGGTCCTGGCTCCGGTTCCGGTTTGAAAAATTCAAAAACCGGGTACCCCGGTTCCGGTACCCGGTTTTTCGTACCCGATGTTTACCAGGAATACCGGAACTGGGTTTCCATTTTATTTAATAATATTTATATATATATTTTTTACACTTAGGTTTAGGTTTTGGGTATTTTAAAAAATTAATTTTTTATTTCTAAGGCTCAAATAGGCAAAAACATTGATTTTTTTGGATTTTTGGACTTTTTTAGGTTTATTTTTTTATTATTTGGAACAATCACAACAAAGCCTAGGGCTGGTAATTTTGACACGACCCGTGAACCTAACACGAATATGACACGAAAAAACAGGTATTAGGTTTGTCCTTATCGGGTTCGGGTCATAATCAGGTCTACCCGTTTAAAACCCAATTAATTCGTGTCTGGCGGGTCGACCCGCCAGACACGGTTACTGTTTAGGTCTAGCAGGTACCTGTTAGACCCAGTTACTATTCGGCTCTGGCAGGTACCTTAGACTCGGTTACTGTCCGGGTCTGACGGGTACACACCAGACCTAGTTAAAAAAAAAAAAAGAAAAAGTAAAAAAATGAGCATATTTGTAGTGTTTCATAATTTATATCTTTAATTACATGGGATGGATCATGGAACCTTCAAGTCTTCAAGCGGACAAGTATTTTGTAATGAATTATGAATTTAATGTTGATGTAGTTTTGAGTTTTTTTTTTTTTAATTTTATTATTATTATTATTATTTTGTTTTTGTTAGCGTTTTTTTATTATCTTTTTCTTTATTGCAATGATGGAAATGTTGACACATTTTACCCCTCAATCTCATTCATATTTTGATCAGTTTGAAATGAAATTTTAGTTTTGTCCCCTACTTAGACTTTATGCTTTATGAGGTATCGATGAGAGCCAAGTGGCTTACTAGTAACCAAGCGTCCAAGCCAACCCCTTGAGTAGGTCCGACTTAATAGATTTTGAGGCCTAATACAACAAATTTAGGTAGAGCCTTTGTTATATTTAAATATTTAATTAAATGATTTTAATTTAAAAACTTTTTTCTTGCTTTTTATCCTTAATTTTTTTTTTTTTTTCAAATGATTTGCAAAATTCATCTCTGTTATGAGATATTTAATTTCAACAGATTACATATATCATATTTTGTGTTGAAATATACATAATTTTTTTTTAGTAAAATGTAATTTGAGCAAAATTAAATTTCTTTATACTAAAAATTATTTTAATAAATGAATTTAGTCAATATGTTTGCTTGTTTTAAGTTTAGGTGAAATCATGAGTTTAGTAATTTCTTTTGGAGTACAATTACAGTCACTTTCCATTTTTTTTTTCTTTTCCTTTATTAAAGCCTTTAATATCCTGGAACTCAATTTTTTGCACTGACAATGTATTGATGTATTATTATTACAATTTTGAATTTTGAATTTTTTTTTAAAAAAAATTTATAGTTTAGGGTTTTAATGGGTCGGGTCGGGTCTACCCGATTAGACCAAGTTATTTTAAACGGGTAAAATGGGTCGTATCGGGTTACGCGACTATTTTCGTGTCGTAATCGTGTCAGACCCGATTACCCGTTTAGCTAAACAAGTCGTGTCTGTGTATAGGCTAATCGTGTAATGGGTACCCGCGGGTCGTAATGGGGTCGTGTCAGGTACCCATTTTGCCACCCCTGTCAAAGCCCCTTTAATTTAGACAAAGAGACTAATAAATTTTTTAAAAAATGGGCCAATTTATGAAAAAAAGAAAGGGGCTTATTTTAGGCCCAATACCTAAAATAAGCCCAAAAACTAATTTTTTAAAAAAAATCGGTTACCGGACCGAGTAAAACTGGAACCGACCGATAACCGGGACCTCGGTTAACCGGTATCCCGGTTCCGGTTCCGGTTTCTCAAAACCGAGAACCGGCGTACCCCGGTTCTGGTTCCTGGTTTTGGCCAAAAACTGGGAAACCGGACCGGGTTGACACCCGTACTAGATTGGTTGTGATCGATCCTATGGCTTCTGGCTTTTTCCCAATTTGTCTTTTAAGTCTGAAACTTGTTGGAAACACTTTCTTTTCTTCAAAAACCCTAAAAACATAAGAAAACACAAAAAGGAAGCAAAACATCAAATAATAACAAAACTAGGAGCTTAACATATGTAAATTAAGAGGCTAAAATATGTATATTTTAGCACTTATCACACCCCCAAACTTACATATTCCTAATTCCTTAACAATACAAAACTAAAAATAAATGAAAAATAGAAAAACAACAAGATAAATCCTTCTTTTATGGGATGTACAATTGTATTTTGCGTATGCAACCAGCCTTTTATGTTTGTTCAAGAGAGGATGTGATAAAGCTTCGGGCTGTTCTTTGTTCTTGTTTGGCGTGTTGCCTGGTCATTCAACTACACAAAGATTGTTACCTTGGTTATTTGAAGAAAGAAGTCTATCAAAGGGTCAGTGAGGAAATGCACTCCGTGAAGATGGTCAGGATGGAGACAAGCTAGTAAGCTTTTTGTTCTTACTAAGTCTAGAGGTCCTCAAGATTGTGAGTATCGTCTAGTCTATAAATTTGAATCTTTATTTTGTGATTTCCTGGGTTTGGCTGCCCCGGAGTGGTTATTACCTTTGACGTGTTCAAAGGGTTTTCCACTTCATAAACAAACTTTTTGTTGTGCTTCTAATGTTGTTTTAAATTCCGTTGTGCATGTTTTATTTTGTTATATTGCTTAGTTCCATACTTTGATTATTTGGCGATATTGAGCATTGCAATTTATTTTCTTTATATAAATTGCATGTGCGTTTGATTTGAGGGTTGAACACGATCCTTGTATTCTATCAAGCTTAATAGGCCTGTGACCATGTCTTCCTAGGCCATGTTGCACAACTCTATTTAATTACAATTAATTTCACTAAATAATTTGCAGCTGTACTCTAATGAGTATTTTTGATTTAATCAATTAATCCTTATGACGTACTTATTGATTGCATGTTACCCCTTTATGGAATGATTTCGTAGTTGAACCAAAGTCTTATGAACTGTCACTTTGTTCATTACATCTTTTCCTCGAGTCATTGATTTCAATTCATAATTATCCTGATGCACCTTGTGAGAATACATCTCACCACTGTTTGTACCAAGTAAGGCTGCCTAAAAGGCTTTGTGCCTTCTCGCTTACTTGGAGTTTTTGTGCTGATTTCAAACCACGTCATACACATCACTCAACCGCAAAGAAGTCTACCAAAGTGTTGTTAAGGAGATGCACTCGGTGAAGATGGTTAGGATGGGAAAATACAAACACATGGTTTGATCATTGAATAAGGCCAAATACATGCTAGCAAATTTAAATCAGTGACTAAAAAAAAAGAGGTAGTGAACAAAGTGATAATTCATAAACTTTGGTTCGACTATGGAATGATTCTATAGATGGGTAACATGTAATAAGCAAGTACGTCATGTGGATTAATTGATTAAATAAAAAATAATCATTAGAGTGCAACCACAATTATTTAGAGGAAGTAATTGTGATTAAATAAAGTCGTGTGACATGGCCTAGGAAGACATGGTCATAAGCTTATTAAGCTAATGATATTTTTCTTTAGTCTCTCTTTGAGCTGATATAAATTGATTGGTTTAAAAATACTTTTCTCATGGGATCTCAGTATTATAAATAGAGGTTCAATTGCGAAGTAAAGTGCAACAGTCTACCAGACAGACACAATTCATAAGCTTGTCATTTTGTAAAAAAAAAAAAAAAAACAAGAAAACACAAGATCACTCTCCCACAAGAGTGAATACACGGCTAGGGAGAATTTATTCTCTCAAAGTTTCACTTCTAGTTTAGCTTGTTCTTGAGAAAACTTTGTGAGTCCATACTCACAGTCATATTCAAACATCAAAGATAAAATCTAATGGAGCAATCTTCTCCCCAGCTGTTTAAGGATCTTGAAGACATTGATAAACTCCCAAGTCTTCAAGAAGTTCCTTATGAATACAATGAAGAATATAAAGATGTTCTTCAAGTTCATGAAGAACACGAAGAATGCGATGAAGGTGAGATGATATGGACTCACATTTGAAGTTTTCAATTTTGTTGGAACTTCAACTACTTAGTCCGACATCATGGGAAGAACGTATGTACACTCCTATGCCCCAATGCCTAGGAGAGGCCGAATCTACATGTAAGTAATTTAACATATATGTTTGCCTTAGGTCCAAACACGTTTGTCTTGATGGTAAAAGGTCTTCGGGATCGTGTTTTATTCCAATATGTAAAAAGAAAAGTTTTTGAACTTTACATAAACGATCCCAACACCTACTGAAAACACTTGGGCCTAAGCTTTAGCATAATCTTTCCCATTAAATCTAAAATAAGGGGAATATTTCTTATATCTTTGTTCTCTGACAAAGGATTTGGATTTCTTCTTAAAGTTGGTGTTTCCACAATGCTACATGCGATTACCCAATGTATTGAGGTTATTTCGACTACTGATATGTCTCACTTTTTGATACATCTAAGTAACCTACACTTCACATTTGAGTTCACGAACTCCTCAGGATTTAGAATAAATGTTATAAGTTTTCATGCACATACATCACGGGTGCGTTTTAGTTTTACTTTCACCACCATCTGTAACTTGTATTTTTACTTTTGAATCGTGAATGAAGAACAAGTTGCATTTTGTTGACAGTACTTTACTCTTATTCAAACTATCTTTGCATGCATACTGAACCTTAACTTTGGAAACGGGTCCATTGGCCTCTCAATTTCAAAGGGTTTAGCTACTCTCGAAAACAGGCCCAAAGACTTCTTATTTTTCGATAGGTTGAGCTACTCTTGGAAACTGGCCCATAGGCTTCTCATTTTCTGAGAGGTTTAGTTACTCTCGAAAACGGGCCCATAGGCTTCTCTTTTTCAGAGGGTTTAGTTACCCTCAGAAATGTGCCCATAAGCTTCTCATTTTTTGAGGTTTAATTACTCTAGAAAACAAGCCCATAAGCTTCTCATTTTTCGAGAGGTTTAGTTACTCTCGGAAACGGGCCTATAGGATTCTCATTTTCCGAGAGGTTTTGTTTGACGCAGAAAACAATTCCTGAAACATAGTTCATTAATAGTACTGCTTACAATAGTAAATTGCAAAATAGAATACTAAACAAAGTACTTCATAAGGTGTTCCGCGTGCCACCGCCTCGAGAGCTTCTTTCCTTCTCTGTTCTCAACATGGTATGCTCTAGCTCAATGGCATCCCACTACTCTGTATGGTCCTTCCCATGCAGGGGTTAACTTCCCTTCGATGGGATCCCTGGTAGCAAGAGTTACCTTACGCAACACCCAATCACCCAACTTGAAACTCTTGCACCTAACCTTTTTTGGAGAAGTACCGAGCAACTCTTTGCTGATATGCTGCCATAGCTATCTAAGCTTGATCTCTTTTTTCCTGCAAAAGGTTAAGGTGCAACTTGATTCCTTCATCATTGAGCCCTAGGTAGTAATTTTTTGTTCAGAATCTGGGCCAACCCCACCTCAAGAGAGTGAAGAACGAATGATCTTCCAAACAAAAAGAGTGATTGAGTTCGATTCAAGCAAGTGAATGAAAGGCGTGGCAAGAGAGCGAGTTCGACTCATGAACGATCGACAAATGAAGGACCGATCCTTTTGTGCTAGTACTGTTGCGAGACTGGTACTTAGGGGCTCATGAGCAACATATAGACTAAGGTTTCCCATCACTCCCTCGCTCTTTTTTGAAGGTATTATTATCGCTTAGCGCTTGTGCTAAGGAACTTTCTATTCTCTTTCGTCTATGGTTCATCCATAAGAACACTGAACGCCCAACTTCGCAGAGCAGCTCTCTCCCCAGCCCACAGCATAGTGTGGAATCTGGATTGTTTCATCGAGCATTGGTGGAATGCTACCTCCACTCACTCTCAACCCTCGACCGCTTCGTAGCATCTTTTTAGGCCGCGTTGGAATAACGGCCTCCATACCAAAAGCTAGTGCATAGGGGGTCTCCTTGGTAAGGGTTCTCTTAGAAGTTCAGTATGCCCATAGTACTTCCTGGAGATCATCCACCCAATCTCCTTTTGGCTCTCCTAGCTTTTTCTTCAGAATTTTGAAAATGGTTTTATTTGTTACTTCCACCTGCCCATTTTCCTGAGGGTGTCCCGAGGATAAAAATTAGTTCCTCGTGTGAACTTTATAACACCATTCACGAAAAGAATCACATTCAAACTGTTTTCCATTGTCGGTGACAAAAGCATGTAGAATTTTGTATCGATCGGACCTAGTCCTTAGTTGTAATGCTTTCTTCCGATCTTCTGGGTGTTTTCCTTCTTTGAGGGATTGTATGATGTCAGATGCCTAAACCGGTTCAGTCTCTAACACTAATACCGAGATCATCTTGGTGATTGTTGGCTCGAACAATATCTGCACATGATCTTCAGAGGCTTCAATCTCCTCATACGTTGCCAAGCCTAGCCGAGCCAATTGGTTGGCTCTCTCATTCTCTTCTCTCAGAATTTTTGTTATTTTAAAATGTTTGAAGTGCTCACGAGCATCTTGTACCTTTGATAGGTATTTCTTCATTCTTTCCCCTCGAGATTCAAACTCCCCATGTACATGACCGAAAATTACCTAGGAGTCACTTTTTACTTCCACGTACTTGGCACCCAATTCTTGAGCTATCTCTAACCCAACCAGAACCGCCTCGTACTCTACTTCATTGTTGGTTGTTTTAAAATTCATTCTCATAGAATAACCCAACTCTTGGCCATCCGGGGTAATCAATACCACTCATGCTCCTCTATTCTTTCTTGTGGATGACCTATCCACATAAACTACCCAAAAAATCCGCTAAAACCTGGCCTTTGATGGAAGGATTTAGCTTCATGTCGAAAGGTTTTAATGTTTCGAATGTCTCTTTTAAATCAGTTGCATGATCAATAGCCTTGACACTCTTTACCAACATATTGTCCACATCCACCTCCATATTTCTCCTGATCTACTCCTTGAACATTTCATTCTCCAGTCTCTGGTAGGTTGCCCTAGCATTCTTCAATCTTAAAGGCATGACGTTGTAGCAGTATAATCCCGGTCAGTTATGAAAGCTATCTTTTCCTAATCTACATCATGCACATAAATCTGGTTATACCCTGAAAATGTATCCATAAAACTAAGAAGGTGATACCCGACAATCAAGTCAACCAAAGAGTCAATCCGCAACAAGAGGAAGCTATCTTTAGGACATGCCTTATTCAAATCCATGAAATCCATGCACATTCTCCATTTACCGTTGGATTTTTTTACCAACACCACGTTGGCCAACCAATCAGGATATTGAACTTTTTCAATAAAGCCAGCCTGGAGTAGCTTTTCTACCTCTTCGACTATTGCTTGGTTGCGCTTGGGAGTGAAACTTCATCTATTTTGCTTTATCGGCTTCATCGTCGAGTTAACGTTTAAATGGGGGACAATTTTCGAAGGATCAATTCCTGGCATATCCTCGTGCGTTCATGCAAACACTTCTATATTAGCTTGGAGGAAGCTAACCAACTCTTCTTGCACTTCTTGGATTAATTGAGAACCTACTTGATCCTATTGTTTTCTCCAACGGGAATGTACTCTTCAGCCGGTTCTCCGTTTTGATATTCCTCTTTTCTTCCACATACACTCCCAACTAAAAGGCTTCCTCTTCTTGCCGGTTCTTTAGGGTAGTGTTATAGCATTTATGGGCCGTTACTTGATCGCCTTTGATTTCTCCTACTCCATGGTTTGTTGGAAACTTCATTTTCAATTGATAAGTGGAAGTTACCGCTTATAACATGTTTAAGGATGGCCTTCCCTCTATTGCATTAGATGCCGAGGATCGATCAACCACTAAGCAATCAACCATCATTGTTGCTTGTCTCTGGGAGATTCCTGCAGTTACAGTTTGTGAAATTACTCATAATATTGGCTGTACCCGCTCTCCTACAAACCTGACCAATGGAGACTGAAAAGGCCTTATTTTGTCGCAATCAATCTTCATTTGCTCAAAGGTCGGCAATAAAGAATATCAATCAATCTCCGATTATCAATCAGAATCCGATGAATAACATGGTTTGCTATAGTCATCGTTACCACCAACACATCATCATGTGGCATGAATACCATCGATTCATCCTCTTTCGCGAATGTCAGGGATAATGGGTCCTTCTTCAGAGCTTCTTGCGGCCTTTCAAGGATTAACACTTTGCCCACATTCATCTTCCTGACATGGGCTTTCCTTGAGGAATTTGATTCGCCACCTTCTACTAGTCCTCCTGAAATGGTTTGAATCTCGGCAATGACATCCTGATTGCGAGGATTGTGTTGCTTTTCATGATTCCCATCTCTTCTCTGTTCGTTCCCCCCGACATTTCTTCAACCTCACCATTCTAAGCCTCGTGTCTTTGAGGTTTGCTATAACGAGGAATCTTATACCTCTTTTTTTTTTTTTTTTATCGGCTAGAAATCTCACCAATCTCCCACTTTTGATGAACTTTTCTATTTCAAGGCGTAGGGATACACATTCATCGGTATTATGCCCATGATCTACATGATACTCGCAGCACTTTTGGTTATCCCGTCACTGTGGCGGGGTCCTTATCTTAGCTGGCCAATGAAAATTTGGATCTCTCTTGATCTCCATAAAGATCTCAGTCACACTAGTATTCAACGGAGTAAAATTGAAATCCCAAAGATATATCGGGACTCCAAATTTCTTTGTTGCCTTCTTCAGAGTCCTTTCCTCGATTTCTCGGGAGTCTATTTTTTTCTTCAATTCTTTCATCAATCTTTGGTTGTATTCATCACTCTATTTCAATTTCTGCAACACACTGATAGTTTCCTCTTGGTTCATGAATTCCTTCGCCTTGCTCATGAACTGATGGAGACTTATGGCGGGTTTCTGAGCCAATTTGATCATCAAAGATCCTTCTGCATTGATCCCATTAAGCAGGGCAGTGAGCACCATGTCCTCCTTTAGATCATCCTCCTTTAGATCATCCACAGTTAATTTCTCCTAATTGAATCGCACAATAAAATCCTTCAGGTATTCAGACTTTCCTTAGGTCAAGGACAATAAATATGTTGGAGACCGCTTGCGACTTTGGACTGCCAAAAATTGCGTTAAAAACTTTCGCCCTAAAGTCTTGAACCCGTCTATAGACTTTGGAGGAAGTTTCCCAAACCAATCTCGAGCACTTCGCTTTAAAGTCAAAGGGAAAGCCCAACATACTATCTCATTAGGTGTACCATGGAGAACTAAATGAGCTCAATAGTTCTTCATATGATCAGCTAGATCTGCATCCCAGCTATACCTTTACGATATGGAGAACCTTGAAAATCTCAAGCAAGGGAAACCTCATCACTAGATCAATAAATGGCAAGTTGGTATTCTACCGCAACTACCAACCGTTCCCTTGCCCCTTCTGAGCTATTCCATGAGCCATCTCTTCATACTTGAGTTTCAAGTCTTCCATTACTACATCAAGATTGTGTGGGTTTTGATCACCATTATGTTGGGAGCCTCGTTTTGTCGTATGTTCATGATCCTTGGCTTGGCTATGATTATCATCATTGTTGTCATGCTATTCGTTACGCCTATCTTCCCAATTTTCCCGCTCTTGTCTTGGCTGAGGGATTCGGGAGATAAGCTCTTGGTTTTACTTATGAAGGATCTCCATTTCCTTGGCCATTTGCAGCATGTGTGCCACCAAGGATGCAATGCGCCCCTATGGATCATTAGAGGTTCCGGGCTATCCATCCTGCCGAACTCTATTCCTAGGACCGAGCAATGGGTCGGGAATTTCGTCTTCCTAAGAACAACGAGGTTCCCTTGAATGCATGCATATTCACTGGCATTACAAATTTTGTCTGGAAACTAAGTTGTTCCCACAGACAGCGCCAAATTGTTTGTACAGTTTCCAAATAGGTGAACCACTGGAACTAGATGAAAACTTAACCTGCAAAAACAACAAACTTTAGATAGGAAGCTACTGAGTGTGCCTGCTTGGAATAACTTCGATTCTTAAGTCAGTCCAAAGAACCCTAATTATAATAGAGAATATAATGTATTCTAGTCAATGAGAAAAGACAAACCCCTTTTCCCTACTCAAGATTCCTTTTAAATAGCTATTAGGCAGTTATTATGGCCTATTGCAATTCCGTCTTTCTCGGTCTACACGTCTACCGAGAAAGTGTCAAGGTGATGATACATCATGGGTGGTGATCATGTTTTGCGATGGGTGAATCATCATGATTGATATCACTTCCGAGACGCGTGGACTAGGGATCTCAACTACTCTCATGAACCATATATATCCGAACTTTATTGGGCCTACCTGTGGGTTTACGGGCATGGTCCATCGATTTGTGATTCATGTCCCTACTTAATGGGTTCATTTCGACCCATTACCCAACAAATATCAAGTCTCCAAATAAAAAAAAATCAGTATCTGATTTTTCCAAAAATAAGTTCATATTCGAAGGAAAATTTCACCAAAATCATTATTCAACTTACCAATTGTCAAAAATTATGCTTAAGCTCGAAATTAAAATTTCTTAATCTTAGGGAGAAAAATTCGGGGTATTAATTACATAATGCCATCTAATCAGTTTTGGACAGAATGAGTCACACAAAAACCTGCTCAGTTTTGGCTCCAGCCCATAATTTGTTTTTTTTCAACTAAACTATTATTTAAGGGTAGTTGACCTTAAACCTTATCTAAAACTATAATGAATTTCAGATTATTTTTCTAAGATGTGTAATGTTAATTAGTAGTATATTACTATTCTAAGATATATCTTAGGTAGGATACAAAATGGGAGATATATAACAACTAATTGAAAGAGGAGCTTGCAAACCCCATTATATATTTCTTTTACAGGTCAGTGGATCTACATCTCATCTTACCCTTACAAATGCCATTATGACAATATCTGAGAGGAAACTCAACCCCTTCTGTTCAAGTGATCAAGAAAATCTAATGCCCTTAATTTGCACCAAAGTATGGCAGATACAATAAAACCTGGATCATATTTGATATCCAACTAATACTATTTTCCTTCATAAAAAGAAATCAACCTTATTATCTATAAAATCTTCCTAGATCTCACCCCCTCTCCCTCATACATTGCATTCACAACAAAAAGGAAACAAAAAGAAAAAGAAAAAGCAAAAGACTTGGTGAAGAAGAAAAATATTCAACGAGTCATCTACACATTTGAGGATGATGAGAGGGTGTAAGCTCACAATCCGGTGAGTAGCACCCAATCTTCTCGTTGTTGTCTGCATTGGAACCAAACTCATGCAAATAGAACACCTCTCTTTTCTCTTCAACTACCTTCAAGATTTTCTCAAACACATGCACTTCACAAGGAATCTTGAGCACTCCCTCTTGTTGGAAGCCAAATTCTTCCTCAGCTTCTCGCAGTAAAATCCCAAATGCTTGGTGACCCAAGTATTCTGTGGGGATGATGAATCTCTTGAGCTCCTTCCCGACACAAACCGCGAGAAATCCTTTCGGAACGACGTCGTTGGAAGCGGCGGAAACGTCTGGAAATGAGAGTGTTCTCTTCAGGAATTTGATGCTTTTGCTGCCTGCTGTGCTGATGTTGGCGCTGGCTGCTGCAGTGCTGGGAGAGGTGGCGTTGGAGGTGTTCTTTGGAGCATTCGCAAGCTTTTTCCACTTCTTGAGGATCTGCTGAAGCCTAACAATCTCTCTGATCTTGTTAGACTTCTTTGAATCCATCATCAACAGTTTCTTGCTTGCTTGCTGCAAAGAGAGATGCTGAGATTTCCTCCTTCAGATGCTTCCAAATCACAAGTGGGGGGATGGTGTGAGAATTTAAAGAAGTTTGAGATGCTGGTGTGCCGAGTTAATCACAATAATTAATCATTATTATTATTATTATTATTATTATTATATTAAAATATATATAGTATATTCAAAATTAGGATACGGCAGTTACAGGTGCAACTGCCTCATCTCTAGGAATCAAAACGCATCAAGGGGTTTTTGTTTGTTCAGCTGACTAATTAATTCCTATAGCGAGTAGTTTCTAGATTTCATCCCCTTTCTCTTGGATTCTGCACTTACTGTCCGGAGGGGTTATAAATATAACATTTTTATTTAACCATTATCTGATAATGTTGACTTATAGCAATTTCAATTAACGGTTTTTTTTTTTTTTTTAACAAGGCCTAATCTAAGAATTGGTTGAAACTAACACGTCAAAACTGTGGAAGGTCGTACCATAAAAATGTGATTTCTAATATTACTCTACTATCTTAACTTAACATCCTCATTTTATGTGTATAAATCAGTTATACTTAAGCTCCTTTTATTTCGGCGTAAAATAATTTTTCAAAAATATTTTCCGTATTTTTCAGTGTTTCGTGCGACGGAAACTAATAGTTAGCTGAAACATTTTTCGATTTGACTAAAAAACTTTTTTATTTTTCGTAAATTAGTTTTTCTTTTTAAAAACCGTAAATCATCTTCCTAATTTGACCTTCTCATTCTCAAATTCCTGGAGTTTGCCGGACCACTGCTAGAGCTCCGATGTACCACCGATGGGCCACCACGATTGCCCTACTGGACAACCTCCATAACTAAAATTTCATGTTAATTTTTTTTAAATAATTTTATCTTTATATTTTTATGTAGTGAATAAAAATTGATTTTTATAAGTTAATATAAATGAATGAAAATATAAAAAATATTTTATGATTTTCCGTACGCATCAAACGCATAACATGTTTTTTTGAAAAATGATTTCTCTTAAAACATTAAACATTTATGTCAAAACAATGAAGCCTAATTGAATAAAATGCTCTTCATTTCGTGGTTAGAATTTAAAGTAGTATATCTAAATAATCTAATTGTGTAAATGAAGTTCTATTAGCATTTTTTTTAGAAAAAAAAAAAAAAAAAGTGAAAATGAAATAATGTAAAATTGTATACAAAGTTGAATGCATAAACTTTAAATCCTGACTATGAAATAAATATTTGTCATTTCATTTGAAATTGAGAATATTCTTGTCGTTAATGGAGAGTATCCTTGCCCTTAATGACGACAGGCTAGACTATTAATTGTAACCATTAATTAACAAATTTTGTTTTTAAAAGCTCTAATACTCTAGATGATTAATTGTAACCATTAATGATAAGGGCTGGATGATTAATTTTCCCTTCTTTAGAGAAAAGCATATCCTCAAGAATACTTTATCATGGGAAATGCAAAATTTAAGGCATTAATTTCATGGAATCCACCTAGTATCACTACAAAAAAAATAATTTTTTTCTCACTGGAGTTTTCTGACGTGTTAGGGTGTCTGACTTGTCAGAAAATTTTTCTGGCATGATGCTCCTGACATGTGTTGAATGTCAGAGGCATAGGTGTCAAGAAATTTTTTTTCCTAACGTTATACTGTTTAGCACGTCAGAATTTTCTGACGTGTCAATTTTGGCACGTCAGAAAATTTTCTGACGTGTTAAAATTTATATATTGAGAAATGATCCATTGCTTCTGAGAAATGCTACAGTTCCTCATGATGTTCTCTTGATCCTATATAGATATTATTTTCTAAAAAAATATGAGGAACTTGTGGAGTAAGTTTTTTCTGTTTTTAGGAAAACAATATCCACGTAGGACTAGGAGAACTCTAGGAGGAACCGTAGCATTAATCCTTCTTTCCTCCCATGGTCTTTCTCTCATCCTTCTACTTTTCAAAATCTTTATATGATTTGTGGGCCCATGTAAGTCTCATACATGGATGTAACGCCCCCAAAACTAGTCTTGACCATTTTAATAGGGTTTTTGGCAATCCATCCTATTCAATTAATTGGTAACTGTATGAAGGTGTCGCCCATCAAGCATATTCAGAGTAATTTTAACAAAAGGTGAAAATAATATATCTGAGTTATGTAGAATAAGTCACCAAGCATGCATATATGATCATTAATCACATGCCACGAGCTAATAATTAAAGTACAATTATTCTAATCAAACATGGTATAAGTATAATAGTCCCGAGGCTTCCTTTCTTTAGAAGTCTTCTTAAAACAGATAACCTGACAAGTCACAAACATTGCGTAAGTCTAAGACTTGATAAGTAAATCTCATAGTCGGGTATGCTATGAGCTTTTGTTATAAGCATAGGTAAATATGTGTTTCCTTCTGGCAAGCAAATAAGGTGTTGTCTTTGTTATTACACCAAAAAAATATAGTTTTATTTTTTTAGATGTATAAGTGTAATCCTAACGACAATCGAATATAAGTTTTAATGCAGAAAACTAATGTTTTAATAGGTCATAACTATCACGTATGGTCTACTTGAGATATTATCTATTCTCAGCAGGGTTGGCGCTCTCCAGAGGGATCTATAATACAATACTTGTGTCCCGGCTATTGTATGCTTTCATCCATAACTAGTAGCCCAATCAAATCTGAGCACGGATTGCTCATGCTACTAATAATGTACGTCTTGTAATGACCCGTCAATCAAACATGGTTATGCCGGTCAGAAAATTGGATCCAAGGCCTATATAAATACACACACATTTGACTATAGAATCAAGTATATATAGTAAGCCCATGGCTATTATGCCGTACATACCGGTGTACCATGTTATACAATATATCTTATTACTCAGTTATTAAGGTAGTTACCAAGTTGCGTAAAAAGTAATATGCTCATAACATACGCGTGCTCAGTCAGCTGACAAGTCGTACGTTTTTAAGGAAAGGATGGGACGGAAAGCTAGAGTATTTACAGGGGAGGGGGGTTGGTACATGCTAGACAAGGTGAAGAATGTGTTAAAACTGCTTTTCAAACTGTCACCGAACATTCGGTGTACTACTGTACAGTGGTTCTAGGGTTTTAGATTGAATGTTGGTCAATACCCAGTGGGTTTATATTTGGTCATCGAATGTTTGGTGTGGTCCTTGATCAAACGTTCGCACTGAAGTTAACATCGAACGTTCGGTAGTCCCCTACTGAACGTTCGGCCAGAGGCAAAAATAATGCTTTTGGTTTGTTTTCTTAAAATAAAAAATAGTCTTTAAAACAATTGTAAGTAAATGTTGTTTTATAAAATAATTACCAGAGATGCTTGCTTTTCCTTAATAACTGTGTTTGGGTTTTAAAGTTTTGGGGCATCATAATGGACCCATAAATCCAACAGTAATTTTAAAGAGTAAAATGATGTGAGAATGACTATAAAAAGATTATACCATGTCTCATTTATATTCATGTGATCTTTGCAGCAGTTTTATATGACGCAACTTGCTGTATGAGACTGAGAGTACTATTTTTTTTTAGTTTTTTTTTTTTTTCATATTTTTTTCTTGTCCTGATGTAAGTGCTCATCTTCTTTTTTTGAATTTTTTTCTCTAATATATTGATCTCATATGTGTGTTTGGAAGCTACATCCTTTCTTTAAATCTAGTGTAATTTATTGCAAGTGGTTTTGAAACAATTGATTTGACAGTCAAAACCCACGAGCAAGGGAGGTTCTCTCCAAAATAATCAAATACCTAAGCTTTGTCTTGATATCTGTACTTTGATGCCAAGTTAATGTTATTTATTCAGTTTTTGTTGCTTTTGTTTATTGGATCTTGAAGTGCTTGGAAGATCGTGGAAGAGGGCACTTAAGAAAGTATTTCATGTGAAATGTCAATATCAATATATATATATATATATATATATATATATGGTTAAAATCACTTTATCCTCGGAATTTTAAGGGTTTTTCAATTCGAACCCTAATATTTAAAAATTGGCAATGTACGCTCTCAATGTTTCAAAAAATTCTAATTTATACATTCTATTACTAATTTCTATCAAATTGGACGAAAATCTATGAAATTACGTAATTACCTCAATGCATTTTTTCTTTTTCAATTCCGGTCCAATTAGACAAAAATTAATAACGGAATGTCTGAATTGAAATTTTTTGAAACATTAAGAGGGGTACATTGCCAATTTTTAAACATTGGAGTTTGAATTGAAAAACTCTTAAAACTTTAGAGGTAAAGTAAATTTAACTATTCAATTTTTTATTATTATTTTTTATTTAAGAAAGAGACAAAATGCATAAAATAATAATAATCCCACAAGGTGACATCGTAGTAAAAAGTGAGAACTTGGAAGGCCTTTCCATTCTTCAATCATGAAATCACTTTTTACATTTGTTTGACTACCATTTGAATGATTGACTATGGACCTTGTGGAATATTGCACTTGGAAGCTCCATGGAATACAGGCTCCGTTTGGCAATGGAATTCGCCCAAGTCTCAATTATTTTTTATTATTATTTAAAATTCATTACCAAAGAATTTATTTTTTTTTCCTTTTCATATAAAAAAAATTTGAAACTTTTATATACTTTATATTATATCAATCACTTTCAAAACAAAAATCACATGCTAAACGGATCTACAAACTTCCCCTTTAACTTAACTTGGAAAAGGACGCCCATGTTTTCACCTTCTCTGTGTCTAAGTGGCCATGTGGCATTAAATTCCGTTAGAAATGCTAATGAAATGACCATTTTTGTGAGAAGCAAACCATAAGGATCTACTCTATAAAAGTTCGAACCGTAGGGACTGAACTTTTCATTATTCCCTAAATTTAAAATAATTTCTTAAGGGTACTAGAATTATAACTAATTAAAGTGCTTTACTAAATATAAATGTGGATCAAGATCTTTTAGAATTCATAGAAGAATCTACTTTAAAGAAAGTTTTAAATGGTAGCCATTACTTTTAAAATAAATAGAGATAGCCTCACATGTGATATATATATTGAGGTTTAGATTTTTAAATATTTTTATTTTTTAAAAAATTCATTGCATATTACATGTGATAAACACTGAGGTATCTCCAAGAGATAGTTTAATCGGTTGGGACTACGCTTAATGAAACGGATGTCACTAGTTCGAATCCCCTTCTCCCCTCTTGTGCGGACATGTTAAAAAAAAAAAAACACTGAGGTGAACAAATTTGAAAAAAAGTTGTGTAACAAAAAATTCATTGCATTTCAAAATATCTACAAGGTGAAATTCCATAAAAATCTAAGGAATCCTGACCTCTAAAATATTATGTAACAAAGAATAATTATTAGTTATCACCTATTGAAATAGGTTGAAATTGTTATTCGATAAATCATATATAATTCTAAGTTGTGTGCATGATAGTTAAAATTAAGATAGTTTATGGCTATATTAACGTGATTGTTTATAAGTCATAAGTCCCTATATTATAGTTTTATAAATTGACTAATACAATGAAACATAAATCCGTTTATACTAAAAAATATAAAATTAAAATATATTCAGAATATTCTAACACAGTGCATATGCATGCAGTGAAAAAAATATTGCATGTATGAACACACATTATATAACAAGATAAATACATAGAACAAATCATTGATGTACCGCTTTTTATGCATGCAGTTGACCAATGGTGGTTTTCTTCCCTTTGTTTTGTTTTGTTTTTAGTTTTTCTTTTGTAATTTCATGTCAATTTAAGATGCAATTGCTAAATTATTGATGAAAGGTGTAAGAAAGAATAAATAAAAAAGTGGGTTTGAGACGTTGGCGTAGCTAGTTGTATTTAAATAGAAAGTAAAATAAATAATGAAGTTGATGATTCGGTCAAAGGTCGTTGAAGATGGACAAATCGTACACTTTGATTTAAGAGCAGTTTTAAATGACGGTCATTATCTTAATCCTAGATTATTGGTTAGCACATGAAGTTAGCTACGAGAGTTTGGAGAATTTATCTTTGGCTATATCATTAAGGGTACTTTTCTCTACATGTTTATTATAGTTGGTTTCTCCCTCACATGACATCTTGCGTATGGACATTATAATAAGCTATACTTGTATCTAAATTATTACAAAGTCCTCTCTCTCTCTCTCTCTCTCTCTCTCTCAGTCAATGTGGATTTGCTCCGACAGACTGAATTTATGGTTAAAACCATGGTTATTCTTAAAAGATATCTTTTCATGACATCCGATCTATTTGCTAGGATGCAATGATAACACACTAAGAAACTCAATCTATGAAATATTTAAAGTCTTATACTTTGAATGAATCATTTTCTTATCCAAAAAATTTTCATCACTTTTCATTCACTCACCCCTTACAAAAATAGAAGTGTTACACAGTTATCTCTTATCCATTTCATTTGTAAATCTACCATTGAATCTGTGAGACTACATGTAATCCTACAAATTCAATGATAAATTTGTAATTCTCTTGTACAGCGATAGACAAGAGATGGGCAAAAGATGGATACCAAACGTTTCTCTATAAAAGAGAGAGAGAGAGAGAGAGTATCTTGATCATTCCTCTTCTTGGAATTGCTTTGGTTTTTATCTTTATCAGAAGATTGAGAGACATTATCTTGCACTGCTATCTCAATATGCCCTCTCAATCTCACCAGTAGTTCCCGTACACTGAGATTGTCCCGGATAGAAGAAAATTTAGTCGTTGGCAAAAACATAGTAAAAGTGTTTACAAGTTTATCTTTTGATGAAATGAAAGAAACAAAGAGTGCTTGGGAAGAGACTTAATCACGCACAAAGTGATAGTCAATCTCTATGTGCATGGTTCTTGCATGTAAGAGTGGATTTGTTGTGAGGTAGGTGACACCCACAATGACCTAAACCTTCTTCAAATACCCCAAACCCCTTGAGACTTTTAGAACAAAAAACCCCAAAACTACCCTCACTAGCCGAGCACTTGCCCCGAAACCACACGAGCACTCGCCCTTGGCATAGGTGCGAGCACTCACCCAGGGACCACACGAGTGCTCGATTAACAGTCTTTTACCATTAGGCAAAACCCAATCGTACGCCTGAACCTTTTTACCTGTTGTGTGAATAGTACCTGAGCACTCATTGCCAACTCTAAAAAGCATTTTAACCTAATATACACTTTGCCAGACAATAGCACACCCCAAGCCCCTATATAAATCCAACATTCGACCTTCAGCCCCTTTCTACACTAGAGAAACCCTAAATCCTAGATAGATGAGTGATTTTGAGGAAGAAGGAGGAGATTTTGAGGAGTTTTTCATTTTCAAAGGTAACCTCTTGTCCATTTTCAAAACCCTCATGTTGTTCTTACTGTTTGCATAAGTATTACAAATTCTAAAGATGCATTGTTAAGGTTACGTGCCTATTTCTTAAAAAGAGGAAGAAATGTTTTCAAAAGGCTTTAAACACCTCTTTGATTCTTTGTGTTGTGTTTTCTTACGATGCATGTGTCGAGTATCAGCCTAGGAAGAGAAATATCAACCCATAGCCTTAGATAGAAGCCTAAAACATATTTTAAGGGCTTCTGCCAAACCCTAACTCCCTGGCCGAATGCTCCTAAAACATATTTTAAGGGCTTCTGCCAAACCCTAACTCCCTGGCCGAATGCTCGCTCTAGGGAGCGAGCGCTCGCTCAAAGAGCAAGGCAAACGTTGTTTAGCCCGAAAATGTGATACGAAGGTTTTTAGCTGCCTTTTTTGTTAGATGAAACCTCTTAGAGTTCTCTAGTACTGCTTATAACGATGAGTCGTGTTTCATTATAGCAGAGATTCGTGATGTTGGAGGACTTGAGCGAGTACAAGAAGTAAGTAAACACTTATGAACACTTTCCTTAAAAACGTGTGATATGTCAGTTGACTGAGCACACGTATGATATTAGCATGCCTATATTTTATACAACTTGATAACTGATTTAATAATTGGTTGATAAGATATATTACATGACATGGTACAGCAGTGATGAGTGCCTAATATTGCATATTTGGGTCCCTTAATTTACAATAGTTAATCCTTTAGCTGTGTCGTAATCTAATGTTTTGTGTTAGTTCTTTGTTTTTAATGTTTTGTAGGTTGTTGAAGCAAAACTGTAACTTTAAAGGGAAAATTGCAAATTTTGGAAGAAAGCACATTTTGATAAGACCTAGATGATGTGGTTCAATTTAACCAAATCAAGAAAAAGATTAAATCAAAATTTCTTTAATTGAGTCAAAATCGGATTGGATTTAAATTTCAAATTCTGCACACATCTCAGTATTTTGACCATAACTTTCCATTCAAGTATCAGATTGAGGTCAAATTAATAGCATTGGAAAGCTAACTCAAAATAATACAATTTATTGTGAAATAGGATTTTCCTAATTCGGACGTTTACCTTGCTAAAATTATCCTGCAATAAAAGAAAGTAAATCTCGATGAATCCTATTCCAATTTGTACTGGGATTGCTTCCTAATTTGACTGGAAGACAGACCTCTGAATTTTCTAGGATTACTAGGTCTCTTAGGACTCTCCTTAGCCCTATAAATAGACCCTAAACGCTTCAGAAAAAAAGGAGAGATTTGAGAGAACAAAATTCCACAACTTCTCTTTTTTTAGTTTAGTTTTTCTTTAGGGTTAGGTTTTATTTTTTATAGTTATGTGGAACGAAATTCTCAACTAAGGTTGAGGATGAAGCCTCACCAATAAAAAACAACATTACTTTCATGTAAGTCTTTATGGTCCGATTTTATTGGGTTTAATATTTCAATTGTTTTACTTCTTTTCAATGTGTGATTGGAAAACATACCAAGGATTTGAGATAATTCTTTTCAGCTTCTCCAATATTCCGGTTTAATATTGGATATCTTTTGTGATTTAAGGATACACTTGATAATTTGAGATAATTTTACATAATTGATTGCTTGATTTTATTTGCCTAAAAAATTGGATATCCCTTGTGATTTGTTCCACGGATACATAAGGTGTTTAGATTGAAAACGGATATCTTTTGTGATTTACGGATATATTTGATGATTTGATTGCAATTGGATTCCTTTTGTGATTTGTGCACTGAATGGATACATGAGATGATTTTGATTAACTATTAGGAGCATAGTAAAACATACGTAGGATTTAATTTGTAAGAACTTTGGATTAATATTAATGAACATGGAGTATGTTGTGATGATTCGGTAAGTATGGATTTCCAGACCTTAGTACTTTCTTTTGTTCTTATCTTATTTATTTTATGTTTTATCTTTTAATTTTCAAAACTCAAAATTCAAACCTCTTTTGGAACTAGGTTGGGATGAAATTATTTTAGTTATAATTTGTTCTTTAAAAACACAATTTCCTGTGGGTTCGACCTTGCACTTCCAAAAACATTATATTGCAAACAATTCGTGCACTTGCGAGTACATTAAAATTTCACAACAAGTTTTTGGGTACGTGCGGTATAATGGCCATAGGCATACTATATAGACTTGATTCTATGGTTAAATGTGTGTATGATATATGGGCCTTGGATCCAATGGTTATTCTGTGACCAACGCAGCCTTAATGGGCGGGTCACTACAGGACGTACATCATTAATAGTGTGGGTCACCCGAGATCGGACTCAGTTGAGTTGCTAGTGTTATGAACGGTAGCATACAATGGTCAGGACACCGTCATTGTATTACAAGTCTCTCGGGACAGCGCCAACCCTCCTGAGAATGGGTAATATCTCAGGTAGACCATATATGATACTTATGACCTATAAGCATTAGTTTTCTGCGTTAAAAATACTTAGGTGATTGTAGCAGGAAGTACACCACCGCTTTTTATTAATCAAACAATACTTTTACGGTGTATTAACGGAGACAACACATCTTTTAAATGTTTACAAAAATTGCATGTTTATTTCTTCTTAATAATAATGGGCTCATGTCATACTCTATCGTAAGGTTTACTTACTAAGTCGTTAGACTTACGCGGTTATTACTTTTATAGGGAACCTGTTTCAAGAATGTAAGAGTGGCACGGTTGCCACTCACTTTCCTATGCATTAACTCTGATGATGCTTAGAAGGGCGGTTCCCCATTCGGCCACCAGTTGGTTAAAGTGGGGTAATTTTCAGTAACCGTGCCAAATTGGTCAAGGCTAGTTTTGAGGGCATTACACAAGCGAATGGTGAAGAACAAAGTCTAATTCATGAAACAGAGATTGCACCTAAATCAATTATGCTATTGTAACGCCCCAATGAAATCAATTAACTGGTAATTAACTTCATGGCTCGCCTCCCATCGTTATTCTGTGGGGAATAAGACTTAGGGATCTCATCATCTCTGAAGAGATTCTGCAGCGGAAGACTTTGAATAAGAAACAAAGATAGTAATAATTTAAAACCATAATCATAACTACCACACTGAAACTTAAAGCATCATAACATAGATAAGTCTCCAAATGTAGCGGTCAGAGACCAGTCATCAAAATATAATACAGATCTCATAATTGTTCTGAATGAAATTAAAGTCTACACTTAACCAAATAAAGCATAAAGATAATCTCGATCATCTCCTGATGAATAGATTCGCCAGAATCCCACATAGACTTGAGCCAAACAGGGTCCAACTCCTCAAAAATGATCCAGATCGAATTCCTTCATAATGACTGGATGCCTGCTTGGGTCCATCTTCAACTAAATTAGCCATTGTTAGTGGTGAAGTAAACCCCCTATCCCTCATCCATAATATTTACTCTTTCTATTTCTGCATTTACTTTTCCTAAGAAAAAACCAAACAAATCATCTTTTTTAATTAAGTTTGAGAAGATCTTGCGAGCTTAAGAACAAAATCACTTTTACGCAATCCTTGATGTTCGACACCCTCTATATAGTCTTATCCTACAAAGATTCTTACTATTGCAAGTGGTTATTTTATTATTGATACGTTTCACAAAGATCCACATCACCGAGGTCAAAATCATTCAGGCAGCTAGTGTTATGGATGGTAGCGTGTACTATCTAGGCAACGGTATTTTATTACAGGTCCCTCATGACAGTGCTAACCCTGCTGAAAAGCGGTAATGTCTTGGTAGACCATACATGATAGTTACGACCTAAATACAACATTAATTTTTCTACATTAAAACTCACTAGTGATTGTCGCTAAGATTACACCTATACTCCTCCAAAACCAAACTATAATTTTATGGTGTAATGACAAAGGGAACACCTAATATGATTGCGAAAACAAATTTTTACTTCTGCTTTTATAATGGAAATTCATTTCATACTCAACTTGTAATGCCCCAAAAACTGGACTTGACCACTTTGGTCCGGTTACTTGCAATTCATCCTATTAAGTTAATTAGTAACTAACTTAAGCGATCGCCCATCAGACATACTTAGAGTAAATATAACGGAACGTGACAATGATAGATCTGAGATATCTAAAAACCACAAGGTATGCATGTATTACCATTAATCAAAGACTCGGAGCTACTAATCAAAATACAGTCATTATAGTCAACCTGGTACAGTAGACCAAACTTCCGGCTCCTCTCCTTTAAGAGTCCTCGTAAAATAGACAACCTAACAAGACACAAATAGTATGTAAGTCTAAGACTTAGTAAGTAAATCCCGTGGTCAAGTATGTAATGAGCACTTGTTTATATGTAGAAATAAACATGTGCTTTTTGGTAAGCAATTGAGTTGTTGCCTCTGTTATACACCATAAAAGTATAGTTTTGGTTTCTGGGATGTATAGGTGTAATTCCAGCAACAATCGCCTATAAGTTTTAATGCAGGAAATTAATGCTTAATAGGTAATAACTATCATAAATGGTCTACTCGAGATATTACCCCTTCTCAGCAGGGTTGGCACTATCTCGAGGGACCTGTAATATAATACTGATGTCTCGGATATTGCACGCTACAGTAAATAACACTAGCAACCCGACTGAGTTCGACCTCGGGTAGCTCATGATACTAATGATGTACGTTATGTAATGATCCGCCAATCAAACATAGCTACACCGGTCATGAAATAACCATTGAATCCAAGGCACATTTAACTCACACACATTTGACCATAGAATGAAGTCTATATAGTAAGCCCATGGCCATTATACCACACGTACCGAGGTACCATGTCATACGATGCATCTTATTATCCAGTTATTAAAGCATTCACCAAGTTGCATAAAACGTAATTATGCTCATAACATACGCGTGCTCAGTTAGCTGACATATCACACGTTTTTATGGAAAACAGTTGTAAGTATTTGCTTACCTCGTATGCTTGCTCGATCCTTCCGACATCCCGAGTTCTTGCTATAAGAAAATATAGCTTATCGTTATGCACAATACTGGAGAACCTATTATAGACATATAAGAGTATTCACAATGGACTCCTCAAATAAAAGTTAAGATTGAAGTGAAAAATACACTTTATTAAATTTAGTGAGCAACTTTTAGAAAGAACCAAATATCAAACTCCCTATATCTTTCCCTACTTTATTTAAATATCAATTTTTATTAATTTTAAATCAATAGGAGATAGGAGGATAAAATATAAGGATAGAAAATTATATAACGTTTGATTTTTGGCTCTTAGAATGTAGGGAGTGAATCTAACAAGAGTTAAATTTAAAGTAATGTAGGGAGTTTGTTAAATGGGTCCTTTTAGAAATTTTGATAAATTTTTAGAGAAAAGTTAAATGTAGAGAGTCCACTGTGCATACTGTAAGGTTCTAGTCGAGAAGCAACTAGCTAAAAGGTCGCAAAACCCTAATTTCACCCATTCTAGGCATTGTTTACACATTCAGGCTTATGGTCAAACGTTCAGGCTCGAGGTTCAACGTTCGCTCAGGATGCAAGGAGCGTTCAGTCAAAGGTCAAAATGTATGCAAAACTCATATCCTCAAATCACCATGTAACAAATCTTGTCCTAGGCTCTTAATGAGTGCATGAAAACATAATAAGTCATAATATCATGCAAACCTAAGAAAAGAAGAATAGCACAAACTCATCATGGTATCTTAAGACTTGTAAAGAGCATAAAAACCACGAGAATAATATGGAAACCATCTGAGTACAAAAGAGTTTACCTTGAAGATGATAAACCACTTCAAAATCTCCTCCTTCTTTCTTTAGAATCTCTTTTCACTCTAGGATTAGAGTTTCTGGTGCAGGAGCTAAGTTTAGGGTGAGGAAGAGGTGGTATTTATAGGGAGTGGGGTATGCATAAAGCTGAAAAGGTGGATAATGGGTTAAAATTGTTTTTCAGACTCGCATCTAATGTTAGGTACTATGCTCGAATGTTCGGTGTACTATTACAGTGGTTATAGGGTTGTCGGTCAAACATTTGGTCAATACCAATAGTTTTAGGTTTAGTCATTGAACGTTCAAGGTGGTCCTTGGTCGAACGTTTGGTGGTCCCCCATCGAATGCCTAGCCAGAAGCTGAAGTTGGGTTTTTGGGCTATTTTTCAAATAAAAATGTTTTCTCAAAAGGAGTAGCACATACATGGTTGTATTTAAAATACTTGTGAAATTAATGGAACGTTATGAATTGTTGAAATAAAACGGTTATTTTTAACAAATTCTCTTTTTAGGGTCTTAGTGTTTTGGGGCATCACACAACTGTGAGGCTTACTTACTAATCCTTAGACTTACGCAATATTCGGGGCTTGTCACGTTGTCTGTTTTAAGATTATTCACTAGAATGAAGAAGCGAATAGACTGTTTTGCAGTACCAGGTTTGATTATAATGACTATTTTGGTTAGAAGTACCAAGTTTATAATTGATGATAATACTTGCATACTTTATGATTTTTAGATGTATCAGATCTTACATTTTCACCTTCCGCTTATATTTCTTCTAAGTTGTTATAGGGGTGATTCCCTTAGTCCGTTACCAGTTAACTGTACTGGAAGAATTGTCAATAACCCTACCAAAATGGTTTAATCCACTTTTGGGGGCATTACATATGTGGCCTTTGGGCTTGGGCTTTACCACAAGCCCAGTCCCCTATTCATGCATCTCTATGCACTATTTCTCTCTAAGCCATGTTTTAACAATTAAAACATGCAGCCTAATAAAATAGAAGCTTGTCAATGGTTAGTTTACATCAACTCAGAAATAGACTCATGAAATATTTCGTAGTTAAATTAAAGTCAATTAGACTACCCATTTAATACCTCGATATCCTTGAGTGCCTAATTTAATCATATAATTCTCGTAATCGTGAAATCTCATTTCAATATGTACGTAAGTATTTTAGTAATTCCTACCAATATGCCTTGGCCAGGGACTGAAAATAATTACTCTATTAAATCTATCTGAAATGAAAAAAAAAAAAAAAAAAAAAAAAAAATTATCATTTTAAACAAAAGACTTGGATTCCTTCTTGAGAAAGGTAGTTCCATAATCGTACATATGATCACCCACAATAAAGGTCAAACTTAAAAGTATCAAAGTGATCTCCACTTGACATCTAAGCTTACAGTCATCTCATAATTCAGAATCAATTTCATATGAATTTTGAGAGTTACAATCATTCCTTTTGAAAATGTTTTAAAGGAATAACAACTACCATGGTCCATTTAGTGCATTGTATTCGACCCAATACATCAATCCGATGTGATCATTACTTCACATGATCAAGATAGATAATCATATTTGCAAGGTTTGTGGTGAACTTCTATATGATAATATCCTTGCTCACACCATAGACTATACTCAATGCAATTCATGGACCATTGACATGTATATAACGATAAACATGTAAACAAGTTATATTGCATATGGTCATTTAAATAGATCAATGAATAACAACATTATTTAATACAAACTAAAATGTCTTACAACATTGGAGTTTTGGACACTATCCCTAATAAAAAGTGGGGTCCAAATGACGTATGTGCTAGAGGGTTTCTTAATACCTAATGATGAGTGCCAAATATTGCATATTTAAACCCTTTAATTTACATTTACTAAGCCTTTAGCCTTCTTATTTTCTGATTTTTTGTTAGTTTTGGTGTTTTGTAGGTTGCTAAGGGAAAACTGCAGGATTATTGTGAAAGATGCAAAGGAATTGAAAAATTGCATTTTTGGGAAGTCATGATCGAGCACACAGCACCACGCTCTAGTGCATCTGCGCTTGAGCCCAGCACTAAACACTCGAGCGCACATCCACATCAGCCCTAACACACAGGGCCTAAGTGTAGCGCCGCAGAAGACCTAAAGACCCGAGTACGCTCGAGCGCACCTAGTGTGCGATTGAGAGCACTCAGGCTGACCTAGCAACGCCAAAACCCTAGTTTTTTAATATATATATATATATATATATATATAGCATTCTTTTCTTTTGTTAAATATGTTGGGAGGCGCCGTAGAGAGCATATTTTTGACTTTGTGTCATTCTTGAGCTCTTCGGACGTATCTTTTTGTAAGTTTTATGCTTTTGATGATTTCAATTCATATGCATCTTAGAGAGCATATTTTCAACTTTGTGTCGTTCTTGAGCTCTTCGGACGTATCTTTTTGTATGTTTTATGCTTTGGATGATTTCAATTCATATTATTATGATTTTTGTAATCATGAGAGGCTAAAACCATCAACTAAGGTTGAAGATGAAGCCTCGTCATTGATAAACAATCACGTTCTCATTATTTTATTTAGAAAATTCCGATGTTTCATCAAAGTGTTGTTCAAATCCAATTCAATTACTTGATTAATTTCATTTGATTGAATGTTGTGACGATTATTTCTAAGAAGTTGGGTATTCGATGTGTTTCATCCCATGGAAACATCAAATCATTTGATTGAGATTGGATATCCATTTTGATTCGTATGTTAAACGGATACAATGGATGATTTGATTTCAATTGGGTATTCGTTGTGATTCGTTTAATGGTTGGATTCATTGAATGATTTGATAGACATTTTTACAGAACTCTAAACAATGTATAAGGCTTATTTGTTTGTCGGTTGTATGTGTAAAATACAAGAATGTGTTGTTTGATTTGGCGAGGCGCATTCGGAAAACCTTAGTGTTTTTTTTTACCAATTGTTTTTAATCATTTCATCTAGTTTATGTTTTTGCACAACAAAATCACACAATTTCAGAACTAGGTTAAAATAGGATTGATTTAGATAGAAATTAAATTTCACAACACAATTCCCTCTTGATCGACCTCGCACTTTCACAATCTATATTGCACAGGATTCGTGCGCTTGTGAGTATCAATTTAAAATCACAAGAAGTTTTTGGCGCCGTTGCCTGGGAATTTGTTAATTTGTGAAAATTGATTTTGGTTTGAATTAATTTTATTTCTCTACTAGTTTATGTAGATTTTTTTGTTTCATTTTTCTTTTTGCAATCTTTGTTTATTTTTATTTTTAATTGTTTCTGCTTTATTGTCTAACATAAAGGGGAAAAAAAATGAAAGAAAGAAGTGCTTGTGGTTGTTTTTAATTCTTTTGTAGTTTTTGGAAATTCCAGTCCTTGCCAAGACGCTCGAGTGCACTAGAATACGCTCGAGCGCACTTGAGCACACGGGAAGCCAGCAAACCGCATTTGCACTTGATCCATCCCGCACCTTCGCTCAGGCACACTGGGCACTCACGCTCGAGCGCACTCCATTGACGCTCAAGCACACCAGCGCACTAGACAGTAGCATACCTGAACCAGCACGCACCTACGCTCGATCACTTTTCACCTACGCTCGAGCGCATGGCCGCAGGCATCAATAGTAGACCGACAACAGCTAAGGAAATTTTTTTTTTGCAATTTCTTTTTGATCCATTTTTGTTAGTATTTTCTGTTTTCTGTTTTTAATCTTTGTTTTGTTCTTTTTATTTTTTGTGAGTATCTTGTTTTGTTAGCTAGTTTGTTTTAGAATCTTTTTTTGGTGTATGCTTGGTCGGAGATCCTTGAACTAAGAGTTGATACTCTTAGATCTCGACATAGAAAGAACTCTTAGGAGAAATCGGAGAGCACCTGTTGAGTTAGAGCCAACTGTTGAGATGGGAGGCAATATACCTGAAAATATGGAGCATGTGAGAGCTGAGAATGATGAGAAGCGAGAGCTTGGAATGTGGACTTTACTAGACCGCTTAGGGATCTGTTCACACCAGTTGCGACAAACTCCCCTTCATGCGTAGTATTACCACCTACCAATGCCACCCATTTTGATATGAAGCCTCATGTCATCCAACTCCAACCTTCTTTTCATGGGTTAGAACTTGAAAATCCTTACAGTCATGTAAGGAAATTCAAGGGCATCTATGCCACTTTCAAGTTTCAAAACTTTTCTGAAGAGTCTGTCCACCTTAGACTTTCCCTTTCTTTCTCCATGATAAAGCCAGGGCATGGTTGGACTCAAACACGCTCGAATCCATTACATCTTGGGAAATCTTGTTGAGCAAGTTTTACAACAAGTTTTTCCCGATGTCGAAAGTAAATGAAAGCTGAAAGGAGATTAGTTCTTTCACTCAAGAGGAAGATGAAAAGTGTTCTGAGAGTTGGGAGCGGTTTAAGGAATTATTGATAAGATGCCCTCCACATGGATATGAGAAGTGGAGACTCGTTCAGTTCTTCTACCAAGGATTGACTCAATCCAACCGTAGTATGATTGAGTGTATGAATGGGCGGGCATTCTTAAGTTTGAAAAGGTGATGAAGCATACAAGGCGTTGGACAAGTTGTCCAACAACTCACAAGAGTGGGATTTTTCAAGTTGTCAGAACAAGTCCATTCGTGCTCCCAAGAAAGGAGGCATCTATGAGATTAAGGAGGACACTGATTTGAGGATAAAGATAGATGCTCCCACCGAGAAGATCGACGCTCTCGTTGTGAGCCAGTCCATCAATGCTGCCAACACATTCAATGTTGATAGTTGTTCCATCTATGCTAGTCCTATGCACTTACACAGAATTATCCATCTATGCCAACCTTTGCTGAGTACCCGATCGAACAAGTGAACGCTTTCAATGATTATCGGAAGCAGTCAAGTAGACCATTCTCAAAGACCTACAATCCAGGGTGGCGAAACCACCCTAATTTCTCCTAGAAGCAAAACCAACCGATGAACTAGGGAGGAGCCCCTCATCATGCTCACAATCAATACCCTCCCGGATTTCTTCCGCCGGTTTAGAATCATGGTCGTTCGGCCCATCCAGTGCCATCACCTACTTTCCAAGCTCCCACTCAAGTGCCAGCGTCGTCTTCACAGTCATTGGAAGACACTCTCAAGGACTTCATGAAGCTCACCGGCCAATCCATAAGTGAAGTGAGGAGTGCGACTATGGTAAACACCCACGTGATTGCCAAGCTGGAGAGTCAGATGGGTCAAATTGCAAGTCACTTAGGTGAAAGAGAGGAGGGGAAGTTCCCAAGTCAGCCCGTGCCCAACCCGTAGGGACAGTTTCGGTTGGAAGTTCTTCAATCATGCGCACGGGTAGGAATAGGTGCAATCGATTGTCGCACTGAGGTTAGGGAGACAAGTGGACAATCGAGTGGTTCTTCCTGAAGAGAATCATGTTGTGCCGCAAGGGCAAGAGAGTGGCAACAATGAGAGAGCGATGCTGAGCCATCTAAAGCCACACCCATTGTTGAGGATCCTCCTAGGTCGGTTGTGCCTAAAGCACCTTACCATGAAAGGTTGCGAGCACCTAAGAAAGAAGGAAAATTTGAAGATATTTTGGAGGTGTTCAAACAAGTCCAAATCAATATCCCATTCTTGGACGCAATTCAACAAGTGCCATCATATGCCAAGTTCTTGAAGGACTTGATCACTGTTAAGAGGAGGACAAATGTCCCAAAGAAGGCGTTTTTGATTGAGCAGGTTAGCTCGATCCTACAGTGCAAGCTACTGATTAAGTATAAGGACCCTAGGTGTCCTACCATTTCTTGCATGATAAGAGTCAACAGGATTGAAATTGCTTTATTGGATCTTAGAGCGAGTGTGAATCTCTTGCCCTACTCAATCTACTTGCAATTGGGGTTAGGAGAGTTGAAGCCCACATCGATGACACTCCAGTTGCCTGACAGGTAGGTAAAGGTTCCACGGGAAATAATTGAGGATGTGTTGATTAATGTGGATAAGTTTTATTTCCCCGTGGATTTCATTTCGCTACACACAGAGTGATGTGGTATTTTTGTGACCAAAAATATCAATAGTAAAATTACCACTCGCAATAGAACGAATCCCGTAGGATAGGGCTATATTGAGGGTGTTGAACCTCAAGGACTGCAGGGGTTTAATTATCAAAATTAAAAGATCAAAGTTAACTTAATTAAAAGAGAGTGAATTGGTTGTCAGAATTTAAAGTACATAAAATAAACGGAAATAAAGGGAGTAAATTTATAAGAGAGAAAGTAGAGTATTGACTTCACCACGATCCGCACATTAATGGTTAACCATAATTAATTCTAGTAATTCATTCTATGCATGTTATAATTTTAACAATAAAATAATCTCAGACAATCAATGGAATAGCATAATCCATCTTCGGTTGGCACGGACCGTCTACCTAAATTACACTAAACTAAGGTGTAGTACGATCCGTCTTCCCTAGGTATGGTCTATCTAACCCTATTGATTGCATGCCAATTAAATACCATTGTATAACCATCATTCCTATGATCACAGAAAATAAGAATGATTTGAGTTCAATAATAGTAAAATAATTTCTAAGACAAGATAAGAATTTTACTAATATTGATTTGGAATTTAAAGAACACCTGCATTTAATATGAAGCATAGAAATCAACTGTAGCAATCCTCAGGCTTATACAATCAACATGCATAAATTGAAAGACTAGAAATTAAATACAATCAAACCATTGCGCTTGGAAAGGGCTACATCAATACCCCACAATTGGGTTTAGCTGCTCATGATTTCCTAAGCTCCACAGACTATTTTACTGAATTTTGCTCTAGAAGCAGTGTGTCTGTTTACAATGTTTAGAGCCCTATTTATAGGGATTAGGAGAACCCTAAAAACCCTAAAATCCCTGAGAAAATCGGAGAGCAATCTCCCAGTCCAATTGGGAGACAGAAATCCAAGTCCACGCTGGAGAGGAGTTCTTGCCGTGCACTGTACACTCGAGTGCGCTCGATCCAAGACTTGGTGCGCTCGAGCCTGGATGGTGTGCGCGCGAGCGCAGGAATGCGCTCGACCCTTGATCGCAGACGCTTAAGCGCAGTGCGCTCGATCCCATGAATTCTGCGCTCGATCCTAGTTCCAGAATGCTCAACTTTTGGATCTTTTAACCCCAATTTCCAATGGTTTGTCAAATAAGACCTGAAACATAAAAACAAAACAAAATCAAACAAATAACAATGCTAAGGAATTAACATATGTAAATTAAGGGATTTGAATGTGCAACATTCAGCGCTTATCACACCCCCCAACTTACATATTGCTAGTCCCTTAGCAATATAAGACAGAAAATAAACTGAAAAACAAAAAAAAAAGATAAATCCAGCTTTCGTGGGACATACGATTGCATTTAGCATATGCAACAAGCCTTTTAAACCCCTAGGAATTCCCTAGAGGACGAGTGAAGTCTCGTAAATGGTTTTCCAGGAATGATACCCACAAATATTTTCTAACCATGTAATTCCTAAGAATGCAATCTCATGACCATCATGGTTTTCAGTCATTAACAGGCTTAATAAAACAAACACTATCTTCACAATTTCAGGCAATCACAACTTAGCTCCAATCATGGCAATTATGAGATATTACAAAATTCAATTAATGTATGTGAACTCAACACATAATCAAGGGATTTCAAAACTAAACTCAATCATGCATGGATCAATACTCAAAATTCATTGGACTCCCCATCGGACAAACAACCAAGGCAACTTCTTCTTCTTCTTCTTCTTCTTCTTCTTCTTCTTCTTTTTTTTTTTTTTTTTTTTTTTCACTTAGCTCCCTTAAGCTTTTTGATTGACCCATTTATCGAGTGTTAGGCCAATGACTCCCAAACTAGATGGTTTTAGGGCATTAGGTGTAGAAACACCCCTAACGACTTACTAACTCGGGTAAAAAAGGCTACAAAGCTAAGCTACTTTTTTTTTTTTTTCTCAGCCAATCCCAACTTTTCACTTTTTGACGCGAACACTCACTGCTTAATGAGGCAAGAGGTCCGGTTACTTGGTGGAAAGTTTAAAATGATCATTTTTATTTATTTAATTATTTAATTTTTTAATTTTAATTTTTTTATACTTTATGCCAAAGTTGTTTTCCCAATAGGTTGCCCAACTACATTCCGAATATTAAAACCAAACATTCTTGATTCCAGATTTTATACCCCATAGACTATATGCAAGTGTGCTTGTGAAAATTAAACTGAAACAAGTAATATTTCATGCTGCCAATGAGAGTAACCCAGTTTTAATTTCTTAATCAAGTGATCATGTGTTCGTCATATTGAGCCCATCAATGAATTTCAAACCACAATAGGAAAATCAATTGCATGCTCAGAACTATCATGTATATGCCCACACCCCCCAACTTAAAGTGCTCAATGTCCTCAGTGTGTGGAAAATAACAATAAAACAATGCAAGGGGAAAAAGAAACACCAAACTTGTCACTGTGGCGCAGAAGAAGATGCCCCTGGCGCAGGTGGCAGCCGAGCTACAATGGCACACAGCAGTTCTTGCTGCGCTTCAAATCGTTCATCTGCCTAGCGCCTGTCTTCTGCTCTCTGGTTTGCAAGCTCAGCGCAGAGGTCCTGCAATTCTTTATGTAAGGACTCATACTGTGACATGGTCAGATTGACTGTAGCTGGTGCTCCCATGCTATCGACCGGTGCTGCTGGAGGTGGCTCATCATGCACAGGCCCATCAGCGTCCCTATCGACCGCTGCTGCTGCAGGTGCTCAACGTCGTCGCGGCATGTGAGAATAACTCTGATTCCACTGGATCAGACCAAACTGAGGATGTGTGGAGATAGGACCATCAGTCGGGGTACCCTCTATGCCTCGGGTCTAAAAGATCTGGGTGAGGAGAAACAGGAATGGAAGTCCCCATGACGCCGAACCCTGCGTGCACCGTACAATTGCCCCATCCCAAAACTTGTTCAGCTGGTCCCAAATGAGCTAGGGAATAGAGATCCAATAGCCTCTCTGAAAGGCATAGAGTGCTGCAAGAAAGGGGTCGCGCCGCTGCGTCTTGTGTCCAAAGGGGCACACATTCCGCTGCAGGATGAAGTCCACGAACCACAAGCGGGAGGGGAGCAGGACCTTGCTTGTGGAATTGCGGAGGTCATCGGCGTAGCGACCATGGCACATGTCATCCACAATAAACTGCAGTGTGAGGTCGGCCGGGAGGTCGGAGTACCAAGGTGAGCCATCCCAAGCCAAAATGTCGGACGGGCACTCATGAGAACACTGCAAGGCAGAAGCAATGTCTTCGGTGGTCAACTCCACGTCTATGCCCACCACGGATGAAGAGAGGACGCCCGTCCAAGTACAATCAAAAGTCAGGTGGGCATAAAAGTCTCGAACCAGCCCTTCGTATGCAATGGGGCTGACTGGCTGGAACAGTGTAGTGAGGCAGCGTCGTCTACATTCCTTGACCACCCACTTGGTGGCAGGAAGTCTATGAAAAACTGTGTCGACGGCAAAGGAGGTCTCCAAGATGAGCTTTCGGGGCTTCCCACGGGGAGGTAATGGCTAGGAGGGAGCCTCGGGGGAGGTCTCCTGAGCAGGGGAAGAGCGGGATGTGGAGGCAGTGGCCGGAAGCATGGCTGGGCTTCGTTGAGGCAATTGCTCGAACACTTGGTGTGCTCCACAAAATGGAAGTGGTGTAGAACCACCGTACTGGGCTACCCAACTCCCTGTAAACAAAGAAAAACCAACACAGAGCAGTCCGTGGACCCACGGACTGCTGATTTCTACAAAAAAAAAAAATGGAGAAAACTGGGG